>NC_039359.1:45405559-46005559 GCF_003573695.1 Papaver somniferum
AAAAAAAAAAAAAAAAATTGAGACCAGACCATTTGACCAAAAGGAATAAATTTAATAAAGTCGACCACTGGTACCCTTGTATATGCCAGTTGTGTTGACCTAGAGTTAGGTTATCGACCACTGGTACCCTTATATATGCCAGTGTGTTGATATTAGTCAGACTAGTATCTCAATCCATTAGGATAGGTTCATTTTGGCGGAAGCCTTCAGACAGATATGGGAAACGTCGTTCACTTAGTAAACATCAAAACCATCTATGTTTTTCTATATCCATCTTCTTAATCTTTCCATGTGATTAGTTTGACTCCGAATATGATGTCCATAGTGCAACTATCTGAGTAGAGCTCTGTCACTTTATATGAATTTTAGTATGCTTGAGTGCAAACTCGTGTACAACAATTGGAATTTCGCATCAAGGTACTTCTTCTTGTAGTCAATAAGTATACCAACCAAGGAGATTCTTTAGTGCCTTCCAAGGTTCTGCGTAGATAGCTAAGCTCTGGAGTATTAAGGTTTTGTGGGTACACCTCTGGTAAACCCTCCGGAGACAACACTCCGCCACTAGGGCAACCTAGTGGTTTAACGGCTTACTGCACGTGCTAAGTGTAGTCATTTTATTTTAGATTAGATTTGCTCGAGGACTAGCAAATAATAAGTTTGGGGGTATTTGATAGACGCATTTATGTGTCTAATATAGCTCATTTGTATATATTGTTAGTGCTCGATATCGTACTTATTTGGTTATTTTATTTATTTGTAGGTGTTTTTGGAAGAATAAGGCTTTGTGGCGAAATTGGCTAAAAATGCGGCATTTGGACCTCCGTTGATAACGTGCCGGAAGCGCCCCAGAATTGTACCGGAAGTACCCCAGGAATATCCCGGAGGAACCCCGAAAAAAAGTGCGGAAAATGTCCCAGAGAAATCACTATACGGACCCTCGATTTTGGATAAGGGGTAACCTAATTACTAAGGGGTGACCTATTTCCAGGCAGCTGCTAAAGGGAGAACATCACAGGATAAGGGCACCCACCTTCTTCACGTTTTGAATTGGAAAATTGGCGGGAAGTTCACTGGCAGATTGATAATCGAATTTTGATGGAGTTTTAACGAGATTCAATCGCCGAAATCAGTTGGGCTGGACTTGGATGGACTAAACAGGCCTAGTACAATCGATTGGAACCAACCAATTGGGCTGGAATGGCCGAGAGAGGGTTTCAAAGTTTCCAACAGAGAGACGTGTTCTCTGTTGGGTTTTTAGAATATTTTTGAGAGATTTATGAAGGACTTTGACGCTGGATTAACATGTACATGGTCCTGTTCAAGATTATGGAAGAGTTTGGTAGCTATTTTATAGCCAACAGCACGTGAAAAAGCTCAACAGAAGCGATTATCGTTTCAACTGCATGAGAAGAAGAAAAAGAATAATCGCATATTTAGTCGAGATTTATGGATCTGTTGGGCTATATAAGTGTTTTTTTACATCAAAGAAAAGTTGGAAAACCTTAGGAGAGAGTTTAGAGTTGATGAGAGCCTAGGAGAAGCAATTATAGAGGAGACAGCGCTGCTGCTGCTGCTGCCATTAAAGCTTCTGAAGAACACGAAGAACAGACTCGCAGAGTCCGTCGTTCTTCAGCAGACTTATTTTCAATACCACTGTTGTTGTTTCACATCAGTAGATAGTTATCGTTTACAGCAGTCTTAAATTACCATATTCTTTTGTAACAGTGACCCCTTTGTAACGGTGACGCTGTAACACTTTCACAGCGTTACAATTTCCTGTTTCATCTTATACATCAATAAAAACACCTATTTTAGCCATGAATTTATCTTGTGAGTGTGTTTTTGGGATGAGGAGCTAAACCCCTTAGCCAAGGCGACGGAGGAAGCTATTGGTCCTTATTTATGGTATAATTCTAACTTTATTATTTATTTGCAATATTATTACATGATTATTTGCATGGAATTTTTATTGGAAAATTGATTTTTATTGAATAATTGTGATTCATTTTGATGGAGCATGCTTAGTTTAAGACTCTTGATGTTTCATGCTTGGTGTTTACATTTATTACTTCAAAAATCTACAAAAGGCATAATATTAGAATCACTCTAAAAGAAAAATTGCATGAATATTAATTATTAGAATTTATCAAATAATGGATAAATGGTGGAATCCAAGTCTTGGTGTTTTTCTCTAAAGGTTTGAACTATTTTATTTATTTGCGTGTTTAATTTAAATCTAGAAAAATTGTTTTCTTCACAAGTCTGATACGAATCCGTTTTACCACTTCAACTACAAACATCATTTGAAAATACATCAAGAACCGATCATGACTTATGTTGAGAGTTATGGTAGAACCGATCTTTACTTAGTTTGGGATATGCGATAGAACCGATCTTGACTTATGTTGAGAGTCTTGGTAGAATCGATCCTTACTTATATTGGGATACATGGTAGATCCTAGCTATTGTTGGGAGTCTTGGTAGAACCGATCCTCACCTATATTGGGAGTCATGGTTTAACCGATCCTAGCTTTCGTTGGGAGTCATGGTAGAACCGGTCCCTATCTATATTTGGAAACTTGGTAGAACCGATCTTAACCTATGTTAGGAGTCATAATAGAACCGGTCCCAAGAGAAAAACCGATCTTCTACATTCACATATTATTTTGCGGTTTTGTGTGAGTTTGGAATTAGGGCTTTCTAAATAGGAAAGTTCAAGATGTCGAAATAGTATGAACATGAATATAATTCTTATCTTTTATTATTCAAAGATATTCCTTGATACTCAAGGTGATCCCGATCCGAAATATTGTAAATCTTTTAATTAAGATTTTTGATTTTCCAGCAAATCAAAACATATCTCTTGGAAAGTTATTGGGCCGACCAAGCAGAGTGAGGGAGGACCTTTATATGGCCACTTTTTTGTAAATTGTAAGTGATCAATTGACACAAAAAGATTGGATTTCACTAGACAAAATTGTCCCTACCTTTTAGTCCAATTACTATAACTTCTAATGTATCCTATTTTTTTAGGAGTATAATTGGAAAGCAAACTTTAATATAACATATCCAAAAATCCATGCTTGATTTTACAAATTTTATCTCGTTGAAAAGGTTATAAAAAAAAATCTATGCAACGAATACAAACAACATTATCAAATTTAGAGTTTTTATGAAAAATTCGGAGGTATTTATCATTTTAGGCACAATTTTAGAAAATTAAATGTATATTCATTATGCAAACCACCACAAATGGTACATAATACTTTATGTAGCCATATTTTGGTTTATGCATTAAATAATTTTCAGCCGCAACTAATAAAATGATGTACTCCCATCGTTTCAAGAAAAGTGATACTTTCACTTTAGACACAATTCTCGAAAATTGAATGCATAGCCATTACACAAACCACCACAAAGGATGCATAACACATCATGCAACTATATTTTGTTTTATGGATCGACTAATTTTCCGTTTTTGGAAAAGTGATGCTTTCACATTACGTTTCATGAAAAATGATACACTCACCCCGTTTCAGAAAAAGTGATACTTTCGCCCCGTTTTAGAAAAAGTGATACTTTCCCCCCTAGAAAAAGTGATACTTTCGCTCCGTTTCAGAAAAACTATGGCGAAAGTATCAATTTTTTTTGAAACTTAGCGAAAGTATCACTTTTTCTGAAACGGGACGAAAGTATCATTTTTTCTGAAACGGGGGGAAGTAGTCGTAGATAAACCCCATCTTTAGATTCTTCTTCGGTCGACCCTCCCACCGTGGCAATGGTTGTACTAGTATAAGTTAAGTGTTAAACTAATATTAAATATTTTCTAATGTAGAATTACAGGTTGGATATTGGAATATGAAAACCGAAATTAGGTACTTATTGCATATCTTAAGAATATTTTCAGTTTTGGAATTTCATTATTGTCCAAACAACCTTGGTCTATAAATAGTTGAGTTTGCATTTCTTGCAAACTATCCTAAGAGCCAGGCAAACTTCATTTGTATTTTTTCTGATGGAGCCATCTATCCGGAGAGGAAAATACCCTAATTACATGAAATCTCTTACGACCGCTCGTTTAAAGACTTATATGGGATCAAGAAGATCTACGAGTACCGTTGGCGGGAAACTATATAATTTCATCGTTATTTTAGTTTTGGATTATTGATTTGATTGACTAACGGTTGTCGAAACTTTGATTGCACATAGTTTGATTATCTTGAGATCCTTCTCTTCTGACATAATAGTCACTCAAACTAGATCAAAGTATTGACGGGATCTTTAGAACTGTTTTAGATCCAAAGACAACTTGTGATAATCCATTGTTAACATACTCTGTTCTGTATGTGATCGATCATAAGTGGATTCAATTTTGTGGTGTGCAGGTACATAAGAAGGCAATTGAAGATTTGAAGACAAAAAGATTTTGCTTATTGGTTTTTGTATCTCGTGATTTGTGCACACATCTTGATCAGCTAGGATCAAATTAGATATTGTTTATCTTTGATAGACTTGTGATTATCTAGTTGAATACAATCAGTAAATCAACTAGAAAGAAATATGTGAGGCTGGTTGATATGAGAATAACTCGGAGGGTACCTAAGACCAATGTCCGAGTGTCAATCAAGTCTTATCCAACAAACAAGGTCGGATTTATCAACTATGATTGAACTACGCACAACCTGTGATATTTAAATTATATAAACAAATATAATGCGGAAAAGAAATAACACAGACACCAGAAATTTGGTTAGCGAGGAACCACAAATGCAGAAAAACTCCGGGACCTAGTCCATATTTGAACACCATATTGTATTAAGCCGCTACAGAGTCTAGCCTACTACAAGTTAACTTCAGACTGGAATGTAGTTGAGCCATAACCAAGTCTCACACCGATTAAGGTACAGTCGCGTTATTTACGCCTCTTGAATCCCAGCAGGACTCTGCGCACTTGATTCCCTTAGCTGATCTCACCCATAACTAAGAGTTGCTACGACCCAAAGTCGCATACTTATAAACAAATCTATCTCCCACAGATAAGTCTATTTAAGTTGTGGTTTCCGTCTTTAGATAAAGATCAAGGTGTACAGAAACTCAACTAATAATCCAGTCTTATACTCCCGAAAAGCAGCCTAGGAATATTAATCACCTCACGATAACCTAATTGATTAGCAGAAGAAGTTATCCCGGAATCACAAGAATCTGAGATGAATAACTGTTGTGATTACTTTTTATATTTTACCGATCAGAGATAAATCTCGAGAAAATACTAGAGAATATTAAACTCAACACGATAGAAAAATTAAGATCAGAATACACAAATACAGAGAAAATAGATGGATCTGGCTTCACAAATCCCAAATGAAGTCTTCAAGTCGTTAACCTAATAATGGTTTTGGAAAACCTAGGTTAATGGAGAACTGACTGTAGTTTGTAACTAGGACACACGAGAGTGTCGGGATTAGATTTCCCATATGCTAGAGTTCTCCCTTATGTAGTCTTTCAAATCAGGGTTGGTTACAATCAAAGAAAAGATAGCTTAGTAACAAAGCAATTGATATTCACCGTTAGATGAACTCCTGATTTGAGATTCAAGCTAAGTCTGCTTAGAAAATAACCAATCAATCTCCATCATTAGATGGTATTATCTTGATACATAAAAATGAAATATACTTATATTTAGATATCGATGAACCATGCCTAAATGTGTATAGCCGTTGGATCAATAATAGTTAATCGAAGTTAGCCAAATGAACACTTCTAGTTTAGCCATATACATCTAACACTTCAAGATCAAATATGATGATCAATCAATCATGATACATAATCGAATGAATCTAAATGTGTTTCAAGAGAGTTGTTAAAATATTCATCATCTCATAGAAATATATATGAACCATTTGAAACATATTCAATTTGGTTTGTAATTGTACAAAGTACTTATACTAGAACCAATTCATGAACATAATTCCATGGTTTGAAAAACAAGTTCGCATACCTTATTTTATTAAAGTTCCAGGGACTTTAGTTCGCAATTTGAGTTCGCAAACGAACCTGAGTTCATGAGTATGAATGTCATACCGATTTTAGAACCTAACCACTATATTCGTAAACTGAGTACGCGAACCACAGTTTCAGACTTGTCCTAGTCTAGCCGCTTGCAAACGCTGTTCGCAAACCACAGTTCCGGATCTGGCCTAGTCTAGCCGTTCGCAAACCACATTTCTGGACCTTTCACAGGTAAACCCATTCGCAAACAAGAGTTTCGGACCTGAACTAGAACTTCACAGTTCACATACTGTGTTATATCCAGATGTTGGTAGTAGTTCTAAAACTCTCTTTTAATCATTGAAACGCACTTAGAAGACAACAATGGTAATCTTACACATACCACTAGCTTCAAGTAATTTTCAAGTGATTAGTCGATCAATACGAAACTTCCCAAGTTAACATCAAATGACTGTCTCACACAAATCATGTAAGATGCTCAAGGTAATTTTCACGTGACCATCTTGACTTAACATTTAGTTTCCAACAAATAAATTGTCTACAACTAAACTCATCAAGTAGATGATGAAGTTTAGCTAAAGCTAAAAAACTTTCAGCACGTATTGTAAGAAATATATAAACGAGATAAACTCGGCTCGAAATTTTAAATACGTATAATGTAAAATTATATATAACAATACAACTTAGTCTCTTTAGAATATAGAATAAAATATATTTCTGAGTGATAGAAAAGTTTTAGTCTCCACATACCTTTTGCTGATAAAGTTCCTTCAAGCTCTTCAGTATATTTTCTTCTTCAATTGGTGAACTCCGTGAAGTCTAATACTCAACTACACACTTCTATCATAATACGAGACATAGCTATAAGTAGACTAGAAATCAAGTATATAGTTTTGATAACCTAAAATTGACAAACAAGATTGAGATAACAACGCTTGCGAGTTCAACCGATCAGTGCTCTAACAATAGTGATTTCTGTCTTGAGATTCACGTGCGTGACCAGACGGTTGTAGACGCAGGGATACTGTGGGAACTATGTGACTAGGGGTAGACTACTTGGTCTAAATTATATGAAGTTGGATTTTTACTTTGTAAACGACTTAATTCTTAGAGTATTCAAAATTGGACTAGGTCCCAGGGTTTTTCTGCGTTGCGGTTTCCTCGTTAACAAAATCTTGCAGTGTAATTTACTTTACTTCCGCATTATAATTGATTTATAATAATAAAGTAAATAACACTTGTACGTTAAATCCTAATCACTTGAAATTGATCATATAGTCAATCGGTCTTGTATCGTAACTATTTTCAAGTGAATAACTTGTTGTTGTATTGTCTCGACTTTGTCCATGGACGATCACACTTGGTATCAGACTTATAGGTTGAAACAAAAAAAACATGGTGTATTTGGGTATCCTCATAATTTCACATTCACTAATTAAAACAACAAAATTGATGATGGAGATGCATTAATGGATAAGATTACATCATTTCTCACTGAAGCCCATTTGTTTTATGATGGCCATCATATTGCTCCAGTCGACTCTATCAAAAGCTTCCTATCAGTTTTGATTCCCGTAATGACTTTATCACATATCTTGCGATTTCTGGTATTTGTGTGGTCGATCAACTCATAAGCATTGGCTATGTTGGAAGATATTTGTCTACCATGGATGAAGGCAGATTGGAATGAGGAGATGATTTTGGGTAGCAGGGGTTTTAGTCTCTGAGCAAGAAGTTTAGAGATGATTTTGTATGTTTTGATGTACAAAGATATGTGTCTAAAGTGAGATGGGGTTATAGGTATGTCAGTTTTGGAATAATGGATATGAAGGTAGAATTCATTTCTTTGAGGATGAATCCAGAGTTGAAGAAATTTTGGACCATTTCTACAATGTCTCCCCCAACAACTTCCCAGTTGGCTTGGAAGAAGTTTAGAGGGAAACCATTAGGACCTGGGGATTTTTCACCATCCATACCGACGAGAACATTTTGATTTCCATAGTATCAGGGGTATCAAGAAGGTTTTCAATTTCAGAGAGGGAAATGTTTTTGGGTATAAAATTAATAATGTTTTGATTGATGGTTATAGGTTCAGAAGTGGCCATACTTTCAAATTGAGAAGAAAAACATTCAATTATATCTTTGATATCAATGGGACATTCTCCTTTTGTTGTTGTTGTTGTTGTTGTATGGAATCAATCATATTCCTTCTCATTCTTTTCTTGGATGAGTCATGAAAGAATTTGGTGTTTCTATCTACGCATATGATAAGTTGGTCTCCACATTTTGTTTTTCAGAATTTCTCTTGGATGTCAAGCCAGTGTTGGGCATTCTTCTTGGCTTCTATGATGGGTGCACCTCTACCAATGTCAAACTTGTTTTTGGTGATCCACTATAGCTATTTGATACATCCTTCAAGGTTAGACTTGATGTTCCCATAAACAGTATTATTCCAAATGTTCACCTCTCCTTTGACAACCTTTAGTTTGAATCTTATTATTGGGGCTTAGAAAGTCTTGGTCTTTTGACCATTTTGGAGGCTTAAATGCTTTGGGGAGGTAAAAAATGGTTAGGGGGACTCAAGATATATCAAAAGTCAAAAACACCCTTACCTAAATTTCACTATTCATTAAAAAAAATAAAAATCCTAAATCTATAATCTTCTTCTTCTCCTTCTCCTCTCATTTACAAATCATGATGATCATGATTTCATCATGATGAAGATCATTAAAAAAAACTAAATCTAATATTTTCTCCCCATCCTTCTCTTCTCATTCATAAATTGTGATAAAAGATGATGATCATAGTTTCATCACGATGAGAGCGAAGATCATAAAGAAAACCCAAAACTATTATCATAAATTCATAGATATAAAGATGGTGATCATCATAAAAAGAACAAACTAAGAAAACTCACAATTTATTTTTGCTTTTAAATGGTTAAAAAATATGATTCCCTGAATTTCGGGTAAAAAATAATAATTCTGAAGGTGTTTTCGGCTGGCAATCTAAGAACTCCCAGCCGAAAGTACATTTTACGGCTTGGTTATCCCAACCGAAATTAGTTTTCTGATTTTTTGGAGTTTCCAGAATCAATTACGGCCGGGAAATCCCAGCCTTACCTGGTTCTAAAAACAAGAAAATTATAAAAATGATTTCGGCTAGGAATTCTTTATTTCCCCGCCGTAAATAAAGAATACGGCTTGGAACACCATCATTTCCCAACTGTTTTTCATTTCTACGGTTGGGTCGACAAATCATCCTAGCCGTAACCGCACTTTCGACTAGGTTATGAAAACGAAAAAAAAAATCAAAAAATCTTTCGGTTGGGAAAACCAAGCCGAAATATGGACTTTCGGTTGGGGCGACAAACTATCCCAACCGTAATCTTGATTCACGGTTGGGAATCTAAGAACTCCCAGCCGTAAACATCTTCAGAAACTATTTTTCTTTTACCCAAAATTCATCAAATTGGATTTTTTTAGCCATTTAAAACAAAAATAAAAGGTGTGTTTTCTTAGTTTTTTTTTTCTATGATGATCATAATTTTGATCATGATATTTGAATGAGAAAGAGTAGGAGAAGAAAATAGTTTTGGGTTTTCTTTATGATCATCATCCTCATCATGATGAAATTATGCTCATCATCTTCATCAAAAGTCTTGCTTAAATCACTCATTTCCAAAAAAAAATCCCCAATTTTTTTTTCCTCTTCTTCTCTTCCCTCTGATTTTTGTTTGTTTTGATTTCATCTAACTTGAAGAGATGAATTAGTCTTAATTAATTTGATAATCATGATTAATAATGTTAATCAAGTTTATTATCTAAAATCATATGGGATCATATTAGTCTTTATATAAATATATGATGAGGGGTGTCCCAATTGATATGTGGTGACCCTAGAAAGCCCCCAAAAAAGCTTGACTTTCTAAGCCCCAACAATAGAGTTCTTTAGTTTTCTTGCCATAGAATAAGCAGAAGACCCTAAGTGTCTTTGCTTCCAGCATTAAGAGATAATGTCTTTGCATTCTCGGTGGTTTAGCCAGGGACCAAAACAATTTAAAGGGTACTTAACCTAGGTTCCAGTTGGGATTGGTATTGAGCAGAATTAGGTTATGGTCAGAACCAATAGTATGAAGATTTGAAATGGTAGAATTAGGATATATATCAAGCCAATTTTTAATAGCTAAGCCTCTGTCAAGTCTTTGCTCAGTGTGGAGATTTCAAATTCTTTTGCTGGTCCAAATAAAAGGACATTCAATGTAGCCAATGTCAGTGAGACCATTGTCTTCTATTTCTCCCATGAAGATATCATCTTCAGAGGAGTTAATTGGGTGCCATCTATATTTCTCATGATCATGAAGAACAAAGTTTATGTCACCTATAACAAGCCCAAGGTAGAACACTCTTATTGTTACTATTTTAAATCATTTTTCCAAGAGTTCAGTTAATTGGGACTACCATTTTAACCTGTATACAACCAAGGAGTGCCATAATTTGCTGGCGAGATAGTAGCACTTATTGATTATTAGAGAAATCCAAAATGGAGATAGTTAGAGACGTTAAATTTCCAGGTAAGAACTAACCCACTGGCAGATGCTGAAAACTCGGGGGTATAATAACCACACCCAATATTTCGTTCGAAAGTCTGTACGGACTCAACTCCAATATAATTCCGAAAGAACCAACTTAAAAGCGACATTCAATCAAGAAATATCAAAGAGATTTATCTCTTTCTAAATACAATTAGTAAATCAACTAGATAGAAATCCCTGAGACTGATTGATATGAGAATAACTCGGATGGTACCAAAGACCAATGTCAATCAAGTTCTATCCAACCTACAAGTTTAGATTTATCAAATATGATTGAACTAAGCACAAGCTGTGAAATTTCAATTATAGAAACTGACGAGGTGTCAACTCGCAAATAATATTTTCTAATTCTCTTTACACTAGCAAGTAGTATAATGAAAGCAGGATCGTCCCGAGGGAGGTATGAAGCAAAAGTTGTTATGGAAGTATTCTTAGCAAAGAAGATTTTGTTGTAGAAATTCTGAAAATCACAAAGTTGTATTCAAATATGAGATGAGATTGATTAAGGATTCATTCTCGACCATGGAATATAAACCAAATCGATATATAACATGTTATTCGCATTATCTTGTTACTAACAACCTAGGATAATTAATACGCTCAACTATCCCGTTATTATCTCCTAAGTTCACCGGATACAGAAGCGGTCGACTGCCGGTTTCTACTTGTCAAGTTACCTAGAGGTATGCTTACTAGGTGTGACTTGAATTACCTACTAGTGTCGATTTCTACATACGGGTACTTAACAAAGTCCCATCATCAATACCCATATATCGCTATTTGGTTTAATTCTCTAGACAATTACGGGTCGAAGAAAATATAAACTAGCAATAACATTGTGACATAACTATTTAATTTCGAACTTAAACAATTAAGGAACAATCCATAAACATTATTAGCATGGTAGAAATCAAACAATAATGAGAATAAGTGCAAGAGAACAAGTTATTTCATATCAATTATAGGTTCATATTTCGGACTTTGAAATCGCCCTCAATCAAAGATTGTTTTAGCTACTCATGTTCATATGTTCTCCAAAATACAAGGCTTAAAAGATGTTCAAAAGAAGAAAAAGTTTAGATTAAACCCAGGCAGCAAACAGAGTTGCTGTTGTTGTAGAACAGGTACAGGTCACAGGAACTGGAACTAATGGTAGTCCCTTTAGGTTTTCGCCGGCGCAGAACTGTGATGTAAAGGTCGCCCCTTTTCTGTATTTTTAACGCCTCTGTATATCTTTTCTTCTCCTGCAATGTCGCATAAGATAAACACCGCACAAATCTCAATCTTCACAAACCCTACAGGCCTCTGAAATCACCTCAAACCCATCAACAGAGTCCATGTTCAGTCACGGCAAACACCCAGACCAACACACGTCCCCTGCCATCAAACCATGTCTACAGTAGACAAGAACATGGTTCAGTCCAGCTGCATTGGTGACATTGTCTTCCGCCAAAAGACTCGACCTAAACTCCACTTCCTTGTAGAGACTCACAAAAGCAGTCCATCACCAGCCCTTCTCGTCTGAATTTCAGGCACAAATACACCCAATTCATTCCCTGTATAGCAATCCACCAAATTCCCATCATTCAATCTGCACGGCAGCAACAGCACCTTCTACTGAAATTCAGTCCAAGAGCTTCACTGTTTTATAGCTCGAGAACTCACAGCAGCTCAAACACGACCAAAATCCACAAAATCAGAGCATCTTCTCATTGAAATACTTCACCAAAATTCAGTCACAGCACCATACATTTCATCTGGATTTTTGCGCATCAAAACTATTCAATTGTACCCAAGTTCCTTGCTTGTCATCAGCTTCAAAATCCATGTCTTTAATAGCTCAAACATGCCCACAAAATCAATCACAGCAAGCACTCCTCCCCGGCTGTATTTCAGGCCTTTTCTCGAGCATGTTGTGTGCCATTACCTTCTTGCTGTAGCCTTTGAACTTCTATAGCTTCTTAACTCACCCAGATTCCTGTAAATTCAGTTCACAGTAAACCCATTTAGATATAACAATCAAAAGCACCAAACAGTTCAGTTTCTGAATGAGGATCCTTTGCTACAAGTAATCTTATTATCGCGCAACTCAACCGACCTAATTATACCATAAAATTGACAATAGAATCAACAAATTAATCAGATAGAAGAAAAAAAATTAAAATGGACAAAAATCTCATTTAAAACAGATATGATAATTTGCATACCATAAATGTTCAAGCTCCGTAACTCTTTGTCTTAACAATAACAATTCTTCCGTAGCCTTTTTTTCCTTCACCTAACCATGCATTTTCAAGTTTAAACTCAACAACATGAACACGATGAATTAAGAAAGATTCAAGAAAGAACAAACTGGGAATTAAAACCATCAACATCATATTTTGCCAGTGCATCAATTCGATATAAAAGCATTCACTCTTCAACCCACCATCCCAGCACCATCAACTCATCCGTGTTATTAAATATTTTCATATTATTTTTACCATTTTGATAAATTAGTGCATCTATTTATATTCTGTCCAAACATATGCACTTACCTACTCAAAAACTTTTTAGTGACCTTTCATCTTGTTCTCATACAATTTACTTCATATAAAATTTAGAGCATCAGCTAGTACAAGTGCTCAAAAATCCAACATCACCCCTAGACACTCCTTAGTGGAATGCCGATGCTAAGCATTACTTTAAGATTCATGACATCTCATGCAATAGCCATGATCATCACCTGCCAATGCCACTGCATTCCCCATGAGTTTATTAAGAAGTAACCATAATATTGTTCCCCTTCGTATTCTTTAGTAGTAATTTTTAAAATTACTACTATACCTATACTCACTCCAAAATAATTCCAACAAATCCCTTATAAATAGTTACCATCTAAATTTTCCGACTCCATCAAACCCACTCTTTTAAAATCTCATTAATACTTAAATCCCCATTCACGGAAACAATACCACAATCCAGTTTACATTTTAATTAATGGCAACATTTTTACTCTATTTCCCCTGTTCTCTATCTCGTTTATAATTACACACTTTGATCATCAAGTTGAATTCAAAGACGAAAAAGAATTACAAGGTGGTAGAAAATTTTATATACCTTAATGAAGGAAGTCCAAGCAAGATAGGGGAGTTTCAATTGTTTTCCTGATGCCTTTAGTGTGTGCAATTTTTTTTTCGTATCTCTTCTTCTCCCTCATCTCAAGATGAAAGACCAAAACCAGCATTCTTTTACAAACTAAATCAGATTGAAAAATTTACACACAATATTGTGCTTCGAGTTCCACCTGGAGAAAAAAAAAACAATTAGATCTAAAAAATCAACAACCAACTATTGAAAAAAAAAAACACAGTCAAGGATCTCAATCAACATACAAGGATACCAATCTCTATTCACTAAATTAAGCTTAAAATCAAAATTAAACAAAAAAAAAATCATAATCAAAAACCTAAAATAAAAAAATCAAATCTAAATAATTCAAAAAATAGCTGAATCATCCAGATAGAAAAACAATCAACGTTTTTCTCAATTAAAATTGAAAATAATGATAAAAGGTTGAACATATTTTTGATCGATCAAAATAGCAAACATCGAAACCGATAAAAATCGAGTAGAAAAAAAAAGTAGATCAAGAGATAAATGAATAAAGAGTAACCAAAGTTCGATCACTAACCTGAAAACTAGTAGAATAAACATTGATTCCCATATATAGAAGATTCAAACCTCCTCTTTCATGTTTGATCTGTCCATATAACCTCTTTCATGTCTGATCTGTACATATACAAGAGATGGAGACAGAAATCCTTGCAATTTGAAAGAAGCAATCGATCAAAGTGATCAACTAAAACCTAAATTTTCATCGTCACTGCAGAGCAGTGCCGAATGAGGAATCGAAGTGAAGAAATGATTTGTGAAGAAATTAGTATGCGTCGGATGAGGGTCATTTTTGGCATGAAAGAAAAATATTTTGGACTAAATCGTTCATATAAGGATTATTAACTCGTTTCAAATTGTGTAAATTTGGACCTCCCAATACTAGATCTCAGAGGACAGGATTAGATTGTCCAAAGCCCAACAAGTTTGGAATTAAACGTCAATTTCTACCTATGCCACTGTACCGTGCGCCATTCCCAGTCCATGCCTTTGCATTTCTCTGACAGCAGCAAAGAGAATTAGAATTATCATTTAGCTCCAGTTTCGCCGTCATTGTTCTTGGTCTCCAATTTATTGACATGAGCTTTAACCGCGTGCATCGATACAACTTCTTTTGGCGCTTTTTTTTCGCTAGAGTTCTTCCACCAACAGCAGCCGTCTCTTGCTTCTCAGATCCACTTCTTCCCTTTAATTTCTCTTCATCACTAAAGTTGTCGTGCTTTTCAGACAGATAAATTTGCATCACTAAAGTCGACATGCTTTTCAGACAGAGATGAAGAAATAAAAGAAAATAATGAGAAATAATCCGCCTCCAACAGCAGCTGCACATGAGATGAGACTTTTGCGTTGTTTCTTCTTCTTTTCTTCCAAATGACTCCAAAATACCTAAAACTCAAAACTAAACATAAGATACATATTTACAAGAAAACTTAGCAAAGAAAGGATAAAAAATTGATAAATATCAAGGTGTTTTAGACACCTATCAGAAACAAATATAATGCGGAAAAGAAATAACACAGACACCGGAAATTTTGTTAAGGAGGAAACTGCAAATGTGAGAAAAACCCCGGGACTTAGTCCATATTTGAACACCACACTGTATTAAGCCGCTACAGATTCTAGCATACTACAAGTTAACTTCGGATTGTAATGTAGTTGAGCCCTAACCAAGTCTCACACCGATTAAGGTACGGTCGCGTTCCTTATGCCTCTTGAAACCCAGTAGAACTCTGCGCACCTGATTCCCTTAGATGATCTCACCCACAACTAAGAGTTGCTAGACCCAAAGTCGAAGACTTATAGACAAATTTGTCTCCCGCAGATATGTCTATTCTGGTTTTGTTTCCGTCTTTAGATAAATCAAGGTGAAAAGGAAACTCAACTAATAATTCAGTCTTATACTCCCGAAGAGAAGCCTAGAGATATTCGTCACTTCACAATAACCTAACCGATTAACATAACAAGTTATTGCGGAATCACAAGAGTTTGAAACAAAGAACTGTTGTGATTACTTTTTATATCTTACCTCTCGGAGAAAAATCTCGAGTAAATCTTAGAGAAGATAAAACTTAATACGATAGAAAAAGTAAGATCATAATACGCAACTACAGAGAAAATAGTTGATCTGGCTTCACAAATCCCAAATGAATTCTTCAAGTCGTTAACCTAATAATGGTTTTGGAAAACCTAGGTTAATGGAGAATCGACTATAATTTGCAACTAGGACACGCAGGAGTGTCGGGATTAGGTTTCCCAGATGCTAGAGTTCTCTTTTATATAGTCTTTCAAATCAAGGTTTCTTACAATCAAAGCTAAGATAGCTTAGTAATAAAGCAATTAATATTCACCATTAGATGAACTCCTTATTTAAGATTCAAGCTAAGTCTGCTTAGAAACAAAGCAATTAATCTCCACCGTTAGATGGTATTAGCTTGACACATACAAATGAAATATACCTATATGTAGATATGGATGAACCGTACCTAAACGTGTATAACCTGTTAGATCAATAACAGTTAACCGAATTTAGCCATATGAAGAGTTATAGTTTAGCCATATTCATCTAACACTTCTAGATCAAATATAATGATCAATCAATCATGATAGATAATCAAATGAATCTAATTGTGTTTCAAGAAAGTTGTTCAAATGTTCATCATCTCATAAAAATATATATATGAACCATTTGAAACATGTTCGATTTGGTTTGTAATTGTACAAAGTACTTATACAAGAACCAATTCATGAAAAATATGCCACGATTTGAAAAACAAGTTCGCATACCTTATTTCATTAAAGTTACAGGGAATTTAGTTTGCAAACTGAGTTCGCAAACGAACCTGAGTTCATGAGTATGAAAAGTCATACTTACCAATTTTAGAACTAACCACTGTGTTCGCAAACGGAGTACACGAACCACAGTTCCGGACTTTGGCCTTGTTGTGCCGTTCGCAAACAGAGTACGTGAACCACAGTTTCAGAATTAGCTTTTTCTAGCTGTTCGCATACAGAGTACGCGAACTAAAGTTTCGGGCCTTTTCACAGGTATGTCCGTTCGCAAACAAGAGTTCCAGACCCGAAGTAGAGCTTCACAGTTAGCATACAAAGTATACAACTTGTCTTATATCCAGAAATTGGTAGTAGCTCCAAACTCTCACTTAATCATTGAACCATCCTTAGAAGACAACAATGGTAATCTACATACCATTAGCTTCGAGTAATTTTCAAGTGATTAATCGATCAATACGAAACTTCTCAAGTTAACATCAAATGATTGTCTCACACATATCATGTAATATGTTCAAGATAATTTTCTCATGATCATCTTGACTTATTATTTAGTTTCCAACAAATAAATTGTTTCCAACTAAACTCGTCAATAGTAGATGATGAAGTTTAAGCTAAAGCTAAGATCTTCCAACATGTATTTCGAGAAATATATAAACGAGATAAACTCGGCTCGGAATATCAATTGTGTATAATGTAAAAGTGTATATAGCTAGACGACTTAGTCTCTTTAGAAGATAGAATAGAATAGACTTCTGAATGATAGATAAGTTTTAGTCTCCACATACCTTTTCTTGATGAAGTTCCTCTAACCTATTCAGTAGATCTTCTTCTTCAATTGGTGAACATCGTGAATTCAAAGCTCAATTACACACTTCTATCCTAATCTGAGACGTTAGAGCACTGCTCGGTCGAATCGCAAGCGTTGGTATCTCAAGATTGTTTGTCAAGTTTAGTTGATCAAAACTATATACTTGATTTATAGTCTACTTATAGCTGCGTCTCGGATTAGGATAGAAGTGTGAATTCTATTCTATTCTATATTCTAAAGAGACTAAGTCGTATAGCTATATATACTTTTACATTATACACATTTGAAATTTCGAGCCAAGTTTATCGCGGTTATATATTTCTCGAAATACATGTTGGAAGATTTTTAGCTTTAACTAAACTTCATCATCTACTTGACGAGTTTAGTTGTAAACAATTTAATCGTTGGAAACTAAATGTTAATTCAAAAATGATCATGTGAAAATTACGTTAAACATCTTACATGATTTGTTCGAGATAATCATTTGATGTTAACCTGGGAAGTTTCTATTGATCGATTAATCACTTGACAATTACTTAAAGCTAGTGGTATATGTAAGGTTACCATTGGCGTATTCTAAGGATGTTCAATGATTAAATGAGAATTTTAGAACAACCTCAATGCCTGGATATCACAGTATGTATACTTTGTATGTGCACTGTAAAGTTTTAGTTCAGATATGGAACTCTTGTTTGCGAACGGGTTTACCTGTGAAAAAGGTCTGGAGCTGTTGTTCGCGTACCCTGTTTGCGAACGGCTAGACAAGGCCAAGTATGGAACTGTTGTTCGCGTACCTTGTTTGCGAATGGCTGGAAAAAACCAAAGTTTGGAACTGTTGTTCGCGTACTCAGTTTGCGAACACAGTGGTCAAGTTCTAAAATCCTAAGTATGTATTTTCATACACATGAACTCAGGTTCGTTTGTGAACTAAAGTCCCTGAAACTTTAATGGAATAAGGTATGTAAACTAGTTTGTAAAACCTTGGCATTATATTCATAAATTGGTTGTTGTATAAGTACTTTGTACAATTACAAACCAAACCGATTTTATTTCAAATGGTTCATATAAATTTTTATAAGATGATGAACATTTGAATAACTCTCTTGAAACACATTTAGATTCATTTGATCATCTATCATGATTGATTGGTCATCATATTTGATCTAGAAGTGTTAGATGAATATGACTAAGTTATAAGTGTTAATATGGCTAAATTCGATAAACTATTATTGAGACAACAAGGTATACACTTTTCGGTAAACTATTAATACCATCTGACGGTGGAGATTGATTGCTTAGTTTCTAAGCATATTTATCTTGAATCTTAAGTTAGGAGTTAATATAACGGTGAACATAAATTGCTTTGTTACTAAGCTTTCTTAGACTTGATTGTAATCAACCCTGATTTGAAAGATTATATATAAGGGAGAATTCTAGCAGCTGGGAAACCTAACCCTGAATGCATTCTTAAAGATGCGCCATGGCATGAGATGAAGCTTCATCTCAAGTTCAGTTGCGTTGCAAAAGGAACATTGGCCTAGGCCAATGGGTGCCAAAATGGCGCATTATGTCAGACATATTAGTTAAGGCTAATATGGCACCAAGAGGGTGTAAGTTGTAAGCTATATTGTCCAAAGGCCAATCTCGCATCAAAGGATGCATTAGGCCAGTTGGGAGGATGTCCTAGAACAAAGTAGTGCCAAAATGGCACAATACGCAGGTCATTGGCCTATGGCCAATATCGCACCACAATGGTGCAACAGGCCAGAGCAGGCAGGCTTTTGAAATGTACAGCCATCACGAATGGACATTGGAGTGACCTATTGTAGAAAGTCGTAAATACAACCATCACGTCCTTTAGTGGACTTGGCTCAGGAAATGTTCAGACATCATGGTCGGACATTGGAACTCGCAACCATCTTGGTCGGTTATTCAAGAAATATATGGCAATGGCCATGAGTAGTAAAGGTGGAAGTTGATGAATGATTTTTTCTCCCCTAATCAAAGTTGTAAAAAATGTCAAGTTAACATATATAGGGAGGGGTATTTGGTTGAAGGTGCATATGCGGACCATGCACCAAGTAAGCTTCATAGCTTAGCCAGAAGAGTATAAATGATGCTTATGCCTCTTTTATAGCTGTGTATCCCTGCCAATGAAGAATATTAAGCATGGTCATTACTATGCCATGCCACTGGAAAGATATGCATCACTTGGATGTATTTTGACGGAACGACCTATACGGACTAGGCCACTACCCTTATTGCTTGGCCACGGCCTTCCAAACGAGTTTGCTTGATTTACTTGTCCCTTTGTGGATGAAATACGGTATGTGCATGATCCTTTTGGAGTAGGGAAGGGTATGTAGGCATCCACAATGAGTTGCAGCATTGCCGGTCCAGCACTTTGCCGCTCATACCATCTAATTGTGAGATGATTGCAGCATACTGGCCTCTCATATTATCTGGCTCGGAAGATCGACGCAAGAGATGATTGTGGCCAAACTTGATGAGGCAAGTTTCATTCCATTCTTTGGATGCTCATACTTCCTATCAAGGCGTTTTACTTAGGCATGTACAAATGGCGCATTGGGCATGGCCTCGAAACACTAAGGATAGTACTGCATGAGCCTGATTGATGCACCCTTGGCACGAGAAAGACAAGTTTATGCTCTCAGCAATGCCTAATCTACAAGAAGAGGCAGTGTGACGGTTACTCAGCTCGATAGGAAATTCAATGATGAATTTCCTATGTCGAGGCAGGGCACTTGAAATCCAGAGATGCATGTAAGGAGGATTGTCCATAGCCTTCAAGGCTTTAAACCCTCTGCAGAACAAGGGAAAGTTGGAACGTTGTGGAAGATAAGTTAGTTGCATCATGCTCCACAAGCATGCTTTCAAGGGAAAATGGACATGCATTTGCCTAGCTTTAAGGCCCGGTAAGCAGCATCATCATGGCGCATCGGGGAAGTTATGGCCTGCGCGCCCAGGTGTCCCAGGCGAAATTTTCCGGTCCGCCACACTAGGTTTTTCCAAAACCATTATTAGGTTAACGACTTGAAGACTTCATTTGGGATTCGTGAAACCAGATCCAACTATTTTCTCTGTAGTTGTGTATTCTGATCTTACTTTTTCTATCATATTGAATTTTATCTTCTCTAAGATTTAATCGAAAATCATCTCCGATAGGTAAGATATAAAAAGTAATCCCAACAGTTTTTCGTCTCAGACTCAGGTGATTCCGCAATAACTTCTTATATTAATCAGTTAAGTCATTGTGAGGTGACTAATATTTCTAGGCTGCTCTTCGGGAGTATAAGACCAGATTATTAGTTGAGTTTCCTATTCACCTTGATTTTGAAAAAGTGGGGGTCTAACAACCACACCCAATATTTCTCTTAGCAATTTGTATGGACTAACTCCAATATACTTTCAAGAGAATCAACTAGACAGTCAGAATCAAACTTAAGAAAAGTATATAAAAGAGTTATATCTCTATTTCTTAATTCAATCTGTAATCAAACAAATAGGAATTTGCGAGCCCGATTGAACATAAGAAATAACTTGGACGGTATCAAAAACCAATATCCAAGTGTCAATCTATTTAATCAACAACCAGAGGTTGGATTCACAATTGATTGAACTTACGCATAACCTGTGATATTTCAATTATATAGAAAATATAATGCGGAAAATAAATAACACAGACACAGAAATTTTGCTAACGAGGAAACCGCAAATGCATAAAAACCTCGGGACCTAGTCCAGATTTGAACACCACACTGTATTAAGCCGCTAAAGACACTAACCTACAACAAGTTAACTGCAGACTGGAATGTTGTTGAGCCCTAACCAATCTCACACTGATCAAGGTACAGTCGCGTTCCTTACGCCTATAGAACCATGCCGGATTTTGTGCATTTGATTCCCTTAGATGATCTCACCCATAACTAAGAGTTGCTACGACCCAAAGTCGAAGACTTGATAAACCAATCTGTCTCACATAGAAAAGTCTATTGAATAGATAAGTATGTCTCCCACAGATATACCTATGAGTTTTTTTCCGTATTTTGATAAATCAAGGTGAACAGAACCAATTGATATACCAGACTTGTATTCCCGAAGAACATCCCAGAAATATCAATCATTTCACAATAATCTTAATCGTATGGTAGCGAAACAAGATATTGTGGAATCACAAACGATGAGACGAAGATTTTTGTGGCTGCTTTTTATCTTTCCTATCAGAGATTAAATCTCGAGAAAATATTAGAGAAGATAGTACTCAATCACGATAGAAAACCGCAAGATCATAACACGCAACTACAGAGAAAATAGTTGGGTCTGGCTCCATAATCCCAATGAAGTCTTCAAGTCGTTAACCTACTGGGTTTTAGAAAAACCTAAGGTTAAAGGAGAATCGACTCTAGTCGTGACTAATATCACACAAGAGGTGTGGGGATTAGGTTTCCCAGTTGTTAGAGTTCTCCCTTATATAGTCTTCAAATTAGGGTTTGCAATCAATGTTACCTTGGTAACAAAGCATTCAATATTCACCGTTAGATAAAAACCTTATTAGACTCAACCTAATATCTTTCAACCGTTAGATCGAACTTAGCTTGTTACACATAAATGAAAGGTGACTTCATTTGATATGAGTAACCGTACCTAAACGTGTGCACCTTTGTTGGATCAACAATAGTTAACCGAAGTTAGCCATATAAACACTTTCATATCTAACTTATTCATCTTAACCATAACTAGTTCAAATGACTCAAATGAAACTAGTTCTAGAGTTGTTCAATTGTTTATATTCTCATAGAAGTATACAAGACACAATTGAACCAAAATCGATTTTGATTCACTCGAATTAATTGATGAACATTATAGCCACGGTTTGCAAAAGATTGCATTCCTTAATATATAAATATATTAGTTCATGAACAAACCAATTTTAGAACATAACCTACCCAAGTATGCAAATGGGTACGCATACCTAAGTAGCCGGACTTGGAGTGTTTTCGCCAGTATGCAAACAAGTACGTATACTGTCATACACTTCCAAGCTTCAGTTGAATCCATTACGCGTACATGAACTAATTAATAATCCAGACTTATATTCCCGAATAACATCCTAGTATTATCAATCACCTCACAATAATCTTAATCGACGCAGCGAAAAAAGATATTGTAGAATCACAAAAGATGAGACGAAGATGTTTGTGACTACTTTTATATCTTGCCTATCGGAAATGTCAATCTCAAGCCAATCTTTGCGATTGTACTCATACGATAGATATAGCAAGATCAGATCACACAACTACAAGAAAGTAGTATCGGTCTGGCTTCACCATCCCAGTGAAGTCTTTAAGTCGTTAACCTGGTTTAGAAGAAGAAACCAAAGGTTAAAGGAGAATCGACTCTAGATTATCACAACTAGTATCACACGTAAAGTGTGGGTATTAGGTTTCCCAGTTGCTAGAGTTCTCCCTTATATGGTCTTTCAAATCAGGGTTTTCAATCCATGTTAGCTTGGTAAAAAAGCATTCAATATTCACCGTTAGATAAAAACCTGATTAGACTTAAGCTAGTATCTTTCAACCGTTGGATCGAAAACTTAGCTTGTTATACACAAATGAAATGCACGTTTTAGGTTTGTGTAACCGTACCCAAACTTGTACATTTGTTGGTTCAACAATAATTAACAAAATGGTTAGCCATATGAGCAATTATATATCAACCATATTCTTCTTCACCATAACTAGTTCAAATGACTCAAATGAACTAGTTAGAGAGTTGTTCAATTGCTTATATCTTATGTAACTACACAAGACACAATCGAAGCAAAACCTATTTGATTCACTCGAATCGGTTCATGAATATTATAGCCACAGTTTGCAAAAGCATTCCTTAGTTTATATAAACATGAGTTCAAGAACAATCGTTTTTAGATATAACCAACTCAAGTTCGCGGACTAGGTTCGCGGACTTAAGTTCCTGGAAGGAGTTCACAAACTCCAACAGATTTTCTCGGGTCGAGAAATTATGCCAGTTCGCGGACTGGGTTCACGGACTGAGTTCGCGGACTTATCTCACGCCACTATTCTGGTTCTCTTGATCAACAAAGTTCGCAAACTTCGGTTCAAGGAATAAGGATTTATACATATATGTGTTTCCACAACAATGCTTTTATCCACCGATGGTTATATAATCTAAACTATCATTTCAATGATTGAAACATTCTCAGAGGACGTTATATAGTTGTTATTAACAAACCATTTTTCGTCAGAGCAATTTTCAAAGTGATTGAAACATAACATGACTTTCGTCACTAGGTAAAGATGAACTTGGCTAAAGCGAAAGCTTTCCAACACATATTTCGAGAAATAGATAGGCGGGATAAACTCGGCTCGAAATACCAAATGTGTATAATCAAAGTCTATATAGCGAAACGAATTTTGTCTCAAGATAGGAGATAAATAGACTTTTGAGTGATAGATAAGTTCAAGTATCCATATACCTTTTAGTCGATGAAGTTCCACCAGTTCCTTGAGTAGTTCTTCGTCTTGTATGGAGTTCTTGAGCTCAACTACACTTTATATCCTAGTCCGAGACCTTAGCTATGGTAGACTAGAAATCAAGACTTATAGTTTTGATCACTAACATTGACAAACATGCTTGAGATAGTAACGGATGCGAGTTCGACTGAGCAATGCTCTAACAATCTCCCACTTTGTCAATTTTAGTGACAACACTATCAATACATATGGAATACAAAAATAAATGAATTAACTTTTGTAACTCCTATTCCACATGTATAATCTTCAACATTACTCGAAATCTTCGTCACTTCCAAGTACTCCAATGATCCCAAAGGTTGTAAGTTTAGCATCATCGTTGTTGAAAATCCGTAGCTATAACAACGAGAAAACAAGAGTTCTCAATCATTGTTATACAGTGTCATAGTATCATTACATATCGTCAAAGTTCAATTGTATCACAACTTTAACAACAATACTATGGTGATATGTATCACTCCCCCTTATTCAATACTCCATCTCACATGGAAACTACTCCCCCTTACATAATGATCCGAAAACCATATGTATTTGTAGTGTGAATTACATATTAATTTCCCCCCTTTTTGTCAATAAAATTGGCGAAGGTACAAGAACGAGATCCTAATGAAATTTCCGAAAGAGATGTTTCATGACCAAAAGTAAGCATATATCATCTTGTTTAGATGCAATCATAAAGCTGAAGCTAAATGCATTCATCAAGGAGTTTATAAAGATACAAGATAACCCCTATAATATTCCACAACCGCACTCTCCACAAAGATTTGGCAATTAAGCACAAGTTCAATTAAGAACTCTCCTCCATAAAATGTCATTCCCGAAGGAACAACAAGAGCGACCTTAATTTCGAAAGAAAAGAAGGATTTCTTTTGACACTACACACAGAGAACTCTGACATAAAAATCAATCCTACGGAACCAAATACAGAATTGAAATAAACGCTTACTGGAGTTTCAAACTCAATTTCCCAAAAGATCGAGATAAACACAGGGGAAAGAGTCATATAAACAATTAATGAACCAAAACAACACCAATAGACTGCCGTAAGTGTTGAAAAGTAGCACTGTCTAATGGTTTGGCGAGAATATCAGCCAATTGTTGTTCGGAAGGCACACATTCCATATTTATGATACCATTTTCATAGAGATCTCGAATAAAATGGTACCTTATACCAATGTGCTTTGTTCTTGAGTGCTCAACGGGATTCTCAGTGATTCGAATCACACTAGAGTTATCACAAAAGATCTTCATTATTCAAATATCAATTCCGTAATCAGCTATCATTTGTTTCATCCATAGAGGTTGAGTGAAACATGAGCCAGCAACAATATATTTTGCTTCACACGTAGACAGGGATTGTGAATTCTGTTTCTTACTAGACCAAACCACAAGATTCAGTCTTACGTAGTAGAAACCCCTTGATGTACTTTTTCTGTCTTCTACACATCCTGCCCAATCAGCATCTGAATAAGAAGAAAGGTCAGTGTTAGTATCAAAAGTCTAAGATAGACCATACCCGACAGTGTGATTGACATATTATATGATCCTTTTTGCAGCTGCAAGATGAGATTCCTTTGGATTTGCCTGAAATCTAGCACAACAACCAACACTAAAATAAATATCAGGTCTAGTGGCTGTAAGATATAAAAGGCTACCAATAATAGATCGATATAACTTTTGATCCACTTTTACTCCTTTCTCATCTCTGTGCAGTTTACAAGTAGTGGGCATAGGTGTTAGTTTTGGAGTTGACTTATCCAGACCGAATCTTGAAACAAGATCCCTTGCATATTTTTTTAAGATAAGTAAATTCCATCTTTATGTTGTTGAATTTGTAATCCTAAAAAGAAATTTAATTCACCAAGATTGCTCATTTCAAATTCTTTAGCAAGTGAGACTTGGAATTCCTTTGCAAGTTTCTCAAAAGTTGAACATAGATGATATCATCTACGTAGACTTGAGTAATGACAACATCTTTCCCACTCCATTTGGTAAACAAAGTTTTATCAGCTCCACCTCTTGAAAAATCTTTCCTAATAAGAGAAGTAGTAAATTTTTAAACCAGGATCTAGGTGCTTGTTTTAACCCATATAATGCCTTTTTGAGCTTAAGAACATTGTAAAAACCCTCAAGCTCGTCAACACTATTAGACTAGTCAAGAGACGTCTTAGCCGCTAATTACTCGATTAGTTTAACACGAACGTTAATTAATAGGAACTAATATAACAACGAACTAGATACATAACTAGTGTCACTAGATAGATCTCGAAAAGTTATGCGGTATGGACTACTCGAACGTGTCATTCAGATATCAGACGAAGAAGTTATCTTCAGAATCATGCGAAGAGCAAAAAAGTCATTTTGTGATTTGACAGACCCGGCTTCCCTTATCCTTTTGAAGAGAGTCCCATTAACCAACTTTGGTATTATCTACTCAACTGAGAGGATAACCTCGCCCTTATTCTCTTTTCTTCTTTCTCATTTTCCATTCTTCTTTCTTTTATGTTTATCTTCTCTTCTCTCATATTCTTCTCTCTCTGACAAAATTGTGAGATCAAATGGAAGCTCTGATATCGATAGAAGGTGGAGAAGATCATACTATAGTCAGTAGTGATGGTGTTGATGTTTATTGAGTTCGTAAAGAAGAAGCTGATTCGGTTATATTCAAAATTAGGGTTATAGAACCGATTGATGTTCTGAAGTTTTAAGAGATGAATTTAGAGCAGTGGTTTGATGAAGAATCATGGGTTAAGTCTCAATTGAAGTTCTGAACTTGTATTTGAGATGAACTAAGAGCTAGGGTTTCTGAATCTAGTCTCGAGATTCGATTGAAGATGTAGTTAGTGTTCTATGATCTCGATTAGAGACGGGTTTATTATTAATTGAAGTTTAAATGAGTGGATTGGGTTTGATTTCAGTTTTCGTACGAACTGAATCAGGAGTTATGGTTTTTGCATGTTGAAGATGAATGGATTGAATTAAAAAAGAAGAGCAGTTATATGACGAATTAAGAATTAGAGTTTTGTTGAAGCAGTAGAGAAATTAGAGGAGATAAAAGATGGGTTTGGATGACTAAGAGGATTATAATCAATAGCAGTTGATTATGTTGGTGTTGATTTGAGGGTTGGTTCAATTCAGAAATTGGAGAAAGAGAAATTAGAGTGTCGGCGGAATTGGTTGGTGAATTAGCAATTCAAAGGAAGCTAGTGTTTGGGTAAGTCTCTGTGTTGTTTAAATTCAGTAATTGAAGTTGAATTGTAGAGTTTGTATGATTATGAATGGAATTAAGATATGACTGAGTTTAGTTAGATTGTAGGATATTATGTGAATTGCAGAACTGGTGATGGAGGTGGAAGTATTAGTGGAGCTGTAATTGAAAATTGTGGTGGTGATTGTGAATGTAAGAACTGTTGCAATTCAGTTTTGGTGGAATTACATGGGTCATGAATACATAGTGGGGGTCTGAGAATGATATATTGCTGATGGATGTTGTTGTGGGTATTGGAGGTTCAATGGATGTGTAGTTGAGATTACTCTATCTTGCAGATGAATTAGTAGATGCTGGAATTGTGACAGCGAAACTGAAGTAGATGTGGTGATGTTGTGTTGTAATGCAAGGTTGTGAATGAGTTGGGTAGAAGTATGAACTGTGCGGCTAAAAATAGGAGTGATAATGAAGTTGCAGAGTTGAGATGGCAGTGGAGCTGAAATTGCATGTGGAGATGTCATGGCTAGCTGACGAGTTAACAATGGTTATGGTGATGTTGTTATGAGTGGTGTGTGTGGAATACAAGAATTGTTGTTGGGTTCTGCTGAGTGTGAAGATGGGGTTGGGTAGAATTGAATTGTTTTGAGAAAGGGTTGATAATGGGAGCTGTAGGACTGTAGTTAGTGTTAGCAATGAAAGCTTGCAACTTCTGCTATTGCAGGTAGGCTGTGTTGTCTTTGTAAATAAATTTTGAATTATAATTTGAATGAATGAGTTGATTTTGAATTAGAGTTGAAGTTTGTCTGCAATAAGAGGATACCTGTTAGTCATCCCAGTCAGTGTCTGACTTAGCTGACTCAGTTGATCTGACTAAGTTAAACTGTTGACTCTGTTCCGAATCAGTATGGTTGACTGAGTTGAACCAGTTGACCGATTTAATCCTTGACCATTGACTTGACCTTAGACTTGGACTTAGACGTTGACTGTTAATTGACCAGTGACCATTATTTTTACCGTTAGAGACTGTTAGTATATTCAGTTGGACTGGACCTTAGTTAATGATCCTGTTTATAGTAGACTTGGGCTTCAGACTAGTTTCCCTAAATTGATATTTGGATCCCTTATGATCCGAATTAGCCTTTTAGTTGAACCCTGATTTTGGGCATACCTAAATCTTTCTAGGCATACAAAATAATAGTCCCATCTTGGGTGACCTTATAAGGGGTACCCTATAGGTAGTTTAATTTCCTATATACCCTTAATGCAAAAATCTAAAATCAGTTTTCTAAAAAATCAAAATCAGTTTCCCTTAACATCTCTTCTTCTTCTTCCTCCTCTAGCCGAACTCTTCCCCCTCCTGCGAAAAACAAATTCATCATCGTGATTAATTGTCGATTCGTAAAATTTTTATAGTCGATTAAACTCAACCACATAATGACTCGTACAAAGAAAAGCAGGGACTAGGAAAACCAAATCGTCTTCTAATCCATCAATTGAAGAAGAAGAACCAATTGAAGATAAAGGTGTAGAAACTGAAAATCAACCACCAATTGAACCAGAAATTGAACCAACTGCATATCCAAATCCGTAAATGAGGATAAGAAAGTAAGTTTTACAATCCCGATATCCTATTTGCTGTTTTTCATCGATTAAATGACGGTTACAGGGTTGGGTTCGGATCAAAATTGAGTTGCGTTTTTAGCCAAACTGTTCTTCACAAAAGCTTCCTGTAAGTGTATATGAACAGTTCGGCATGAAATTTCATGAAATTTCAAGCCGAACCTAGTCACAGATAGAGTTGCATAGGGGTTCGGCATATTCGATAATCATAATATGTGCCGAACCTAGCACATTTACGAGGTTAGGCTATTACGATATTCTCAATATGTGCCAAACCAATAACAATATTTTAACCCAAAAAATAACAAATTGATGTTCGGCTCATACGATTGTCGAAATATAAGCCGAGCCAGTAATTATTTTTTTTTTCCGGGCTATTCAGGATGTTGTTTGGCTTACTATTAAACTTTCATATAAGCCGAACTAGTGTCTAGCAAAAGGGTTGGAATTGAAAATTATAGGTTCGGCGCATGCAGTAAACAGATTCAGTGAGCCAAACCGTTCATCAATTGGTAGATTCATCTCATAGATGTGAGCCAAACCTCAACTTGTTTCACCGAACCATGATCCAAAAAATCATCTAAATAACCTTTATAATTATGAAAATTATCTTAATCATTAAACAAAATATTTAATCACTAATCAATATTACTAACACTAATACGTAAAGGGCATATTTTCCATTAATTTTTTTTTTGAGTTAAGGGGTAATCTGATTTTGCTATTTCACAACCTTTTTTTGTCTTTATGCAGTATGCCTAGTAAGATTTCAGTATGCCCAAAATCAGGATTCTTTGAGTTCTTCTACAAAGTTGTAGATATTCATAAGACTTAGCTATTGGACTATAGAATCATCCTAATTGAATTAGTAAACCTTAGATGTGCTAAAGGTATAGAATGATAAGGTGTAGAACCATAAATGGGCTTAAAACCATTAGATAAACTTGTATGATTCTTGTGAGCCATTTTGGCTAGATTCTTAGAGTTCTTGTATGATTAACAGTTACTCTTTATTAACAACGATCAGGATGAACCAGTAGATCGTGGATTTCGAGGTAGGCGTGGCTTGTCATCAAAAGAGGTGGGAATAAATTTAACTCTTTTGAAACCATTGTTGTTTCTTTTACAAAGATTTATGTTTATAAACTCATGCATCGTATATTTGTGCACTTCATACTTTGTTCAACTTGTATTATGTGTGTTTTGTTGGTTCTTTGTAATCTTTCCATGGTCTGGAAAGGACTTGTAATGTTTTGTTGTCGTCATGAATTGTTATGGGAAATAAAAATTTCCACCTGTGGTATATAGGATACGCTCCTTCATATTTATAAATATGGCTTTTATGATATATTGGTCGGCAGTTTGCGAGTTCGGAATTGTCGACATCAATACTTACGATTAGGTGTGGATTTGCGAGTTCGGAATTGCACAACCATAGTATACATTGTTTGAGGAAGGAGTTTGTCCATATACATGTTTGAGTATTACCAGTGACTTAGTCACTTTGTTGTTTGGGAAAATATGTATTGTTTTCCAAATCTTGCTCTTGATTTCTTTAAAATTGAATGTTATTCCTGCTAGGCACCCCTTCTAGGGATGATGTGCTCACCCATTCCCACTTTCAGTTTCAGAGACAGATCAGAGTTGCACAACGAAAGTTTCAAGGAGTTGAGTCCGTCTGTTAGATTATTTTTGGCTGTGTTTATTATGTTGCATATTATATTTGTAAACCAAATGACTATTGTATATGTATCATTTGATAAAAGTTCTTGTATTTATATATTTCTGAGCGGGGCTAGTTTTGGGTTAAGTTCTGTAGCAAATTTCCTAATTGAATGCTTAAGTTTATGATTTGGTTTCTTAGTGCCTCTTTATTTAGTTAATCTCTTGGATTAGTCAGCTGTTAGCTTTGGGGGCGCTACAATGTTGGTATCAGAGCTCACTATTAGATCTTATATGGGAGTAGATAGAAATAGCCAGTGACAGTTAGTGAAATGAATTAGTTTAGAACTGGGTTGGGTTGTGAGATAAATCTTAATCACTAAAATCTATCAATAGTTAAAAGATTTATTTGATTGATTGATTTGCTTGTTTGATTGTTTATATATGTAACGAAATAAAATTTGTAGGGTACACTAATAACTTAGCTAATCAAGATTAGAGAATAATTAGTCTAAAAAATATGAACACGTAGACAATTTAATACTAAAATTAGTGAGATTAGTATTATTGGTAAATCTTGAAAGACACGTAGAAACTTATTGCGCACTTTGATTTATACGTAGAGTCAACAATTTAATATTACATAAAAGTTGACAATATTTTTGGGATCCAATGAATTTTTGTAAGAGTAGTTAGGATAATTGTTTGACCACTAATGTTAGTAATAAATATATTATAATAATAATTATAGATGATCATAAAAGTAATAATAATTTTAATAAAGTAATGATTAGCATTTATCAATTAGTGTCATATTAAACTTAGTTTAACTAAAATTTCAATAAAAATATATAACGATGAAAATAATAAATTATAAATTATAGAAAATTAATAGCGCTTATTTATGATTAAATTTGTAGATTAAACTGACGACAAATTAGAAATAAATGTTTTCCGTTTAAACTATATAGTTAATATAATACTTATTAGGTGATGAGTGCCAAATATTGTATATATTTATCCCTTTTTGTTGGCATTTAACTCATCTTTTATGCATTAATTCTACATTTTATCCCATATTCTGTATTTTCATTGTTTTCAAGAATAAATATTTTTATTAATTAATTTTGCATTTTTAGGTAATAAATAAAGTTCGGATGACTTGCGGAGCAAAAAGAGCAGAAAAGTAGTGAAAAGCCGAGAGAAATCACGCAAGGAAGCCGCGAAGAATGGTGCGCACAACCTCATTTTCTACACACAAAAACGCCTCCGTTCTCAGCCATCAGATCAGTTCTCAGAAGCATCCGACGGTCGCTCCTTCATAGATCATCAAAATCTGAAGTCTCTGCCAAGCACCACAGCGCTGAAATTCCAAGCCTTCAGATTAGATGGTAGTTGAATCCAACGGTTGCTCCCTTGCTGTTCATCGAAGATTGATATCTCCGCCTTACACTACAGTACCTAACTCCATCAAGTACCGTTCGTTTCGTTGTATCCATTCATCCGACGGTCGCTCCTCGCTTGCCTCCGCATCACCGTCCGATGCACCTACCAGCTTCGCATCCAGTGACTCAGCGTCGCAGAACATCAAACTCGATACGCCCGCCTAACACCCAAATACCTAATACCCTCCTTCCCAAAACAGTCGACCTCTCCTCCCTCACTTCTCCACAGCAGAGAACCACCATCACCTTCCCCTGCAACCGTACCACCACCTTCTTCACCTTCACTGCCACCACCACACCTCCACCATCATCACCCTATCACCCAACAACCAAAAACCATCTCCCCTGCCTTAGGCTAATTGCCTTTGTGACACTTTCACTTTGCTCCATTTTGTTTTGTTTTTGTTCACTGATTTGTTGCTGTTTAGTTTTCATTTGCTTTGTTCCTTGTTTTTGCCCTGTGTTGTCTTTGCTTGCTGCTTTCTCTTCTTTGCCTTGTGTTGCTGCCTCCCTCTGCAGCTGCTGTTGCTTTTGCTCTGCAGTTGCTGTGGCTGTTGCTTTTATCCTGCAGCTGCTGTGCAGCACTTGTGCTGTTGCTGCACTGCCTTCCCTGTTGCTGCCACCTCTTTCTCCTGCACTGCTGCAGCTGTTGCTGCCACCTCACTTCCCTTGCAGCTACCCTGCTACCACTGCTGCATTGCTACTTCTTTTTCTTGGCCTTGCTGTGCAGCTCTTGCTCCTGCTGCTGCTACTACCTGCTGTGCAGCACTTGAGCTGCTGCCTTCCTTTTCCTGCCTGCTGCTGCTGCTCCAAAGCTCACTTCACTCCTGAGCCCAAGTCCAATTCAGTGAAACCAAAGGCTAAAGGCCCAACCAACTGAGCCCAAAGTTCAGTTCACTCCCAAAAGCCTCTGAAGCCCAGTTAAGGCCAAAGCCTAGTTCACTACCAAGCCCAAGTCACAAGTGAACCATTAAGCCCAATTCACTCAAAGGGTATTCAAAGCCCAACAACAATTTAGGAACCCAAATAGCTAGAAAACTCCAAAACACACCCGATCTCTGTGGATCGACCCGTACTTGCACGAGCTACAACTGACGACCGTGCACTTGCGGTATTACTGTAGGCCCCCGTTTTTATTGCGCTTAATTTTATACACTTCTCCGGGCCCACCAAGCTTTTGGCCGGGGATAATTTTTAGGAACTTTTTCAAAGCCTGCCAAGTTTTTGGCGCCGTTGCCGGGGAATGTTTTGCATTTAAATATAATATCTTTTAGAAGCCTATCAAGTTTTTGGCGCCGCTGCCGGGGATTGGTGCTGTGTTTTTCTTGTTGTTTTATTAGCTATTTTTGCATTTCACTGCATAGCATTTGCATCTGCATCTGCTTCACTTCATTTGCTGTTGGACCTGCTGTTCTGAACCTGTTTTTCCTCTGCTGGGACGCCACCAAGGAAAAGAACCAAAGCCCAACTGGGTTTTTGCAACAATATCAGAGCAGCTGGGCTGTGCTAAAAAGGTAAGCCTAAACCCATTCCATTGAGAGAACCCAACCTGTGGGCTTCCAATTTTTTAATTGTGGGCATGTAATATTAAAGCCAATTTTTGGGCTTCTCTTATTTTCTGTTGGGTTTGTAATAATTTATTTGTGGGCTTGTTTGTTTAATTTGTGGGCTTGTTTAAATTCTTTCATTGGACTTGTATTTTGGACTCTGGGTTTAAACCCAGCTGAGCTTGTAACCGATTGTGGGCTTGCTTCCACTCAAGAGTGGACCTCGAAACCAAAGTTTTAAAACAAACGTCGGGCCTTAACCAACTGGGCCAAATTAAACTTTCAAAATTAAAACTTAGTGTTTCGTGGGCTGCAGCCTTCCTTCCATTCCATTAGAGGACAACAGTGGGCGTGCTCCCAATTCAAAAACCAAATTTTATTTTCTTTTTCTAAAAAAAAAAAAAAAATTATTTTTCTCTCATTTCAGTCCAATTTTAGTGTTTTGAAACTTTCTATGTCTTTACACTTTTTCTTCTGGGTTGATCCTCAACTCTTTAGATTGTTAGTGTATGGTGAATTTTTGTATATAATCCAGTAGATAAAATTTTCTTTTAAAAAACCCTTTTGTTCCTTTTGTATATATTTTGCTAATCCAATATGATCTCGGCTGAAATATGTTGGATTTTTGCCTTGAATAACGGAGTTTTAATTCTGCTTTCGCCGTACAATCGGGTATTCTCTCTCCTTTTACTCTACTCAGCATGTTCCTCTTCATATATTGTTTTATAATTCTTTCCATATTTTGAAACATTGAGGACAATGTTTAGTTTATGTTTGGGGGTATAGAGTAGATACCATGATAATTTGCCATAATTGAAAACAAAACTCCATCTTTTTGAAAAAATTGAAAAATTCCAAAAAAAATTGAAAAATCAAAATTCTAAAAAAATTAAAAAATTAGAAAAATCATAAAAATGGAGCTCATTTACCTTGAAATGTTGACTCTTGTGCAAATATGTATTTTTATTAGGAGTCTTAGTCTAGATATTTAGGCACCCTGATTCTAGCACAATTCACATAGTGATAAGAAATTTGCACGCGCACGATCTACCAATACATGTATGGCCTCGATCTTCAAGGTGTTTGATAGGAAGTTACGATTGCCAATCACTTTAGAATACTGAACGAAACTTGACTAGCTTGTTCTTTGGTTGGTTGGGATAGAAGGTGGAGGTTACATTAAGAAAGACAACCATCGAATTTAACTGGGTGCATCAAAAAGGGCTACCTCTTGCAAAGTGTCATGTAATCTTTTGTTTCCTTTTGTATATGTATCAAAAGTGTTTCCTTGTTCAAAAAAAAAAAAAAAAAAAAAAAAAAAAAAAAAAAAAAAAAAAAAAAAAAAAAAAAAAAAAAAAAAAAAAAAAAAAAAAAAAAAAAAAAAAAAAAAAAAAAAAAAAAAAAAAAAAAAAAAAAAAAAAATCAAGTATTTATCAATTCCATCATCTCTTGTTCCAAAAATAAAAGAGATTTGTCAATGTAAATAAGAGTCATGTAAAGAGTCATTTTATTGTTTCTTTGTAATAAGCAAGGAGGGTGTATGCCATTGATGTACAACGCGAGAAATTGTGAAATACCTCCAACTCATTCACAATTCTCGTAAAGTCCGGACAGCTAGCTAGATTTCGACCTCAGTTCTTAGCCTGAGAAACTATCTCTTGGTGATTAGTAGTCATAACTTCAGATCTTTCTTTACACATGTGTAGATACACTTTACACTCTTATCACATGTCTTTATTTGTTATCAGTGCTAGGATTGTGCCTTCGATAGCTAGATTGACATCTCCATTTTGCTGTGAGCTTAAACTGTTTTGCACATGTCACGTTTGATGGAATATGAGCTTATATTTTGTCCTTAGGTTTTGTAGGCACACCTCTGGTAAACCTTCACGAGACTTCAACTCGTCCACTAGGGACACTTAGTGGTTTAAAAGGCTTAGTGCATACGCTAAATGCATTCGAGAGACCAGCGACAGTGGTATAGTTAGGATTTCCTTAGTTTTGTTTTACTTGAGGACAAGTAAAATTCAGGTTTGGGGGTATTTGATGAGTGCCAAATATTGTATATATTTATCCCTTTTTATTGGCATTTAACTCATCTTTTATGCATTAATTCTACATTTTATCCCATATTCTGTATTTTCATTGTTTTCAAGAATAAATATTTTTATTAATTAATTTTGCATTTTTAGGTAATAAATAAAGTTCGGATGACTTGCGGAGCAAAAAGAGCAGAAAAGTAGTGAAAAGCCGGGAGAAATCACGCAAGGAAGCCGCGAAGAATGGTGCGCACAACCTCATTTTCTACACACAAAAACGCCTCCGTTCTCAGCCATCAGATCAGTTCTCAGAAGCATCCGACGGTCGCTCCTTCATAGATCATCAAAATCTGAAGTCTCTGCCAAGCACCACAGCGCTGAAATTCCAAGCCTTCAGATTAGATGGTAGTTGAATCCAACGGTTGCTCCCTTGCTGTTCATCGAAGATTGATATCTCCGCCTTACACTACAGTACCTAACTCCATCAAGTACCGTTCATTTCGTTGTATCCATTCATCCGACGGTCGCTCCTCGCTTGCCTCCGCATCACCGTCCGATCTACCTACCAGCTTCGCATCCAATGACTCAGCGTCGCAGAACATCAAACTCGATACGCCCGCCTAACACCCAAATACCTAATACCCTCCTTCCCAAAACAGTCGACCTCTCCTCCCTCACTTCTCCACAGCAGAGAACCACCATCACCTTCCCCTGCAACCGTACCACCACCTTCTCCACCTCAATTACCACAACGAACACCATCATCACCCTACCACCCTAAACATCACCTCCACACTTCCCCCTTTCCTTTCACTCTCTCTAGCCCTCTATTTTAATGATTTCACACCATAACCCTAGGTGATAAATCATTAAAACAGATGAGTCTAGAGAACAAAATAGAGCATGGGTATGGAGTAGGAGCAATTACAAAGCATGGGTCGACGATTTCAAGGATCAATTTCAAAGAAATTAGGTAAACCTAATTCAACTGATTTTTGGGGAAGAACCCTAATTTTGTAGTTTTGAGAAATTTGTGTTGTGGGTATAAATATGGGTGTGGGATTGGTGTAGAAAATTTATGTTTGGACTAGCCTACATCCAGGACTCTCATGTCCTGTTAAATTTCAATTTTCAGTTTCTTGCTCATGATTAGTTGCTTCCTGTTATGCTCATTTCAGTTCACTTATGCTTATTTTAGTTCAGTTCAGTTTCACATTTCTGTTGTGTTTATGTTCATGTTATGATTGCGTTTGTCTCCTGTTAGTATTTCAGTTGTGTGCATTGTTAGTTCAGGTTATGCTAATTGTATTGTAAGTGCTTAAATTTCATAGAACTGATTTTATCTACTTGAATGACTGCATCTGTGATCAGTTGTGCTGTAAGAAGACAACTGATTCTAGGGGTGAAAGAATGATAGTAGAATTCAGTGTGAAACATGTTTAGATTGATGGAGTAAACCTTGCTGCATAGTGTGAATTGAGTAGTGGGAAGAAACTAGTGCTCACTAGTGACAATGAGCAAGCTAGCTCTCTTCCCACTCTAAAAGAATGCTTTAGTTCAGCTCCATGTTAGTTTAACCATTTTCCCCTGCCTTAGGCTAACTGCCTTTGTGTCATTTCATTTTGCTTTTTATTTTGTTTTTGTTGCTGTTTATTTTTCTTCATTGGTTTTGCCCTGTATTGCCTTTGTCTGTTTTTTTTCTTGTTTACTTGTGCTGCAGCTGCTGCTGCAACTTTGTTGCTGCTGCACTGCTGTGCAGTTCTTCCTCTGCTGCCCTGCAGCACTGCTGCATTGCTTCCTGCCACTCTGCCAAGCCAAGTGCAGCTCTTGCTCCTGCTGCTGCTGTCAGGCTGCCACTTCTTCTCCTGCCAAGGTTACTGCTAGGCTGTTGCTGCTGCCACTTCTTCTGCTGTGCAGCTCTTGCTTCTGCTGCTGTTGCAGCCACAGTTCACCAAGTCCATTTCCTTCCTAAAGGCCTAGCTGAAGACTAACTGAGCCCAATTAAATTCAGTGAAGCCCAGTTAAGCCCAAGACCTAGTTCCTTACCAAGTCCAAAGCTCAATTCAAACTGAAGCCCAATTCAGTCAACTGTGGGCTTAACCAAAGCCCAGTTGTTTAAGACCAAAGCCCAAATTCATTAAGGCCCAATCCAATTCAGGCTTAATCAAAAGCCTAAGTTTAAGGCCTAAGCCCATTTGCACTTCAAAGACCAAACTGAGCCCATGCTCAGTTCCTTTTATTGTGAACAAACCCATTAGCACTCAAAGCCCAATTTAAGCCAAAAGGCTTCAAAACCCAACAACAATTTAGGAACCCAATTAGCTAAAACACATTTCCGAAACACACCCGATCTCTGTGGATCGACCCGTACTTGCACGAGCTACAACCGACGACCGTGCACTTGCGGTATTACTGTAGGCCCGTTTCATTGCGCTTAATTTCTATACACCTTCCGGGCCTGCCATTAGGCGTTAGACGTAAGAAGGTGAGGATATAATGCATAAAAAAAAAACTCAACTTGTTCTTATACTGAATTATCTTTAGTCTAACAAATGATCCTGTAAATAGTTAAAATTAAACAAATAGATATGAAGTAGTAATAATATTATTCGGATGTTTAGTGAAAGATTATAATTAAAAGAAAATAAATTCGTATATTATTGTTAATAGCAAAAATCTAAAGACTATTAAGACATGTTAAAATCCTATGTAGACTCAAATATTAGATCATATTAAGTTACCAACGCCAAAATTTAACAAGATATAGTATATGAATTCAATCTGAATGAATAAAATCTGTTATATCAATCTTTACGTAAAAGTAGAATTATATTACAAGATTAAGGCTTAGTTTATCAGTCAGACTATCAACTTAAGAATAATGAGAATAATAATACAGTTAATAATAGTATGAAAATAATTAGGCTGGTAGTAAATTTATAATAGATAATATTGGAAAAATTTATATATGATATTACAGTGAAGTTAAAATTATGAAATATTATAAATTGGCGTAAAAATCGAATTGAGATTACTTAATAAATAAATTCAGATGACTAAATTTCTTAACATGATGTGAACTATTTATATATTTTATATATTTAATGAAGTAAGATTTTAGGTTATACAAATTACGATAAAATTTAAAGACTAATTAATCTTAATAAATTAAAACTTAGTTAATCTAGCACTGGAGAATAGTGAGGTTGGTAATTCTGATTGTGTTCGGGTGATACTTTTTACGTAGGTAGGCATTGTCAGGCGTCGCGAACCTAGACAGAGCAACTACATTCTTATATCACTAGGCATAGAAGGAAGACTTGTTTCTATTAGTGAACTGATAGATCCCAAATTTTACATAGAAAATTTATGATAGATTATCTCCTCTCATAATTAGAAACCAATAAATTTTTGAAATAAGAATGAGTCTATTGAACATAGAGCCACAAATTTTAATTGTAGAATACCATATAGGTTTGTGTTTTGTTTCATTTTGTTTGCGCTTAGATAGGAGATAGTTCTCCATAAGGTGGGGAATTTTTGAAGACCAGAATGATGGTTTGATTTTCGAGGACGAAAATGAATAAGGTTTGGAGAATGTAAAGACCCTCAAACTCGTGAACGCTATTAGACTAGTCAAGAGACGTCTTAGCTGCTAATGGCTCGATTAGTTTAACATGAACGTTAATTAATAGAAATTAATCTAACAACGAACTAGAAACATAACTAGTATCACTAGATAGATCTCGAAAAGTTATGTGATATGGACTACTCGAACGTGTCATTCGGATACCGGATGAAGAAGTTATCTTCGGAATCATGTGAAGGGAAAAATAGTCATTTTGTGATTTGGCAGACCCAACTTCCCTTATCCTTTTGAAGAGAGTCCCATTAACCAACTTTGGTCTTATCTACTCAACTGAGAGGATAACCTCGCCCTTATTCTCTTTTCTTCTTATTCATTCTCTATTCTTCTTTCTTTTCCGTTTCTCTTCTCTTCTCTCCTGTTCTTCTTTGTCTGACGAAATTGTGAGATCAAATGGAAGCTCTGAGATCGATAGAAGGTGGAGAAGATCATATTGTAGTCAATAGTGATGGTGTTGATGTTTATTGAGTTCGGAAAGAAGAAGCTGATGCGGTTATATTCAGAATTAGGGTTATAGAACCGATTGATGTTCTGAAGTTTTAAGAGATGAATTTAGAGCGGTGGTTTGATGAAGAATCATGGGTTAAGTCTCAATTGAAGTTCTGAACTTGTATTTGAGATGAACTGAGAGCTAGGGTTTCTGAATCTAGTCTCGAGATTCGATTGAAGATGTAGTTAGTGTTCTATGATGTCGATTAGAGATGGGTTTATTATTAATTAAAGTTTAAATGAGTGGATTGGGTTTGATTTCAGTTTCTGTATGAATTGAATCAGGAGTTAGGGTTTTTGCATGTTGAAGATGAATGGATTGAATTAAACAAGAAGAGCAGTTATTTGACGAATAAAGAATTAGGGTTTTGTTGAAGCAGTAGAGAAATTATAGGAGATAAAAGATGGGTTTGGATGACTAAGAGGATTATAATCAATAGCAGTTTATGATGTTGGTGTTGGTGTTGATTTGTGGGTTGGTTCAATTCAGAAATTGGAGAAAGAGAAATAGAAATTAGAGTGTCGGCGGAATTGGTTGGTGAATTAGCAATTCAAAGGAAGTTGGTGTTTGGGTAAGTCTCAGTGTTGTTTAAATTCAGTAATTGAAGTTGAATTGTAGAGTTCGTATGATTATGAATGGAATTAAGAAATGATTGAGTTTAGTTAGATTGTAGAAGATTATGAGAATTGCAGAACTGGTGATGGAGGTGGAAGTATTAGTGGAGCTGTAATTGAAAACTGTGGTGGTGATTGTTAATGTAAGAACTGTTGCAGTTCAGTTTTGGTGGAATTACATGGGTCATGAATACATAGTGGGGGTCTGAGAATGATATATTGCTGATGGATGTTGTTGTGGGTATTGGAGGTTCAATGGATGTGTAGTTGAGATGAGTTAGTAGATGCTGGAATTGTGACAGCGGAACTGAAGTAGATGTGGTGATGTTGTGTTGTAATGCAAGGTTGTGAATGAGTTGGGTAGAAGTATGAACTGTGCGGCTGAAATGGGAGTGATAATGAAGTTGCAGAGTTGAGATGGCAGTGGAGCTGAAATTGCATGTGGAGATGTCATGGCTAGCTGATGAGTTAACAATGGTTGTGGTGATGTTGTTATGATAGGTGTGTGTAGACTACAAGAATTGTTGTTGGGTTCTGCTGAGTGTGAAGATGGGGTTGGGTGGAATTGAATTGTTGTGAGAAAGGGTTGATAATGGGAGCTGTAGGACTGTAGTTAGTGTTAGCAATGAAAGCTTGCAACTTCTGCTATGGCAGGTAGGATGTGTTATCTTTGTAAATCAATTTTGAGTTATAATTTGAATGAATGGGTTGATTTTGAATTAGAGTTGAAGTTTGTCTTCAATAGGAGGATACCTGTTAGTCATCCCAGTCAGTGTCTGACTTAGCCGACTCAGTTGATCTGACTGAGTTAAACCGTTGTCTCTGTTCTGAATCAGTCTGGTTGACTGAGTTGAACCAGTTGACCGATTTAAACCTTGATCGTTGACTTGACCTAAGACTTGGACTTAGATGTTGACTGTTAGTTGACCTGTGACCATTAGTTTTACCGTTAGAGACTGTTAGTAGATTCAGTTGGACTGGACCTTAGTTAATGGGCCTGTTTATAGTAGACTTGGGCTTCAGACTAGTTTCCCTAAATTGATATTTGGATCCCTTATAGTCCGAATTAGCCTTTGACTTCTTAGACTTAGTTATTGGACTATAGAGAATGAGTTAGTAAACCTTAGATGTGCTAAAGGTAGAGAATGATAAGATGTAGAACCATAAATGGGCTTAGAACCATTAGATAAACTTGTATGATTCTTGTGTGAGCCATTTTGGCTAGATTCTTAGAGTTCTTGTATGATTAACAATTACTCTTTATTAACAACGATCGATTCAAAGGATGAACCAGTGGATCGTAGATTTCGAGGTAGGCGTGGCTTGTCATCAAAAGAGGTGGGAATAAATTTAACTCTTTTGAAACCATTCTTGTTTCTTTTAAAAAGATTTATGTTTATAAACTCATGCATCATATATTTGTGCATTTCATACTTTGTTCAACTTGTATTATGAGTATTCTGTTGGTTCTTTGTAATCTTTCCATGGTTTGGAAAGTACTTGTAATGTTTTGTTGTCGTCATGAATAGTTATGGGAAATAAGAATTTTCCACCTATGGTATATGGGATACGCTCCTTCACATTTATAAATAGAGCTTTTACGATATATTGGTCGGCAGTTTGCGATTTCGGAATTGTCGACATCAATACTTAAGATTAAGTGTGGATTTGCGAGTTCGGAATTGCACAACCATAGTATACATTGTTTGAGGAAGGAGTTTGTCCATATAAATGTTTGAGTATTACCAATGACTTAGTCACTTTGTTGTTTGGGAAAATATGTATTGTTTTCCAAATCTTGCTCTTGATTTCTTTAAAACTGAATGTTATTCCTGCTGGGCATCCCTTATAGGGATGATGTGCTCACTTTTTCCCACTTTCAGTTTCAGAGACAGATCAGAGTTGCGCAGCGAAAGATTCAAGGAGTTGAGTCCGTCTGTTAGATTATTTTCGGCTGTGTTTATTATGTTGCAAATTATATTTGTAAACCAAATGACTATTGTATATGTATCATTTGAGATAAGTTCTTGTATTTATATATTTCTGAGCGGGGCTAGTTTTTGGTTAAGTTTTGTAGCAGATTTCCTAATTGAATGCTTAAGTTTATGATTTGGTTTCTTAGTGCCTCTTTATTTAGTTAATCACTTGGATTAGTCGGCTGTTAGCTTTGGGGACGCTACAAACATGATCTGGGAAATCAAGGTTTTCAAATCCTTTAGGTTGAGCAACATAGACTTCCTCCTTTAAAATTCTGTTTAGGAATGCAGATTTTATATCCATTCGGAAAAGCTTAACCTTGAGAAAACAAGCGTGATCTAATAAAAGTCTAATGGACTCAAGGCGTGCCACAGGAGAAAAGGTTTCGTAAAAGTCGATACCTTCAATTTGTGAATATCCTTGAGCGACAAGTCTAGCTTTATTTCTGACAATTGTGCCAAATTCATCAGACTTGTTCTTGAATATCCATTTTGTACCAACAATATTGACATTGGAGGGACAAGGTACAAGTTCCCATACGTCTTGTCTTTGAAATTGAGTTAACTCTTCATGCATAGCATTCACCCAAAAGGGATCGCTAAGAGCTTCATAAATATTTCCTGGTTCTACTTGTGACAGATAACAACCAAATTGCAAATATTTTGAAGTTGTCCTCTAGTCGTAGTTGTAAAATATCTTCCCCTATTAATACTGTTGGGATCATGATTCCTTTGAACCCAGAGGTGCCGTCCAGGGACACGTTCTTGTTCGTTAGGAGTAGCCTGATCAGTGCTCTTCTCCTCGTCACTAGAAATATCAGGATCAACAACAGTTGGGATGACTTCAACTGATTCTGGTATTTCTTTGACTTTCTCAATTGTCTCAGTTGGAGGCAATTCAGCAGGGGGATTATCATGATGATAACATTAGCAGATTCCATCATGACCTTGGTTCTGAGATTAAACACTCGAAAACCATGACTATCAGAAGCATAGCCAAGGAAAATACCTTCATCACTGTTGGTATCGAATTTCCCTCTTTGTTCTCGATCTTTTAAGATGTAGCAATTACTTCCGAACACTCTGAGATAGTGCAAGCTGGGTTTTCTACCGTACCACAACTCGTAAGGAGTGTTTAGGGTTTTAGACCGTAGATAGACACGGTTGATCAAATAGCATGCTGTGAAAACAACTTCTCCCCAAAACCTTAAGGGTACGTTTTTGTTATGGAGCATTACTCTGGCCATTTCCTGAATGTTCCCGTTTTTTCTTTCTGCAACTCTATTAGCTTGGGGAGTAATGGGTGGAGAATATTCTTGAATAATTCCCAGTTCGTCACAGAATTCAAACACCTTAGTGTCTTTGAATTCAGTTCCACGGCCGCTCTTAATTTTCTTTAGTTTGAGACCTTGTTCCTTCTGGATTCTATTAACAATAATCTTGAATTCATCAAGGGTTTCATTCTTATAAGGGAACCTGGTGTAATCATCTACCATAACCAAAGCATACTTCTTACCAGTAACCGTCGGTTGTTGAACTGGTCCGAAGAGATCCATATGAATTAAATCAAGTGGAGCTTTAGTGAGAATATCTCGAGATGATTTATGGTGAACTTTCGTTTGTTTACCCTTTTGACAGGCACTGCATACACCTTCAATCTTTGCATTGATTTTGGGAACGCCTCTAACAAGTTCTTTATTAATGATCTTAGTTAGAAGACGATAATTGATGTGACCAAAACGCTCATGCCAAAGATGTGTAGATTCCACCTAAGTCAAATTACAACAATTGCTGAACTGAGTACCCAGAAGATAACAATTGTTTTTACTACGAGTTACCTGAAAAATTACTTTCCCAGTTTTGTCTACAATGTCACATCCATTTGCATTGAAGACAACTTGATGGCCTTTGTCACAAATTTGACTAATAAAAAGAAGATTTGCAGTCATACCTTTTATGTATACTGCATCATGGATTTCAGGTGCGCTGGGTAGTTTGATCGTCCCCTTCTTGCTTCTGTAGCAACAACTCCCATCTCCAAATGTTACTGGTCCTCCTTCATAGTCGCTTGAAGAAATAAACCAGGTAAGATCTACTGTCATATGTCTGCTACATCCACTGCCAAGAAACCATTGAAAGGGTGATGTTGATTTTAAAGCAAAAGCTCCCATAGTATTAGTACTTTCCTGTTCAGGATTTCCTAATAGTTTTGTACGTCCTTTTAGATAAGCACTAAGTTGTTTAGTTTTTGTGTGAAAATTACTTGCAACTTTGAGGCTCTTCTGGAAGGACATACAAATATGTTGAAAGTTGTTGGAGGAATCACAAAACAAACATGGGCCACCATCTTTAAATTCGATAGAGAAGTTCTGAGTCATATCAGTATTCACAACACATTAATGTTGTTTATTGTCCGGCCTACAAATATTCTTCAGAGAGGAACAACTGGAGTTATTCAAATCCATCAAAGGAATTTTGAAGGATTTCAAATCCTTAAGCATTATAATTTCTGCTATGAGATCATAGTTGATCCGTATTTTTCATCCAACCTTTTCTGGAGAATAACCAGTTTATTAGAACTTCTTCTACGATTGGTTTTTAATCCTGGTGAAGTCTTTCTAGAGACTTTGTTGTCCATAGAGTCAGATCGCTACAAACACAGACTTGTAAGGTCTTGAACGTGTTTGCCTGCTCTGATACTAATTGAAAAAGCGGGGGTACAACAACGACACCCAATATTTCTCTTAGCAATCTGTATGGACAAACTCCAATATACTTTCTAGAGAATCAACTAGACAGTCAGACTCAATCTAAATAAAAAGTATATCAAAGAGTTTATATCTATATCTCTCGATTTGATATATACTCAAGCAAATAGAAGTCTGCGAGTCTTTATCAAATACTAGAGAGATAATTTGGATGGTACCAAAGACCAATATCCAAGTGTCAATCAATTTAAATCAACAACCAAAAGGTCGGATATTCTAATTTATTGAACACCGCACAACCTGTGGTATTTCAATTATATAACAAAATATAATGCGGAATAGAAATAACACAGACACCAGAATTTTGTTAACGAGGAAACCGCAAATGCAGAAAAACCTCGGGACCTAGTCCAGATTGAACACACACTGTAATAGGACGCTACAGACACTATCCTACTCCAAACTAACTTCAGTCTGGACTGTAGTTGAACCCCAATCAATCTCACACTGATCCAAGGTACAGTTATGCTCCTACCTCTCTGATCACAACAGGATACTACGCACTTGATTCCCTTAGCTGATCTCTTCTACAACTAAGAGTTGCTACGACCCAAAGTCGAAGACTTTATTAAACAAATCTGTATCACACAGAAAAGTCTACGGTAATAGATAAATACGTCTCCCAAGAATATACCTACGAGTTTTGTTCTGTCTTTTGATAAATCAAGGTGAACAGGAACCAATTGATAATCCGGACTTATATTCCCGAAGAACAGCCTGGTATTATCAATCACCTCACAATAATCTTAATCGACGCGACGAAAGAAGATATTGTGGAATCACAAACGATGAGACGAAGATGTTTGTGACTACTTTCATATCTTTCCTATTGGAGATATCAATCTCAAGCTAATCTTTGCAACTGTGCTCGTATGATAGAAATAGCAAGATCTGATCACACAACTACAAGAAAGTAGTATCGGTCTGGCTTGACAATCCCAATGAAGTCTTTAAGTCGTTAACCTGGTTTAGAAGAAGAAACCAAAGGTTAAAGGAGAATCGACTCTAGCTTAGCACAACTAGTATCACACGTAAAGTGTGGGGATTAGGTTTCCCAGTTGCTAGAGTTCTCCCTTATATAGTCTTTCAAATCAGAGTTTGCAATCAATGTTAGCTTGGTAACAAAGCATTCAACATTCACCGTTAGATGAAAACCTGATTAGATTCAAGCTAATATCTCTCAACCGTTGGATTGAAAACTTAGCTTGTTACACACAAATGAAATGCACGTTTTAGGTTTGTGTAACCGTACCCAAACTTGTACATTTGTTGGTTCAACAATAGTTAACCAAATGGTTAGCCATATGAGAAATTTCATATCAACCATATTCTTCTTCACCATAACTAGTTCAAATGACTCAAATGAACTAGTTAGAGAGTTGTTCAATTGCTTAGATCTTATGTAACTACACAAGATACAATCGAAGCAAAAAAGATTTGATTCACTCGAATCGGTTCATGAACTTTATAGCCACGATGTAGATGGTAGATTTTCGACAAGGACTAAAATCGGAAACCCATAATTATACGTACTTTTGATCCAGCAATCAGATGAGTATTGAGGCTCATGTATCTCAGAGTATATGCAGATGTGTAGTCTCTCAGCTGAGGCAACGTCATATCTCATGAATACTGAGAAATTTCAGTAATTACTTCCATATAGAATCGCAAGATTAAACGGCTCATAGACAGCTCGCCTGCTAGTATAGAGCAATAACGTCTTCAGGATGTAACAATGTTTTCCCTGACTATATATAAGGAATATGACGCTTCAACAAGCTCATATCACTCGATTCCTCCTGAATAATTAATGCTCCTAGACGATCGTACCAGAGTAGAGCCATCAGTTAATTATTCCTAAATCATTAGATTCATTCACTGAATCCTTGAAAAATATTCTACGTTATTCATAATATTTAGTTACTTCAATTCATGGTTTTCCAAGCAGAACTCCATGGGTTAGTGATAAATATTCAACGTACGGGAATCTAAGCTACCTTCGAGTAGGCCCCGACCAAAAGGATGCAAGTGTACTCAACAATAATGCACTAACGAGCACCTGAACACACGAACGAGCATCTCAAAATACGACGGGACGATGAACCTATGCAAAATAGGAAAGAAAATAATAAATAATAAAAATATTAACCAAGGCGCAGGGGGACTGGGCCCATTGGCCGGCCGGCCGTGCCGTGGCCAGTCCCACGCCTAATTTTATATTTTATCATATTTTTATTATTTTCCTCGATCTCATGAAAATTCCCTCATTTGAGCAAAATTCCTCTTTTTCAAGGAAACTCCTCAGTCTCATGGTGTTTCCTTCACATCAAGGAAATAATAAAATAATTAAGAAAGGTGTGCGGAACCAAGCCTACTAGCCGTCCGGTCATGCCCTAGTTATGGCCGGTCCCACACCTTGCATTCCTTATTATTTTATTATTCTTATTTACTTGATCCCATGAAATTCCTTGATCTCATGGTATTTCCTTAATTTCATGATATTTCCTTCAAGTCATGAAAAATAATAAAAATTAGGGAAACTCGTGGGACCGATCCCTAGCCGGTCCCACACGCCTCTTATTTTATTATTATTATTTTTTATGTTTCCTTGATCCCATGCAATTCCTTGATTTCATGATATTTCCTTCAAATTATGGAATTTCTATAAAATCATGAAATAATACATAAAATTAGGGAAAACTCACGGGACCGGTCCCTAACCGGCCGTCCATGCCCAAGTCGGTCCCACACGCCCTTATTTTATTATTATTTGTTTCCTTCATTTCATGGAAACTCCTTCACTTCATCGAAACTCCTTGATTTCAACAAAAACTCCTTTATTTCAACAAACTCCTTGATTTCATGGTATTTTCATAAAATCATGAAAAATATAATAAATTTAAGAAAAATGTTGTTGGACCGGGCTCATTGGCCGGCCGACCATGCCTTGGACATAGCCAGTCCCACACTTCATGATTCCTTCATTTTATTATTATTTTTCCTTCATCTCATGAAGTTTCCTCAGTTTCAGCAAAAACCCTGATTTTGTCATATTTTCTCAAAATGTTGCTCAAACGCACATCAGAAAATATCAAAATTCTCAGGAGTGAGACACGACCACTTTGGCGACGTGAGCATGTTCCCTTGACCGACCAAAGTTGGATCTTTGGCTTGTAAGAACCAGTCCAACGCATTTTCACAATTTGACCTAATTTGCGCAATTGCACGTATTTGGGTCCAAAACTCTTTCAAACAACTTGGAATTTCATAGAATGATCGTCAAACGATCCCGTAACCAACCAGGGCTAGTTTTATGACCCCTTGGTAGGTCCCTCATCTCTTCATAATTAATTAGGTTTTATCACCAATATTTGCTCACCTTAACTATCGACGTTTACTTGAAAATTATACCTCTGTCTCAGCAGACATGTTCAATTCATGCGTTTCAGAACATTTGCAAATCATGTTAAACTCAGCAATACATGGACCCATCGTCCCATGAAGTCATGAAGTAAGCAACTGACTAACTAAATACACGTCAGCCTTGCAGATTCTACAACCACGAGACGTCAATCATGTCACATGGGGGATATTAACTAGGGTTTTGGTCTGTCGGTCTACAGTACGTGTGTTCATACGCAAGATGAGAATGTGAGCAAGTCGTGCAATTAGTTGAAGGAGTTAACAAAGTAGTGGATGGAAAATCGACCAAGTATCCGTACGTTGAGCAACTGGTTTTAACACGATTTCCACTTCTACACTCTTTGATTCCATCAACTGTCACACTTCATGGGATCATGGTGTTTACAATTCTAGCAATATAAATAAGTCTCTGAATCATTATTGAAAGGAAGACAATCTTATGTCAAACAGACAACACAAGATTAACAACTCAACGTTTGAGCAATCACTCTCAACTGAGTAAATTCGATCATTCAGAACTTTCTTACGCAGAAAACACAACACACCTACAATTTCGATCACCATTGATCTCACACATTTCTCAGCTTCCCTCCTACAGATCGACCCATCCTCTCTTGTGACCGAACTGACTCTGGAACGACCATTTTCTTGGTTTAGGCTGGATTCCTACAGATTGATCTCTCGAACTTAAAGCACTCCCTTCTTGCAGTGTATCTGTGTGAGGTTGAGCATTTGATCGGTTCAAGGAGTCTTCTCTGCACGGTCATCTCCTCGATTCCGTAAAAACCAGCAAATCATTTTTCCTTGTCTACAGATTCGCGACCACAGTGGGACGTTAATCTCTCGGTTGCAATCTCAATTTTCACAAAGATGGCTGGTGTTAGGTCTGGGTTACTTACAGGTTCCAACACAAACGACGCTAGCACTAGCAACAATAACAATGAGGATATTCCGGAAACCATTTCGGCCTCTAACACTGACGATGGTAATGCTATTCCTCTTCACGCTAACATGGAAGGTCATCCGCGGTTCGGCCGACACCCTGAGGAAGTTAGGGGAATCCACCACCTACCATGGCTGATCTCATCAAGGTGCAAGAGACTCTTGCAAAGAATCAAACTAACATAGATGTAACACAGAAGGAGCTATTCAATTATCTCAAGACTCTCACTGACAAGATGTCAGAGAAGACTCAAGGAAAAGGAAAAGAAAAGGAAACATCCTCAGATGTTGATCCTGAAGTAGTTCCAATTCATACAGTGGATGCGAAGTCCGCAAAGCTCCAGACGATCCATCAAAGAAAGAATCATCAAATTTCATTACTCGGGAAGATTTGGAATGCCTCTTGGAGAACCATGGAAAAGACAAGACATCACATATCCATCGTCACCAGCCTCCATACCCTGCTGCTACGCAAAGGATTCCTCTTCCAAAAGGGTATATCTCTCCAACCTTCACTTTATATGATGGAACAGGCAATGCTCGATAACATGTTTCTCGGTTCCTAGAATCCTTGGGCGAACATGAGCACAACCATGTTGTTCACCTCAAAGAATTTTCGAAATACTTGAAAGGCAGGGCATACACCTGGTACAATACATCACACCAGGAACTATCAACAATTGGGGAGAAATGATTAACGCCTTCTACATAAAGTACTTATTTGTGTCAGAGCAAGTTACTCTCTCTGATCTTGGAAGAATGTTTCAGAGGAACGATGAACATCCCAATGACTACGTGAAAAGATTCAAAGTCTAGGCCCTGGACTGTCATGATCCAAATGTCACGGAGCAACAACTTGTAGACTCGTGTATCAACGGCATGATCCCGGTCTATAGAGCTTTGTTGGAAAATCTTCGTTCCCATACCTTTTCAGAGATTCATGAAGCAGCCAAACGATCGGAGACTACTGCACCTGCTTTACTGGAAATAACAAAGTCTTCAAGATCGAGGAACCTCGAAGCAGCCGACGCCTAGTCAACAATCAATACAATCTCCAGCCTTCAACAAACGTTGTTGCTGAAAAGAATAAAAGGAAATCCGAGACACAACATCGAAGCACTTATCCAACATCCCAGGATCCTCTGAAGGCACAAAGAAAAGATAACCAATCCCGAAATACACAAACCTCGATCCGACATCAACGAACGGGAAATGATCATACAGAATCAAACTTCTCTCTTCCCATGAAGGAATGGTCGAGTTATTAGAATTCTGAGTTCAAGATGGTGCGATCAAATTGTCGTTCATCAGGAGAGAGCCAACTTAAGAAGAAATGGAGAATCCCAGGAGTACACAAGAATCCTCTCCAGTCAGAACCTTTACGCTCTCTGAACAACCAGTCAAAGAAGCAGTTCAACCCTTGGTCGAAACGTGAATTACTCTATCTGTCGAAGGAAAAAAGGAGAGACATGTTCACAACACTGAACCACATCGTGTTAAGAACTCCATTTCGGAAATACTTCTTGAGCCTCCAGCCACATACCAAGAGATGTACGATTGGGGACTGCTTACCACAGTCAATCTCAGAATAAACAAACTTGGAAGAACGTTGATCGATGCTGACACAACCATCAATAACATTCCACTGAAAACCATCGGATCCACAGGCATCACTCGACAAGAATCTACTCATGCTCCTATCTGAATCAGAGACCTTGAAGAAACGATCGGAAATGCTTATGGCTACATTACTCTCAAAGTGAACATAAGTTCAACCTGGATAGAAACTAAGTTTCACATAATCAGGAAGATCCAGGATATGACATGTCCTTCAGACGAGCGTGGATCCACGCTGAAAGGATCACTTGGAGGAATCTTTGACGAGGTTGAAACAAGAACCTGCAAAAGATGCGTAGACATTCATCAAAAGGTCATGTACTCAGGCAAGTCTCATTCCTCCCATGTCTATGTCATTTATTTCCTCACATGCTATTCTTTCATGGGGACTCAATTATTCTAGCATCTCTGCTATTGCAAGACGCTATAAGTGGGTAATCTCACTTCAGTAATATTTGTACCAAGTGGTTGAATCTGACATTTCTCTGAATCAAGCATCTAACTGAGACATTTATTACTGAGATGATGTTCAAGCACGGCAAGGAAAAATTTGGGCATTTCTCCATAGACTTGCAGGAGGGTTCATGTCTGCCACAAAACCAGAAAGCTCTGATGTCCGCACAAGTGTTGAATCCCACTACCGCGACTAAAGGAATGCTGAATAAACAGAAGATAGTTGGGACCCAAATGATCAAACCTAATACATGCTCAAGGGATATGACGCTTCAACGCTCAAGCATCTAAGAAGCCTTCAAATTGTACTCCCAATCAAAGGGTACACCTCCTATAACGACGCATATAACTTCAGAAAAAATATCTCGACGATGACACACTGATTCAACACCAGCGCAATCAAAGTGTAACTAAATTACAATAGCTAATTCTTCATTATCCCATGATAAGACTTCTGAAGCAGCTGCAACATCATTCATTCATGGATGGCACAAACTCCTTCAACATACACTGGGAACTTGATCTTATTGGAATTTGCAATTTGATATGACTCCATGAAACTTCATCAACGGAACCTCTCTACATCAAAAGCCTTGCACGACCAAGGAACTTTTTTCTCCTCACATCCAGAATGGAGACTGCCGCTATTATCTGCCACAACAACATCGATTCCCTGACGAAGCCACTTCACATTAAAGTCATATTCAGGAGAATTTGGGTTGAAGTCCTAGAACATCTTCATCTTAGGAATTCTCAACTCATCAACTAGTTCGTGAAAGGCTCACTGGATGAAGGAGCAAAGGCTATATCGATAATCATGGTTCTAGCCTTTTTCAGTCTCTGAAGCAACTCCAAACATAGTATCGGCATCAAAAAGGATATGTGGAGGATATCCGTTCATGGTCTCAGCATCAACAAGGATTTCTGAAGAAATTTCAATCGTGATCTAGCATCAACGACGGTCTCAGGGGCAACATCCTCATGACCAGCTTCATCAACTATTCGTTCTCTGAAGTGTTACTCGATGGATCGGACTTTTCCAAGCACTAATGATTCATATCAAGGTGTGTAGACATGAAATATATTCACATGAAAGTCTTTCCGAAGCTTGCACAATAGGCGGGCACAATCCCAAGTCTTCTACAAGATGTTCTCATCACCTCTACAAATGAGATAAAACATACTTCAGCCCATGGGTTTACAAAAACGTAACAATGAGTGAGGAATGGGACAATACTTCCACAACAAAAGATGTTCGTATATGTCTCTTATACAACATACCAAAAGGGCGCATCAATCGGTTATACGAACTGAAAGATATGGCCTTTACCGTCAGGCCTATGAAATCTGAAAGTCTTGTGCGGATTACAAATTACAAATGTGCACGTTTCGTTGGATGACCTATGCAACTCCAAATTGAGTTATTCTTTTCTCATATGATGACTCAGTCTCTTAGATTCAAAATTTGGGATCAAGTACCGAATTCCGACATCGTATGAGCTTCCTACAGCTTCCAGAGAGTACAACATGCAAGCAGCAATTCTTGGACGGGATTCATAACTTCCACAGTCGATCGGTGTCCACCAGGTCTTTCCACTAAGTCCTTCATCAAGGTACCTTCAACTTCTAACATCTATGTCTTTACATCAATTTTTCTACCTGGGTCCTCTATCCAAGTCTTGCCAGAAGAAGAGAAAACAAAAAGGAGAGATTTAACAAAATACCGGGGACTAACGGTCCACTGATCATGGCGATTAGTTTCACAGTACAAGACCCTTGGCACCAGACTCTCATGTTCTGATCATTCATCATAAAATGAATGCTACCACCAGGACATGTCATTATGTCACCCCCTCTTTAGAGCGACCTCAGTTATGGTCCCGTGACCAGGGTTTCAGAAGTAATGTTTCTACGACTGACAGAAGCAAGACGACACTGCCAACACCATGCTCATGTATCAATCAAGATTTCCTGATCTCAAATGACTCAATAATATTAAAATCCTTCACAAACCGTTCAATACACAAGCGAATGGTCTAAAGACACGACATGAGTGTTTTACAACAAGCTCGCCTGAGATGATTGTACACTACCACGCAAAAAGCAGCGATCTTGTAGAAATTTGTGAATAATCTAGGGATGGGTCATATACCATTCTCTTCGTATGGATGTCCTCCACAACATGTCCAAAATTCATAGCAATTGGAGAAACGAGCGAAAAGATGTGGCCAAAACATTGAACTACATACCAGCTGAAAAATTTCTGGAAGTCTCCTGGAAGTTTACTGTTTCGTCAATTTAGACCCTTAAACGTGCTCAAAAGCCGAAAATCTTTAGAATCAAAGCTTGGAAATTTTCTGAGGATGAAGAAACATGGGTAGATCACGAAAATCCGACATCAAACGAAGATTCTACAGCATTTTCAATGAAGACCTGACTTCTAAATTTTTTGATGACGAATTATGACGAAATTCTTCATTCATCTACATCTGAATCAGAGGCTACGCCTTCCACGCGAGATCGGACTTCATCTTCAGCCTATAGTCTCATTTGCTGAAGCCGACGGCGTTTTGCTGATAAGCTGCAAGCCTTTCATATTCAGCTTTCCTTTTCAGTAATGACTCATCTCGTCCCTGGTTCTCTTCTGCATCCGCTAAGGCTAAGAAAGCGTTGATTCCACCACGGACGACTCCCAGATGATCGAGAGACATACAATGCATCAGCTTTCCAGCGTCCTTGAAAGGTTGATTCACCTCGGCATGAACATCTGCAGAAGTCTTCATCTTTGACTTGATATTTCTGGAGCGCTCCCCGGAAGGGCCAGAAGAGTGGTTGTAACCAGAAGTCACCACTATCTGAGGCGAAAGACATGGAGTCATGGATATACCAATAACAAACGCGTAACAAAATGGTAACGATCCAACTCTTACCTATTTACAATTTCACTAGCTGTAGTGATTATAACGGATTTAGAAAACTTGCTCGTTCCCTCAAACCTGCAACGACGAGCAAAATTCATTATTCAAAATCATGACTTGATTTTCATAAAACCGTGAACAACCCACGTGAATTTTAACATCCACTGGTTTTTCAAAAATTAGACAGACGTCCATTCTACAATTGTGAAAACTTACATACATACATTATTTCACCATGTATAATGGTCTAGTTTCAACAGTTGTTCAAAATCAAAACATGATTTTACAAAATATATAAATATTTAACATGAAAGTCATGTAAATTTGAAAAATATATTTATATATTTTTGCTCCCTCGTACGAGCATCTGTCTTTGAAGCGAAAGTATATTTTCAAAAATTTCTGAAAGCTCGAAGATAAATTTTTTTTCATGAAAGCTCATAGACAAAATTTTATTACTAACAGACGCACGTCTATTAAAAAAATTTCTCTCGTACGAGCATCCACCTTTGAAACGAGAGTTTATTCCACTTTGTGAAATCTCACATATTTAAAAAATAATAAAAATAAAATTTTGGTTTTCGTGAAAGCTCATAGACAAAATTTTATATCATCAGACTGAGGTCTATTTTGTTTGTTCCTTAAACTAACAGACGAACGAGCGTCTGTTCCTAAAACAAGGATTTATTTTCTTGGGCCCGGACCCATGAATCCTAAATCAACGAAGGTTCGATCACCAAATCAACAGTGCTACACAAATTTGCGCTCGATGCTCTATCATGCCACTGGGATCTCCGTTCAAGCCGTGGTTCACTCGCGCGATCAAAAATCCGGTAACATCTTATCTTACGGCTAAGTTCAATTACTTATTTTGTTTATAACTGGAAAATCATCATTCAATGCTGACTGACAAACATGACTGTCCCTCACTAAGCAGGGGACTTAATGTAGATGGTGGATTTTCGACAAGGGCTAAAATCGTAAACCCATAATTATACGTACTTATGATCCAGCAATCCGATGAGTATTGAGGCTCATGTCTCTCATCAAATCTATGACTGAGAATACTCTCTCTCAGAGTATACGCAGATATGTAGTCTCTCAGCTGAGTCAACGGCATATCTCATGAATACTGAGCAATTTCAGTAATTGCTTCCATATAGAATCGCAAGATTAGACGTCTCCTAGACATCTCGCCTGCTAGTATAGAGCAATAACGTCTTCAGGATGTAACAATGTTTTCCCTGACTATATAGAAGGAATATGACGCTTCAACAAGCTCATATCACTCGATTCCTCCTGAATAATTAATGCTCCTAGACGATCGTACTAGTATAGAGCCATCAATTAATTATTCCTAAATCATTAGATTCATTCACTGAATCCTTGAAAAATATTCTACGTTATTCATAATATTTCGTTACTTCAATTCATGGTTTTCCCAGCAGAACTCCATGGGTTAGTGATAAATATTCAACGTACGGGCATCTGAGCTACCTTCGAATAAGCCCCGACCAAAAGGATGCAAGTGTATTCAACAATAATGCACTAACGAGCACCTGAACACACGAACGAGCATCTCAAAATACGACGGGACGATGAACCTATGCAAAATAGGAAAGAAAATAATAAATAATAAAATATTAACCAAGGCGCTGGGGGACAGGGCCCATCGGCCGGCCGGTCGTGCCGTGACCAGTCCCACGCCCAATTTTTTTTTCTATCATATTTTTATTATTTTCCTTGATCTCATGAAAATTCTCTCATTTGAGCAAAATTCCTCCGTTTCAAGGAAACTCCTCAGGCTCATGGTGTTTCCTTCACATCAAGGAAATAATAAAATAATTAGGAAAGGTGTGCGGGACCAAGCCTACTAGTCGGCCGGTCATGCCCTAGTTGTTGCCGGTCCCACATCTTGCATTCCTTAGGAATCACCCAAGGAATCACCCAAGCGCCATGAACAATAATATTACTCACCTTAGTCTTAAAATCATTAGGACCTTTGGAAGTGATGCCAAGCCTCTTCGCAATCAAAAAATCACCACACCAATAATCAAAGAATAAGGAAGTACTCGAACTGTCACCAATAATTGATCATGTATGTGCTAGTCCTCGAGCAAATCTAATCTAGAAAGTAAAATGACTACACTTAGCACGTGCAGCAAGCCGTTAAACCACTAGGTGGACCTAGTGGCGGAGTGTTGTCTCCGGAGGGTTTACCAGAGGTGTACCCACAAAACCTTTATACTCCAGACCCTATCTATCTACAACGAACCTTGGAAGGCACTAAAGAATCTCCTTGGTTGGCATACTTATTGACTACAAGAGGAAGTACCCTGATGCGAAATTCCAATTGATGTACACGAGTTTGCACTCAACCATACTAAAATTCATATATAAGTGACAGATCTCTACTCAGATAGTTGCACTATGGACATCGTATTCGGAGTCAAACTAATCACATGGAAAGATTAAGAGATGGATATAGAAAAACATAGATGGTTTTGATGTTTACTAAGTGAACGGCGTTTCCCATATCTGTCTGAAGGCCTCCGCCAAAATGAACCTATCCTAATGGATTGAGATACTAGTCTGACTAATATCAACACACTGGCATATACAAGGGTACCAGTGGTCGATAACCTAACTCTAGTTCAACACAACTGGCATATACAAGGGTACCAGTGGTCGACTTTATTGAATTTATTCCTTTTGGTCAAATGGTCTGGTCTCAATATTTCTTTTTTCTTCTTTTTTTCATGGTATCTCAATCACTCTAATTCACCCTAGCATTGGTAACAACTTGAATCGTGGGCCACACCTATCACTTAGAGAAACATATTTTAAAAACAAAATAAAAATAGAAGTGAAAATGACTCAACGAGATATGGTGCAACTATCATGTTATTTCTAACACCTGAGCTCTGTGCTTTTATGAATAGACTCTATAGATGTTTCCATCTAATCAGATTGGTTCCTCAACTCCTACAACCAAGATGTTTCCATCCACTTAGATTAGTTAGTGCCATCCTGAAGCAAAAAGAGTTAAGGAAAATCTTTTAGTTGAAGCAAAAAGAGTTAAGGAAAGATATTACCGTGTTGCATGAGCATGGGATACCTCCCAAGAAGTGCTAAGTTTAAAGTCTTCAGCCAGACTTAGGAAAGGATTAGTCAACTCGAACCATAAAGTAACAGTCGGAATAACTGTGGGTCTTCAAAACGAAATAGAGCTGACCAAAGGAAACTACAAAAATCCAAGAAAGTGAACAAGAATAACATGCCCTTATCTAGTTTCCTGATTAAGATATTTATATCTAATTGTGGTTCAGGTTCAGGTTCTATGAAAGGGTCTAAATAAAATATTTTCCTCGGATGCATTTCCTCATAGGTTGGATCCAAATTATTAGGTCCTAGAGTCTGGAAAAACTCAAATAAGAACTTAGAATCAAAAAATAATAATAACCTAAATAACTGAGGATCCTCTAAGTCAATCAGGTTTGACTTACATAATTGACCACAGTGAGAGTAGTGGTCATTCTTAAGCAAATGTGTCGATTCTAATTTCCTAAGGCATTTAGGTTTAGTCTCACAACTTAATATTCGACACATTTGAAATCTATATGTTCCCACATTTGGAAGAAAAATATTTGGTGGGAAAACAAAATCAATCTTGGTATTATTGCCTGGGTTAACCACATCAACCAGAGGATGGGTTTCTAACAGTTGAGACTCTTGTTGGATATCATTAGGTTCTGGAAAACGAGTATGAAGATAATCTTGTAAGATGGTTGAGGCATTGATGTCAAGTCCCAAGTGAGGGAACTTACTAAGAGTTAAAGCACATGGAGGATGATACTCACCCCCAAACTTAGAGTTTTCAGTGTCTCTAGATAGACTAGTCACAACTTCCCTAATTTGTAGGTCATCAGATTCTTGAAAATGGGCAATTGATTCTTCTAAGTTGTAATCTTGCGGTGCATCCTCGGCAGCGGCGCCAAAATGGTTAATGATTTTCTGGGGTTGTAGTAGTGAAGGTTCAAACTCTCGGACTTGTGAAGGTGAAGGATTTTTAGATTTATAAAAATTATATATAAAAATATTGACAAATTGGTAGAGAGGAACTGGGACTAATGATTCGGCCAATCTTCATAACATAGGGCTCAATGATTTATCCTCAACAATAATCGCTCAAAACATATATGGACTCTTATTTTGCCAAAGTAGATTCTCAAAACATTGATTGTAAATGTTAAGCATGGAACATCAAATCACCTAAGCTAAGCATGACCCATCTAATCAAAAAACACCCAATTTAATCAAATCATATTTCAATTAATTTTTAATGCAAAAGTCTTAAAAAGAATTAATAAAATTACCCATGTATAAAGCTCAGCCTCCTCCGTCGTCCCAGTGTTGGGGTTTAACTCATCATAGTAAAAATGCTCTCAAAATAATTTATTATGGCTCAAAAATGGTTTACAAATGATGAGAATATTAGAAATACAATAAAACCAGAGAACTACGACCCTCAGTGACAAAATAAGACTGCTACAGATATGTCGCAAACGCTGTGGAAAATAAGACTGCCTGATGTACGACCCACAGCTGTTGGTCGTTATTACTGTAGAAAAACAACTGCTGTTGCAGGTACGTTCTTCGTGTTCTTGGTGTTCTTCATCATCAGCAGCAGCAGCAACAGAGTTTCATCAACTCTTGATTTCTGCTTCTCTGGACCTCCTCTCAACCCCAAACTCTCGACAACCTTCTATGCTAACCCAAGAGTTATATTTATACACCTTTGGACCAAGAATAACTTCTCATTAATCCAAAAATTCTTCCCATTACTCGGCAGTGAATGAATATATTCCCGATATCTTTTTTCTTTAATTCTCTGATTTGTTACGGATTGTTCCCTGTTTTATCTCTTCTCACGCGTCATCCTTGAGCTGTAGGGATTGTTTCCAGCCAATAGAATCAACCCATGCACGTCTCTTCCATCCAAGAATTCCAAGAATAGAATATTTTTCCTATTTTAGAATATCTTCCCTGATTTGATTACCACCGGTTACATAACCAATTTTGACCAAATTCAACACCCATACCAGCTCTATCTAGGCCCTAGGAACAAACCCATTTAATTTGGGCCATTGAATCTCACTGGAACACCTTCACATCCTCAACCCTAGTCACGGCAGTTCAAGAACAATTTTTCCCGCCAATTTTTGGTTTTTTGAATTTTGGAAGAAGATATCCTCCCCCTAACCAGAACTGGGGTGCGAATAGCAGCTGCCTTGGGGTGACATGGGGGTGCCCCTTAGTAATTAGGTTACCCCTTATCCAAAAGTTAGAGTCCGAATAACACTTGTCCTCCGGGGGTGCCAAAATCAACTTTTCGAGCCGAATTTTCCAAAAATGTTTATTTCCTAAAAATACATAAAAACACAATATTAGTACAAAAATAGAGTTCCAACAATACGGACATTGAGGACAAATTAGACACAAAAATGTGTCTATCAGTATGCTTTTGCACAAAATTATAAACCAATCTAATTCCCTGAGAAACCGAGGAACCCCAGTTTACGATCAATCAAATTACCATTGATTTTGAAGTATTTTGCCCTCAAAAATCTGGCCCAAATCTTGTCTGAATCACGGATAGTAACCCACAAGTTCATAAGCATGGCCTCGTTAACATCCAACAATTTATTAATCCCTAGAACACTTTCACGCCTTGAACAACACATGCTATCATAAAGAACCATAAAATACCTACGTTTCTCAGCATCTCCAGACCAAAGAAAATTTCTAATAGCCCTTTCCACCTGCTTAATAATAGTACATGGCCATATGTACACAACCATAGAATGAATAACGTAGATCGAAATTACCGATCTAATTAGAAAAAGACTAGCTTGGAAAGATAGAAGCTTACCCTTACAACCGGCCAACTTGTCCATAATCTTCTCCACAACTTTCCTATCATGAATATGGCGAACAATTCCAGGCTTCAATTGGATTCCCAAATATCTATCCGGGAATAAAGCTCTTTCCATGCCCAAATAATTTGAAATAGCAATAGCTCGTGAATCTGAGTCACCTCCATAATAAAATTTACTCTTGACGTAATTAACGCTTTGGCCAGAAGCTGCTTGATACATATCGAGCAATTTCCTTAAATTTTGCAGTCTCAGAAGATTACCTCTGCAGAAAATAAGTATATCATCCGCAAAAAGAAGGTATGTAGGCGCCACGCCTTTCTTTCTGACCATAACATGCATGCTATGTCTTGCAAACAACTTAGAGACATTACGACTTAAAATATCTTCAATGAGCACAAAAATCAAAGGAGAAAGAGGATCACCTTGGCGCAAACCTCCACAGATACTAAAAAAACCTTCAGGGCTACCATTTATCATGACAGAAATCCGAGCTGAGCTAAGAATCCTAAGAATCCAAGAACACCAGTTTTCAGAAAAACCATATTGTCGAAAAACCTCAGCAATAAAATCCCAACTCACCGTATCTGAAAAAGCGGGGGTCTAACAACACCACCCAATATTTCGCTTAGCAATCTGTATGGACAAACTCGAATATACTTTTAAGAGAATCAACAAGACTCAATCAATTAAAAGTATATCAACGAGTTTATATCTCTCTTCTTAGTTTGATTTACTCAAGCAGGAACTGCGAGTTCTAATCAAATGCAAGGAATAACTTGGATGGTACCAAAGACCAATATCCAAGGATCAATCAATGACAATTAACAACCAAAGGTTGGATTCATCTAATTGATGATCTAACGCACAACCTGTATTATTTCAATTATAAAAATAAAACAATATAATGCGGAAATTGAAATAACACAAACACCAGAAATTTTGTTAACGAGGAAACCGCAAATGCAGAAAAACCCCGGGACCTAGTCCAGATTGAACACACATTGTATTAAGCCGCTATAGACACTATCCTACTCCAAGCTAACTTCGTACTGGGCTGTAGTTGAACCCCAATCAGTCTCCCACTGATCCAAGGTACAGTTGTAATCCCTACGTCTCTGATCCCAGCAGGATACTGCGCACTTGATTTCCTTAGATGATCTCACCCAAAACTAAGATTTGCTACGACCCAAAATCACAGGCTTTGACAATAAACAAATCTGTCTCACACAGACAAGTCTATCAAAGGATCAATCTGTCTCCCACAGATAAACCCTAAAAGGTTTTGTTCCGTCTTTTGATAATAATCAAGCTGGACATGAACCAATTGATAATCCGGTCTTATATTCCCGAAGAACATCCTAGAGTTATCAATCACCTCAAAACAATCTTAATCGTATGGTAGTGAAACAAGATGTTGCGGAATCACAAACAATGAGATGAAGATGTTTGTGATTACTTTTTTATATCTTGCCTATCGGAGATATCAATCTCAAGCCAATCAATCTGATTGTACTCGTACGATAGAAGATACAATATCAGATCACACAACTACGATAAAAATAGTATCGGCCTGGCTTCACAATCCCAATGAAGTTTTTAAGTAGTTAACCTGGTTTTAAAAGAAGAATACCAAAGGTTAAAGGAGAAACGACTCTAGCACGCAAACTAGTACCACAAGTAAGGTGTGGGGATTAGTTTTGCACAATACTAGATGTCTCCTTTATATAGTCTTTCAAATCAGGGTTTGCAATTAAGTTACCTTGGTAACAAAGCAATCAATACCCACCATTAGATGAAAACCTGATTTAGATTCAAGCTAATATTTCTCAACCGTTAGATCGAAAAATTAGATTGTTACACACACTTGAAAATGCACGCTTCTAGGTTTGTTAACCATACCCAAACGTATGCACTTGTTGGTTCAACAATAGTTAACCAAAAGGTTAGCCATATGAGCATTTCATATCAACCATGTTATTCTTCACCATAACTAGTTCAAATGACTTCAAATGAACTAGTTAGAGAGTTGTTCAATTGCAAGGAAATCTTATGTACTACACAAGACACAATTAAAGCCAAGATGATTTGATTTACTTGAATCGATCATGAAATTTTATATCCACGGTTTGCAAACTGCATTCCTTAGTATTTTTAAGTTTAAGTTCAGAAATCATCTTCAGATATATAACATTCTCAAGTTCGCAGACTAGGTTCGCGGACTTAAGTTACCGGGCAGAGTTTACAAACTCTAGCAGAAATTTTCGGGTATGAGAACTTCGCCGGTTCGCAGACTGGGTTCGCGGACCGAGTTCGCAGACTTAGCTTCACACAAGTAGTTTGTCAACTCCAGCAGAAATTCTCGGGTTTGAGAACTTAGGCAGTTCGCGGACTTAGCTCACGCCATTCTTCCGGTTCTCTTGATCAACAAAGTTCGCAAACTTTGGTTCAAGGAATAAGACTTATACATAAATGTCTTTCCACAACAATGCTTATGTCCACCATTGGTTATGTAATCTAAACTCTCATTTCAATCATTGAAACATTCTTAGAGGACGTTATATAGTTGTTACACCATTTCTCGTCAAAGAAATTTTCAAGATTATTGAAACATATCACGACTTTCGTTACATGGTAAAGATAAACTTGATCGAAGCGAAAATCTTACCAACACATATTTCGAGATATAGATAGGCGAGGTATACTCGGCTCGAAATACCAAATGTGTATAATCCAAGTCTATATATATAGCATACGACTTCTTGTCTCAAAGAGTAGGAGATACAGTAGATAGACTTTTGAGTGATAGATAAGTTCAAGTCTTCACATACCTTTTTGTCGAGAAGTTCCACCGGTTCCTTGAGTAGTTCTTCTACTTGTATGATGAATCGCCATGAAGTCCTTAAGCTCAACTACACTTTCTATCCTAGTCCGAGACTTAGCTATAATAGACTAGAAATCAAGACTTATAGTTTTAATCACTAACATTGACAAACATGCTTGAGATAACAACGCATGCGAGTTCGACCGAACAATGCTCTAACAATCTCCTCCTTTGTCAATTTTAGTGACAAAACTATCAATACATATGGAATACAAAAAATATAAAGAAACTTTAGAAGCTCCTATTCCACATGTCTAATCTTCAACACTCCTCGAAATATTAGTCACTTCCAAGCACTTCAATGATCCCAAAAGTCACCGCTGTTGAAGATCCGTATCTATAACAACGAGAAAACATAGTTCTCGATCATTGTTATACAGTGTCATAGTATTATTACACAACGTCAAAGTTCAATTGTATCACAACTTCAACAATAATACTATGGTGATATGTATCAATCCCTATTAGTCAATACTCCATCTCACATGGAAACCACTCCCCCTTACACAATGATCCGAAAACCATATGTATTTGTAGTGTGAACTACATATTAATTTTCCCCCTTTTTGTCAATAAAATTGGAAAAGGTACAAGAACGGGATCATAATGAAATTTCCGAAAGAGACATTTCATGACAAAAGGAAAAAAAAATACATACCAACTAATTTAGATGCAATCATAAAGCCGAAGCTAAATGCATTCATCAAGAAGTTTAAAGATACAAGATAACCCCTCTAAAATTCCACAGTCGCACACCCCTCAAGATATGACCATTAAGCACAAGTTCAAAATAACTCTCCCCCATTTGATGTCATCCCCGAAAGAACAACAAGAGCGACCTTAATTTCGAAAGAAAATAAGGATTTTGAAACAAAAATGACACTAACAAAACAAAAACAACTCTACAGGAACTGAACTTGGGTAAACCTACTGGAGTTTCAAACTCAACTGCCCAAAAGATAGAGATAAGCATAGGGGAAACAGTTATAGAACCGTTTTAATGAACCAAAACAACACCAATAGACTGCCGCAAGTGTTGAAACATAGTAGTGTCTAATGGTTTGGTAAGAATATCAGCCAATTGTTTGTCGGAAGGCACAAATTCCATACTTATTATACCATTTTCATAGAGATCATGAATAAAATGGTACCTTATGTCAATGTGCTTTGTTCTTGAGTGCTCAACGGGATTCTCAGTGATTCGAATCGCACTAGAGTTATCACAAAAGATCTTCATTATTCCAGTATCAACTCCATAATCAGATAGCATTTGTTTCATCCATAGGAGTTGAGTACGCATGATCCAGCAGCAATCTATTCTGCCTCACATGTAGACAGGGATTGAAAATTTTGCTTCTTGCTATGCCAAGCTACAAGATTTAGTCCTACATAGTAGAAACCCCCTGATGTACTTTTTCTGTCTTCTACACATCCTGCCCAATCAACATCTGAATAAGCAGATAGATCAATGTTAGTATCAAAAGTGTAAGATAAACCATACCCGGCAGTGTGATTAATATATCGAATTATCCTTTTTGCAGCTGCAAGATGAGATTCCTTTGGATTTGCCTGAAACCTGGCACAACAACCAACACTGAAAGAAATATCGGGTCTAGTAGCTGCTACCAATAATAGATCGATATAACTTTTGATCCACTTTTGCTCCTTTCTCATCTCTATGTAGTTTACCAGTAGTGGGCATAGGTGTCAATTTTGGGGAAGACTTATCCAGACCAAACCTTGTCACAAGGTCTCGAGTATACTTCTCTTGGGATAAGTAAATTCCATCCTTATGTTGTTGAATTTGTAATCCTAAGAAGAATTTTAATTCACCAACATTGCTCATTTCAAATTCCTTAGCAAGAGAGACTTGGAAGTCATTTGCAAATTTTTCAGAAGTTGATCCATAGATGATATCATCTGCATAGATTTGAGAAATAACCACATCTTTCCCACTCCATTTGGTAAACAAAATTTTATCAGCTTCGCCTCTTGAAAAACCTTTTCTAATGAGAGAAGTGGTAAGTTTTTCAAACCAGGCTCTAGGTGCTTGTTTCAACCCATACAATGCCTTTTTGAGTTTTAGCACATGATCTGGGAAATAAGGGTTTTCAAATCCCTTAGGTTGAGCGACATAGACTTCCTCCTTTCAAATTCCTTTTAGGATTGCGGATTTTATATCCATTTGAAACAACTTAACCTTAAGAAAACAAGCATGAGCTAACAAAAGACGAATGGACTCAAGGCGTGCCACAGGAGAAAAGGTCTCGTCAAAGTCAATCCCTTCAATCTGTGAATATCCTTAGCGACAAGTCTACCTTTGCTTCTGCCAATCGTGCCAAATTCATCAGACTTATTCTTGAATATTCATTTGGTACCAACAATATTGATATTGGAGGGACAAGGTATAAGTTCCCACACATCTTGTCTTTGAAATTGATTTAACTCTTCATGCATAGCATTCACCCAAATGGGATCGTTCAGAGCTTCATCAATATTCCTTGGCTCTACTTGTGAAAGATAACAACCAAAATTGCACATATTTTGAAGTTGTCCTCTTGTTTTGGCTGTAGACTCTCTTCCTCCAATAATACTGTTGGGATCACGATTCCTTTGAACCCAGAGATTTCGTGGAGGGACACATTCTTGTTCGTCAGGATTGGCTTGATCAGTGCTCTTCTCCTCGTCACTAGAAATGTCAGGATCAGTAACCGTTGGGATAACTTCAACTGATTCTGGAATTTCTTTGACTTTCTCAATTGTCTCGGTTGGAGGAAATTCAACAGGAGGATTATCATGACGAAAGTTACAAATGTCGTCGATGATAACATTAGCAGATTCCATCATGACTTGTCTTCTGAGATTAAATACTCGAAAACCACGACTATCATAAGCATAGCCAAGAAAGATACCTTCATCACTTTTGGTGTCGAAATTCCCTTTCTGTTCTCGATCTTTCAGAATATAGCACTTACTTCCAAACACCCTGAGATAATGTAGGTTGGGTTTCCTTCCGTACCACAACTCATAAGGAGTGTTAAGGGTTTTAGACCATAAATACACACGATTGATCAAGTAACATGTTGTAAAAACAACTTCTCCCCAAAATCCTAATGGTAAGTTTTTGTTATGGAGCATTACCATGGCCATTTCCTGAATATTCATATTTTTTCTTTCAGCAACTCCATTAGCTTGAGGAGTGATATGTGGTGAGTATTGTTGAATGATCCCCAGTTCGTCACAGAATTCAAATACCTTGGTGTCTTTGAATTCCGTTCCACGATCGCTTCTAATTTTCTTTAGTTTGTGACCTTGTTCGTTCTGGATCCTTTTAACAATAATCTTGAATTCACCAAGAGTTTCATTCTTATGAGATAGAAATGCAACCCAAGTGAATCTGGCGTAATAATCTACCATAACTAAAGCATACTTCTTACCAACAACAGTGGGTTGTTGAATTGGTCCGAAGAGATCCATATGAATTAAATCAAGTGGAGCTTTAGTGATAATATCTCGAGATAATTTGTGGTGAACTTTCGTTTGCTTACCCTTTTGACAGGCACCACATACACCTTCAATCTTTGCATTGATTTTGGGAATGCCTCTAACAAGTTTTTTGTTAATGATCTTAGTTAGAAGACGATAATTGATGTGACCAAAATGCTCATGCCAAAGATGTGTAGATTCCACCTTAGTCAAATTGCAACGGTTGCTAAACTGAGTATCAAGTAGATAACAGTTGTTTTTACCACGAGTTCCTTGAAAAATTACTTTCCCAGTTTTTTCTACAATGTCATATCCATTTGCATTGAAGACAAATTGATGTCCTTTTTCACAAATTTGACTAATAGAAAGAAGATTAGCAGTCATACCTTTAACGTATACTACATCATGGATTTCTGGAACACCGGGCAGTTTGATCGTTCCCTTTTTGCTGATGTAGCAACAAATCCTATCTCCAAATGTTATAGGACCTCCTTCATAGTCAATAGATGAAACAAACCATGTGAGATCACCTGTCATATGTATACTACATCCACTATCAAGAAAACATTGAAAATGAGACGTAGATCTTAAAGCAAAGGAACCCATATTATTAATACTTCTCTGTTTAGAGTTTCATGATAGTTTTGTATGTCCTTTCAGAGTATCAAAAAGTTTTTTAGTTTTCTTACAAAGATTACTTGCAACATTCAGACTCTTTTGAAACGACATACAAACTTGTTGAAGGTGATTGGAAGAATCACAACAACAATACGGGCCAAAACCTTGAACTTTGTCTGAGTGGTTCCTAGTCATATCAGTTTTCACAACAACCGGTCGTTGATTACTATCTGATTTACGACTATTCTTTAAACAGGAACAACTGGAGTTTCTCAGATTCACCAAGGGGATATTACCATATATAAAATCCTTAAGAATTGTAATTTCTGCAACAAGACCAGAGTTAATCAGGATTTTTTCATCCAACCCTTTTTGAAGAGTAACCAGTTTAACAGACTTTTTTCTATGGTTGGTTTTTAAACCTGGTGAAGCGTCAATTGAGACTTTATGGTCCATATAGTCAGATCGCTACAATCACAGACTTTTGAGGTATTGAACATGTTCGCCGGCTCTGATACCAATTGAAAAAGCGGGGGTCTAACAACACCACCCAATATTTCGCTTAGCAATATGTATGGACAAACTCGAATACACTTTTAAGAGAATCAACAAGACTGAATCAATTAAAAGTATATAAACGAGTTTATATCTCTCTTCTTGATTTGATTTACTCAAGCAGGAACTGCGAGTTCTAATCAAATGCAAGGAATAACTTGGATGGTACCAAAGACAATATCCAAGGATCAATCAATGACAATCAACAACCAAAGGTTGGATTACTCCAATTGATGATCTAACGCACATCCTTTATTATTTCAATTATAAGATAAAACAATATAATGCAGAAATTGAAATAACACAGACACCAGAAATTTTGTTAACGAGGAAACCGCAAATGCAGAAAAACCCCGAGACCTAGTCCAGATTGAACACACACTGTATTAAGCCGCTACAGAAAATAGCCTACTCCAAGCTAGCTTCAGACTGGACTGTAATTGATCCCCAATCAGTTTTCCACTGATCCAAGGTACAGTTGCACTCCCTACGCCTCTGATCCCAGCAGGATGCTGCGCACTTAATTCCCTTAGCTGATCTCACCCATAACTAAGAGTTGCTACGACCCAAAATCGCAGGCTTTGACAATAAACAAATCTGTCTCACACAGATAAGTATATCAAAGGATCAATTTGTCTCCCACAGATAAACCCTAAAAGGTTTTGTTCCGTCTTTTGATAATAATCAAGGTGAACATGAACCAAATTGATAATCCGGTCTAACATTCCTGAAGAACAGCCTAGAGTTATCAATCACCTCAAAACAATCTTAATCGTATGGTAGCGAAACAAGATGTTGCGGAATCACAAACAATGAAACGAAGATGTTTGTGATTACTTTTTATATATTGCCTGTCGGAGATACCAATCTCAAGCCAATCAATCTGATTGTACTCGTACGATAGAAGATGCAAAATCAGATCGCACAACTATGATAAAATTAGTATCGGTTGGCTTCACAATCCCAATGAAGTCTTTAAGTCGTTAACTTGGTTTTAGAAGAAGAAAACCAAAGGTTAAAGGAGAAACGACTCTAGCACGCAAAATAGTATCACACGTAAGGTGTGGGGATTAGTTTTGCATAATACTAGCTGTCTCCTTTATATATTCTTTCAAATCAGGGTTTGCAATTAAGTTACCTTGGTAACAAAGCAATCAATATCCACCATTAGATGAAAACCTGATTTAGATTCAATCTAATATTTCTCAAACATTAGATCGAAAACTTATCTTGTTACACACACTTGACAATGCACGCTTCTAGGTTTGTTAACCGTACCCAAACGTATGCACTTGTTGGTTCAAAAATAGTTAACCAAAAGGTTAGCCATATGAGCATTTCATATCAACCATGTTCTACTTCACCATAACTAGTTCAAATGACTTCAAATGAAATAGTTAGAGAGTTTTTCAATTGCAAGGAAATCTTATGTACTACACAAGACACAATTGAAGCAAAGATGATTTGATTCACTTGAACCGATTCATGAACTTTTATAGCCACGGTTTGCAAACTGCATTCCTTAGTATTTTTAAGTTTAAGTTCAGAAATCATCTTCAGATATATAACCTTCTCAAGTTCGCGGACTTAAGTTACCCGGCAGAGTTTACAAACTCCAACAGAAATTCTTGGGTATGAGAACTTCGCCGGTTTGCGTACCGAGTTCGCGGACTTAGCTTCACGCAAGTAGTTTGTCAACTCCAGCAAAAATTCTCGGGTTTGAGAACTTCGGCAGTTCGTGGACTTGTCTCACCCCATTCTTCCGGTTCTCTTGATCAACAAAGTTCGCAAACTTTGGTTCAAGGAATAGGACTTATACATAAATGTGTTTCCACAAAAATACTTATGTCCACCATTGGTTATGTAATCTAAACTCTCATTTCAGTCATTGAAATATTCTTAGAGGACGTTATATAGTTGTTACACCATTTCTCGTCAAAGAAATTTTCAAGATGATTGAAATATATCATGACTTTCGTCACATGGTAAAGATAAACTTGATCGAATCGAAAAGCTTACCAACACATATTTCGAGATATAGATAGGCGAGGTATACTCGGATCGAAATACCAAATGTGCATAATCCAAGTCTATATATATATAGCATACGACTTCTTGTCTCAAAGAGTAGGAGATAGAGTAGATATACTTTTGAGTGATAGATACGTTCAAGTATTCACATACCTTTTTTTCGAGAAGTTCCACCGGTTCCTTGAGTAGTTCTTCTACGTGTATGATGAATCGCCATGAATTCCTTGAGCTCAACTACACTTTCTATCCTAGTCCGAGACTTAGCTATAGTAGACTATAAATCAAGACTTATAGTTTTGATCACTAACGTTGACAAACATGCTTGAGATAGCCATGCATGCGAGTATGACCGAGCAATTCTCTAACAGTATCAAAAGTTTGTGCAATATCGAAATTCAGGCCTACATTTCCGTGTTTCCTTGGCGTGTTTATCTCATTGATTAACTCAGACGCCAAGGCTATATTCTCATGAATATTCCTCCCCTTCATAAACGCCAGTTGCTCTTCAGAAATCAACTTGTTCAGCACCGTACCAAGCTTGGTAGCCATAACCTTAGTAATGATGTTGAAGAAAATATTACTCAAACCAATTGTCATATAATCCTTGATTGCATCAGATTTATTATTTTTAGGAATGAGTACGATAAAACTCGAATTAATGCCATTGGGGATTTTCCGCATTGCCCAACAGTTTGCAATGGCATTAAATAGATCACCAGAAATGATATCCCAACATTGCCTATAGAAAGAACCTTATAAGCCATCTAGGCCAGGCGCAGAATCATCTCCCAGGTCGAAGACAACTTCCTTGATCTCCTCAAAAGTCGGCATAGAATCCATAAAAGCACAGTCAATGGCCGTGATGCTTTCATGGTCAATTTCAAATAGCTTTGGATCAATAAAAACATCGCCACCATTGAATTTTTCTTTTGTAATGATTGACAATATAGTCCTTAATTTCATCCTGCAAAAACAAAATAGTGTTAGTTGAAATTTTTAGTTCCGAGATGGTATTTTGGCTCCTCCGCATATGAATGCTATTATAAAAAAAACGAGTGTTTTGGTCACCATCCTCCAACCAAGTTACTCTGTATTTCATCTTAAGCATCACTGCTAACTCCGTTCGCACATCATCCACAGTTTTCCTAGCATCCGCAACCTTTGTAAACTGAAACTCATCTGCCAGATCATAATCAAGTAGATTATTCTCGGTTTCCAATCTTAATTCAGCTAGCTTCAAACTAAATTGCACATCACCAAAGACCATTATGTTCCATATCTTCAACGCCTCCTTAAACCTTTTCAATTTGCTAACAAAAACAAAAGGAGGGCACCATCAACCCTCATTTTCCATTTATCTTCCACCAAATTCATAAAACCTGGATGAGATAGCCACATCTTCTGAATTCTAAAAGGATCCCTAGTCGGCCTTGGATTTCAAAAGAAAACCCAAAAAGAGGGGAATGATCTGAACAAATCCTAGGCAAAACCTTACACCTCCAATTCACATATTTATAGAGTCAGGCATCATTGACAACTGCTCTATCATGTTTGGAAATAGTTCTACGAATTCCACTCCGACAATTATACCAAGTATGTTTTTTCCCAATCACATCCGCCTCAACCAACCCATTGTACGAGATCCAACTTCTAAACTCATTCATACAGACATCTTTAATTGGTTTACCACCCTTCTTTTTCTCCAAGCGTAAAACGCAATTAAAATCATCCAACACCAACCAAGGAATAGAAATAAAACCAAACCCCAACTGAATCCAAAGTATCTTCCTTGCTACCGGATCAAAGTAAGCATGAACAGCCGTAATATAATCTCCATTAAAATTCAAATAAATAGCTTGTTTGGAAGAAGATAAAATACCTGGCCTTGCCAAAGAATTATTCCACAAAACCCAAATATTACCTTTTTCACCACCAACCTCATTCGTAATAACATCTTCACAAAAATCATCCAACCTCAAACTCCTAACAAATTGAGTAGTGCAAAACACTTTTGGCTCCGCGATACAAATGATGTCAGGTTTGTGCAAATGATATAACTCTAATAACTTGGCCTTTACACCATCCTTATCCAAGACTTGAGCATTCCAATAGAAGACACGCATTAATTAACTCCATCTCTTGAAGGGCTTGCCAAACCCTTTCTTGTTCTACTTCTACCTCGAGTTTTGACCGGCTAACCTCCTACAAAATCGAGAGCTAACAATGCACATAATTGAGATCAAAATAGATACATAAATGCGTCTATCAAATACCCCCAAACTTATTATTTGCTAGTCCTCGAGAAAATAAAATTTACAAAATAAAATCCTAATTCACTGTCGCAGGCATCGCGATTGCACTTAGCGTGTGCAACAAGCCTTTAAACCCCTAGGTGGCCCTAGTGGCCGAGTTATTGTATCAGGAGGGTTTATAAGAGATGTACCCACAAAACATTTACTCCAAACCCTATTTATCTATGCAGAACCTTGGAAAGCACTAAAGAATCTCATTGGTTGGCATACACTCATTGACTACATGAGAAAGTACCCTGATGCGAAATTCCAATTACTGTACACGAGTTTGCACTCAAGCATACTAAAATTCATATATAAGTGACAGAGCTCTACTCAGATAGTCGCACTATGGACATAAATATCCGGAGTCAACAAATCACATGGATAGATTAAGAAGATGGATATAGATAAAAACATAGATGCTTTATGGTTTTGATGTTGACTAAGGTGAATAGTGTTTCCCATATCTGTCTGAAGGCCATTGCCAAGATGAACCTATCCTAATGGACTGAGATACTAGTCTGACTAATATCAACACAATTGGCGTATACAAGGGAACCAATAGTCGACAATCCTAATTTTATATCCACTCAGCTGGCTTATACAAGAGAACCAGTGGTCGATTTTATTGAACAATTTATTCAAGTTGGTATGATGGTCTGGTCGAATTTTTTTTTTTTTGGATAACTCAGTCACTCTATTTCACCCTAGCAATGGTAACAACTCGATGCGTGTGCCCCACCGAATCACTTAGACAAATATATTTAAAATAAATAAAAGAAAAACATAAAGTGAAAAGGACTCAACGAGATATGGCAAAACTACCATGTTATGTCTAACACCTGAGCTCCGTGCTTTTATGAATAGACTCTATTTAGATGATTCCATTCACTCAGATTGGTTCCTCAACTCCTACAACCAAGATGCTTCCATCCACTTAGATTGGTTAGTGCCATCCTTAATATGCATAAATTTCTAGGCTCCGGAGTCTAATAATGCAACTAAAAAGTTTCTCCCATACCCCCAAACTTAAATCTAACATTGTCCTAAATGTTCTAAAGATAAAATTAAAAGCATGAACAAGGAGAAATTGTTACCATTTGAAGCAAAAGAGTTAAGGAAAGATATTACCGTGTTGCGTGAACATGGGTTGCCTCCCAAGAAATGCTAAGTTTAAAGTCTTCAGCCAGACTAAGAAATGATTAGTCACCTTATACAATGATAAAGTAATAGACGGAATATCTGTGGGTCATCAAAACCAAATAAATCTATCACAAGTAAAAGGAATCTGCAACATGCCAAGAAAATTAACAAATAAAACACACCCTTGTCTAGTTTCATGTTTAAGACAACTACATCTAGTTGTGGTTCAGGTTCAGCTTCTATAACTGGGTCTACATAAAATATTTTCATGGACTGCATTTCCTCGTAGCTAAGATCCGATTCAGGTATTAGAGTCTGGAAAAACTCAAGTAAGAACTTAGAAGCATATAATAAAAACCTAAATAATTGCGGATCCTTAAAGTCAATCAGCAGTTTTGACTCACACAATTGACCATGATGAAAGTGGTGGTCAATCTTAGGCAAATGTATCGATTCAAATCTCCTAAAGTACTTAGGTTTAGTCTCAAAACTTAATAATTGACACATCTGAAACTTATAAGTTCCCAAAATTGTTTGAAAAATATTTGGTGGGAAAACAAAGTCAATATGGGTATCATAGCCTAGGTAAACCACATCAACCAGAGGATGATTTTCTAAAAATTGAACTTCTTCCTCGACATCATTAGGTTCGGGCGATCTAGTATGAAGGTAATCTGGCACAATGGTTGAGGTACATATATCAAGTCTTAAGTGAGGTATTTCTATAAGAGTCAAAGGTGAAGTACATGGAGAATGATGATCACCCCCAAACTTAGAGTTTTGGGTGTCTCTAGATAGACTGGCTACAATTTTCTAATTTCTAGGTCTTCGGATTCCTGGAAATGGTCAATTGCTTCTACTAGGTTATACCCGGGTGAAACATCCTCACTAATATTTTAACTCTCTACGAGTCTATCTTCTTTATCTAAGACTAATGTTTCTAAATCGTTAGACTCGAAAACAATATTCTCAGGATAAACACGCTCCTCTAAACTATCATCGGCTTCGTAATCATAAGGGGCTACTACATCGTCTAAAACGGTGGTATCTCTAGTCAAATCCTCGTCCTTTTAATAAGTGAATAATCATTAAAATTATTTGGATTTGAACTAGAAACAATATTATCATTGTAAAGCTCAATTGGAGTAACAAATTCCTGATCACTATGCCTATATGTGTCCAATTCTTCATCAACAGTATCCTCATCATAATCATCATTATAATAACATGAAAATGGTCGAACCTCATCTAAAAAAGTAGTGTTACCAATTATAACCTCTTCATCTTGATTATGCAAATAACTATCCTCATTTTCAACGGTACTATTGGAAACACTATATTGGAAATTAAGATTATTTCGAGCAGTTCTGTTTTGGGCCTCTAACAAAAGCTTTTGAGTCGACTCACATAACTTCCTTATGGTATTGTGACTCGCCTCATATGACTTCCTTATGGTATCGTGTATAGAAGGTTCACTCATGGGTGCATTTTGTTTATTCATTTCTCACCTATTTGTATTCGCAGTTAATTGTTTGAGAGACTCTTCTAGAGTAAGAACGGGTTCAGAAGCATCATAATAGGGACTAGTTTTCAAAATTTTCATTAAATTGTCCAAGGACGAGGAAATAGTACTATAATATTCCTTATTTTCTTTCTCGTATGACCGGTGTTTGTGTGGATAGTAAGCTCACCATGGTATGAGCCATAACTTTGAAAAGTTTGATGTTCCCAACCACTATTCATATTATGGTCAAAGTAACGTCCATTTTGATAATCAGCCGGATATTCGTTGTATTGGTTATTGTAATACCAGTTCGACATTCTTTTATGCACGGGTGTGAGTTGTCACACAAAATAAAACCCACTGACAGGGGATTCGTGGGTGGATAGAGTCTTACCTCCCGTACCAGACGGGCGATAAACCGTTGAAGTCGACTCAGGCCACCGACTCATATGTCAGTGTACGAACCCGAGGGGTCGAGACAGTATCGTAACTGTCGTCCTTCCCCGCAAAAAGTTTTATTTAATTTTTAACCCTTCCTTAGGGTTTTAAAAATAATGTGCAAGTCCAAAAATAAAGTCCAAAAATAAAGTCCAAAAATAAAAAGAAATATTACAAAAATATAACAAAACCTAATACAATTTCCCAAAAATAAAAAGAAATAAAATATAAATATATACAAAATCTTCTTCAATCCTTTTGGACTCCTCTTTTCTTTCCTTCTTTGGAAGATGCTTTCCTTTTATAGCACTTTTTCTTTCCTTGTAGCTTCGCTCCAAATCTGAAAAGAATCAAAAAAAAAAAAAAACAAACTACAAAGGCCTAAAAGAGAACAAAAAAATCTAGTAAATAAATCTAAAACCTAATACAAGTCCGCGTCGGCGGTGCCAAAAATTTGATGCAGTTTTGAAAGTGGTAAATAAAGTATCGTTCACTCGGACTTGTGGAGACTCGATTTCAGACTTAAAAGTAGAAAACACTAAAAATAAAGAAAATATATACGCAAAATTGTCACAATATCGAGAGAGACTGGGACTCTGGATTCCACCAATTCTCATATTCATGTGGTTCAACTAATAATTCTAGATATTTATAGCTCAAATAATAATAATTTATTGACTCCAATACATTGCCGAAAGTAGATTTTGAAAGTGATGATTGTATATCTAAAGCATGAGACATCAAACACTTAAGAAAGTATGACACATCAATTGAAATCACAATCATTCAATAAAAATCATAAAATACGATTAAAAATCAATGCAATAAGTCATAAAAGAATTAATAGAATTACCAAATGCGTGAAGAATGGCTTCCTCCGTCGCCTCAAAAATGGGGTTTAGATCCTCATATTATTCACGGGCTCAAAATAGGTGTTCAAAGGTCAAAAGTGCGAAGAACAAGAGAAAACTAATAAAGTAGCGAGTTTGTAACAAATATAATTGTTACAGAACCTACTGTTACAGAGAAAACCCTAACAGAAATAATTGTTGTAGAACTGTTACAAATTCGAAAGAAATGGTGACGGTTATGTTCTTCTTCTTCCTTCTATGCTGGTGTATAACTCGACTCTGCAGCTTCCGTCAATATTATTATGAGCCTCTGTGGTGCTCGTAATCTCCCAATAACTTACCCAAGGTCTCGATCCCCCTTTTGTGATGTTGGAAAATTGACAGTAAAACAGGGTGAAGAAAAGAATGTTGTAATAGGGTTCAAGGATCTAATTAAAGATTCTTTCGATAATTATTCGACCCTTTCCTAAATGAATTGGCAAGTACAAACAGGTCAACGAATATCGCCGTCATAATACTTGAAGTCCCACAACAGTGTTATATTCAAAGCTTGTACGACCTTGATCCAACCAAGAACACACTGGTTTTGTTTCTGATGATGCTTGTAAGAAAGAAAACAGAGAGAGTTGAGATGTGTTTTTGGATGAAAACAACTCTCCTATTTAAAGAGGGATCACACTCTTTGGAGATGACTCTTCATCTCTACAGGCATATTTTCAGAGTGAAAAGGCACGTCTCTTCCTTCAATGCGTCCATTGGTGAAACGATATTTCTGTTCAGTTTTCTAACTGACAATAGAAACCCTAGAACAGAAAATTTCCAGATTTATGTTCAGGTCGAACCCCGGGAACAACCTAAATGCCTACAATTCAAGGGTTTTTTTGAAAATATCCAACATGTGAGTCCCCTAAACCTCATTTATATATCACAGCTCCGTACAACTCGAGTAAATCTCTCCAAATCTTCTCCATTTCTTTCACTGTAGGTTACGGGATTTTATTCCCCCACCAATCTTCTTTGCTCGGTTTTGTGAGTTTTAAACATCCCAAATAAGGTCAATTAGAGTCCTGTATGTAGTTAAATACGACCAAACAAATCCAATAATAACTCGACTTCCCTGTTTTGCATAAACCGAGAATTAGTGCCTCTTTTTTTGTATCTGAAACACTTATTTTTCCTATTTTACCTCCACTAACCAATCCCAATCCAATTCCACAAAGAAATCACCGAAAACATGGGCCAAATCCTCTTCAGCAAATCTCGCAGGTGAAAACTCCATTTTCCCGCCAAAATTGTTCGTGAAGAATGGGTGTGCCCCTAAGAAAATTCTGGTGTGCTGATATAAAGTGGGTGCAAACAGTGAATCTGGGGTGCAAATAACGGTGGGGTGCCCCTTATCCAAAATGGGGATACAAATAGCAGGTGTCCTCTGTGTGCCTTTATCAGCTTTTCGAGCCAATTTCGCCGCAAAAGCTTATTTCTCCAAAAACACCTACAAAACCATAAAATAAGTACTAAATCGAGATCTAATAATGCACATAATTGCGATCAAAATAGACACATAAATGCGTCTATTACCAGTTCACATACGGTTATGCATACTACATTTCGGTCTTGGATCAACACATATGCAAGTACGCATACTGTGCTTATAATCCAATTATGGTTAAGTGTTCTAAACTCCCATTTCAATCATTGAAACGTTCTTAGAAGACGACAATAACTTTCTCACACAAACTATTAGCTTCGAAACAATTTTCAAGTGATCGAATGATCAATATGAAACATTCCGAGTATACATCAAATGAATGTCTCACACAAATCATGTAAGATGTTACAAGACGATTTTCACATGATCATCTTTTGACTTTCGTCAAGAATATAAGATAAACTTGGTTAAAGCGAAATCTTACGAACACATATTTCGAGAAATATGTAAGCGAGTTAAATTCAGCTCTAAATATCAAATGTGCATAATTGAAGTCTATATAGCTGTACAACTTTTGTCTCAAATATGAGATAGAGTATATATACTTTTGAGTGATAGATGAGTTCAAGTCTCCACATACCTTTTGCTGATGAAGTTCCACAAGCTCCGCTTAGTAGTTCTTCGTCTTTGATCGATGAATACCGTGAAGTCTAATGCTCAACTACACTTTCTATCCTAATCCGAGACTTAGATATAAGTAGACTAGAAATCAATACTTATAGTTTTGGCAACTAAACTTGACAACAAGCTTGATATAGCAACGGTTGCGAGTTCAACCGAGCAGTACTCTAACAGATTTATCTAAAGACGGAAACAAAACCAGAATAGACATAATTGTGGGAAATAGATTTTCTTATAAATCTTTGACTCTGGATCATAACAACTCTTAGTTGTGGGTGAGATCAACTAAGGGAATCACGTGCGCAAACTCCTGCTGGGATTCAAGAGGCGTAAGGAAAGGGACTGTACCTTAATCGGTGTGAGACTTGGTTAGGGCTCAACTATATTCCAGTCCGAAGTTAACTTGTAGTAGGATAGAGTTTGTAGCGGCTTAGTAAAGTATGGTGTTCAAATATGGACTAAATCCCGAGTTTTTTTTGCATTTACACTTTTCTCATTAACAAAATTTCTGGTATCTGTGTTATTTTTTTTCCGCATTATATTTCTTTATATAATTGAAATATAACAGGTTGTGCGTAGTTCAATCAGTTGATAAATCCTACCTTGATTTTTGGATAGAACTTGATTGACACTCGGCCATTGGTCTTTGGTACCATCCGAGTTATTCTCATATCAATCAGTCTCACGTATTTCTATCTAGTTGATTTACTGATTGTATTGAGAAACATATAAAGCTCTTTGATATCTTTCTTGATTGAGTCTCACTTTAAAGTTGGTTCTCTCGGAATTATATTGGAGTTTAGTCCATATAGATTGCCGAACGAAATATTGGGTGTGGTTGTTATACCCCCGCGTTTTCACGAGACATAACTATAAGTAGACTAGAAATCAAGTATACATTTTTGATCAACTAAACTTGACAAACAAGCTTGAGATGGAAACGCTTGCGAGTTCGACCGAGCAGTGCTCTAACAGTACCAATATAACATCCTTTGGTTCACCAAACCCGAAAAGCATATCTTATTTTAGATAAGGGTATATTTCAAGAGATAGATTTTGTGGGGTATTTAAGTAAGTTTCCCAATAGAAAAAGTCAAACGTACAAAATCTTTGACAATCAACTAATGGACCAAGTAACTGGAATAGTGCAAACTACTATGACCCCCCTACTATATGGGTTCAATATAGAGAAGCCCCACAAAATGGATCCTTCACCATCAACTCTATTATTTTACATTTTGATGTTTCTAGGCCCAGAACTTTTAAATTCAAGGCCCAACAATAAGAATATTATCCATAATAATTTTCATAATACCAAAACTTCCCTTTGGTATATATATGTAATAAAACTACCTATAGATTATTTTGTCGGTTTCATTTTCGTTTTCACTTTCTCTCGCTCATAGTCTCATTTTCTTTTACTCTCTCTCGGATGAAGAAACAGGCTGAGAATACATGATTTCTAATCGAAATTTTCAGTGAAAAATGATTTCAAAACCTTGATATAAGCTATACAAACAAAGATCCTAATTATCTAAACCTAATTCAATATGAAAATCAATGGAAAAGAAGTGATAATCATCATCAACAAATAAATCTGACGATTCGCCTACAAAAAATTGATCAGATAAGTATTACTTTCATTTTAATTTAATCGGTAGGTTTAATTATTCGATTTTGAATTTGTATATTCTGAAAAATCATTTGGAAAGCTTTATCAGTTTCATTTCAGCTCAAATCTGTTGCTGAAATTATGATTCGAGTTAGATCTGATATAATCTCACCTCAATTATACTTTTCAGAGAAAATTTTCGAACAATCTTCAAAGAAAAATTTCTAGGGTTCTTGAACATAATTCGACCTATCTTTTAATCTCTCATCTCTATCAAAAATCAGTTTTTAGATTCGAAATATGTAAATCATTATCCGTTTTACCCACCTATTTGATATGAATTTCATTTAATTTTATTTTCGAACTGATTTGAGATCATATTTAATGGATTTTGTTTTTCGCAGATTGTTTTAACTTAATCCATATTTGCTACATTCAGTACCTTGTATTGAAGATGAAATCTTAATCGATGACGATAATTGGAAGCGTAAGGTTGAATCAATGCAATTTCAACAACTATTTCGATAGAAAATCAGTGAAATAAGATAAGTTCCATTAAGTTTTTTTTATGATTCATGAGATTTGTAGATAAAACTTGTAAAACGGGAAGGGGAAATATGTGTGAACTTTGATTTTAGTTTGCTTATCCTGAGTCTTGGCCTACAAACGTGGAGTTTGCTTATCTGTGGTGGTGTTGGTGGTTGAGGTGTATGTTTTGGAGGAGGATGAAGTAGCAATGCTGGTAATATTATAGCACTGCTTGGTCGAACTCGCAAGCGTTGCTATCTCAAGCTTGTTTGTCAAGTTTAGTTGCCAAAACTATAAGTCTTGATTTCTAGTCTACTTATAGCTAAGTCTCGGATTGGGATAATAAGTGTAGTTGAGCTTTATACTCCACGACATTCATCGAATGAAGACGAAGAACTACTCAGGGAACTTGTGGAACTTCATTAACAAAATGTATGTGGAGACTTGAACTTATCTGTCACTCAAAAGTCTATCTATTCTATCTACTATTTGAGAAAAAAGTCGTATTGCTATATAGACTTCAATTATACACATTTGTTATTTCGAGCTGAGTTTAACTCACTTATTTATTTATCGAAAGATGTGTTGGTAAGCTTTTGCTTTAACCAAGTTCATCTTTACTGTTGATGAAATTCATATTGATTATTTCAATAAATTGAAAATCGCTTTGATGCTAATATTTGTGGATAACAATTATTGTCATCCTCTAAGAAAGTTTCAATGATTGAAATGAGATATTAGAAAGAGTAACCACGTTTGAATATAAACATAGTGTGTATTCACATTTGTGTAAAATCCAAAACCGGGATCCTAAGTATGCGTACCCGTACACGTACTGGTTGGTTGTTGGAAGTCTGGAACCTAGGTATGCATACCCGTACGCGTACTGGCGGAAGTTTGGGTTCCGTGAATTTCTGCTGGAGTTTGGAAGTGTGAATTTGTATGCGTACCCATACGCGTAACCAAACTCGGTCCGGCTACTTAGGTATGCGTACCCGTTTGCATACTTAAGTAGGTTACTTTCTAAAATCAGTTTGTTCATGAACTAAAACATTTATATAATAAGGAATGCAATCTTTTGCAAACCGTGGATATGATGTTCATGATTTGATTCAAGTGAATCAAACTCGATTTTGGTTCAATTGTGTCTTGCATACTTCTATGATATCTAAGCAATTGAACAACTCTCTAACTAGTTTCATTTGAGTCACTTGAACTAGTTATGTTAAATATGAATATGTTTGATATGATAGTGCTCATATGGATAACCATTGGTTAACTATTGTGACTAAGTGTGCACGTTTATGTACGGTTACTCAAACCTAAATGAGGATACATTTCATTTGTGTATAAAAAGTTAAGTTCGATCTAACGGTTGAAAGATATTAGCTTGAATCTAATCAGCTTTTCATCTAACGGTGAATATTGAATGCTTAATTTGTTACCAAGGTAACTTATATTTCAAACCCTGATTTGAAATATATATAAAGGAGAACTCTAGCAACTGGGAAACCTAATCCCACACCCGCTGTGTGATATTTGTTGCATAAGCTAGAGTCGATTCTCCTTTAACCTTAGGTTTTTACGAAACCCTGTAGGTTAACGGCTTAAAGACTTCATTGGGATAGTGAAGCCAAACCCAACTATTTTCTCTGTAGTTGCGTGTTCTGATCTTGCTGTTTTCTATTGTGATTGAGTACTATCTTCTTTAAGATCTGCTCGAGATTTTATCTCCGATAGGCAAGATTGAAAAGTAGTCACAAACATCTTCGTCTCATCGTTTGTGATTCCACAATATCTTGTTTCGTTAATCGATTTAGATTATTGTGAGGTGATTGATAATACTAAGTTGTTATTCGAGAATATAATTCCGGTTTATTAATTGGTTCATGTTCACCTTGATTTATCAAAATATGGAACAAAACTCGTAGGTATTTCTGTAGGAGACATATTTATCTATCCAATAGACTTTTCTATGTGATACAGATTTGTTTATCAAGTCTTCGACTTTGGGTCGTAGAAACTCTTAGTTGTGGGTGAGATCATCTAAGGGAATCAGGTGCACATAATACGGCGTGGTTCTTGAGGCGTAAGGAACGCAATTGTACCTTGATCAGTGTGAGATTGGTTAGGGCTCAACTACATTCCAGTCCGAAGTTAACTTAGAGCAATCTAGTGTCTGTAGCGGCTTAATACAATATGGTGTTCAAATCTGGACTAGGTCCCGGGATTTTTCTGCATTTGCGGTTTCCTCGTTAACAAAACTTTCGGTGTCTGTGCTATTTCTTTTCCGCATTATATTTTGTTGTATAATTGAAATATCACAGGTTGTGCGTTGAATCGATCAATTGGTAAATCCAGCCTTTGGTTGTTGATTGAAATTGATTGATCCTTGAACATTGGTCTTTGGTACCGTTCAAGTTATTTCTCTTGCATTCAATCAGGCTCGCAAATTCCTATTTGTTTGATTGCGTATTGAATTGAGAAATTGAGATACAGTCTTTGACATACCTTTTCTTAAGATTGAGTCTGACTGTTTAGTAGATTCTCTTGAAAGTATATTGGAGTTAGTCCATACGGATTTCTAAACGAAATATTGGGTGAGGTTGTTAGACCCCCGCTTCTTCAATTGGTAACAGAGCAGGCAAACACATTCAAGACCTCATAAGTCTGTGTTTGCAGCGATCTGACTCTATGGACAGAAGTGTTATCTCTGATAAACGCGTCACCGGATACAAAAGCTCTGTTTTTATAAAGTCTATTAAAGAGAAAGATTCCGTCAATCTGAAATATAGACGAACCTAGTTTTCTAACGGAACAGACTGGCACTGACATGTGTTACCCTGATTACCTTTCAAACGAGTCTGACTCTGTTGATGAAAGGTAAGCATCCGAAGAGAGTAAACTGATTATAAATCTTGTTAGAATCCAGGATGATAGAATCAATCGGTTGAAAAACAATGTCAATGTTCTTCTCGGTATAGTGAGAGATTGTGACTCTAAAGAAAAATCTCCTTGCAAGGAAAACGCCGAAGTTCGGTCATCACGTATCTTACTCGGGGCGAACCTCAAAAGGGATGATTTGGAAATCGAATATCTCTTGAGTAAACTCTCTATTCAAGGATGTTCCAAAGAGTCTACTATACCATCTGCTTCTGTCTCAACTGAAGGAATTTCAGTTCCAGAAGTAAAATCAGAATCCCGTCCTATTGGAAAAGATGTACTCATAGTCTCCTCTAATTAAGGAAGTTTCACATCACATGGAAGGAAGAAATCTCCAAACGATGATGTTAACTCTGTTCTCTCTAATCACTCTTGTGATCAGAAAGTGTATCTCTTTTGTGATTCAAAAGGGCATGTTAAGCAAAATAGAAACTCTAGGTCGAATAACAATTCCATTTTTCGACTTCAACACACCTTAGATTTAATTCTTAAAGGTGTAACTGACATTCGTATGTCTAAACCAATTGTTTTTACCTGTGTATTCTACCAGGAAAGTCAGTTCGATATGTTCCTCAAATGCTCAAAAGCATAACAGTCTCCTTAACAAAAATCGTCCAAGAAGAGCTCAAGAATTCTCTTCTGCCAAAAAGGAAGATAATGTTGTTTTAGATGAGAATAAAGTATCAGGAGAAGGAAGCAAAAATGATGGTATGAAAAACAACCTAAACGTGAAAATTGAAGGATATAAAGAGATCGTCAACAGGCTGTCACTCTAGTCAAAATTCCTTCGGTAAGAACTCGAACTATGTCTCGTATTTTGATGACAGTAAGTTTTATGATAACTTTGCACATCAAAAAGGTTTCTTTCCTAGAATTGAAAGTAAAAAGAGACTCAACTGTGAACACCGTCCATTTAATGAGCTTAGGGCTCATACTTGTGCTAATTAATCACAAGGGTTGAGTGCTTACTCATAAAAATCATGTTGAGTAAGATGTGTTAATAATCAAGTATACTTTTTGAAAAAAGGCTTTCTGTTTAGTTGAGCTATTTTCTTATCGTCCATAGCTAAACTATTGTCCGCAGACAGCTTTGCTTAAGTATTGGCAGTGTCTCAAGGTTAACTTTGTTTTCTTTTTAATTTCGGAGAAGGTTTCATTGGAATTAAGTTGCCTACTATTCTTGCGCTCTATATTGTTTCTCTGTGGAGATATAAAATTTATTGAGCCGGTAGTTTGTGAAAGAAAATCTTCACATAGCAAAAAGTTTTAAACGTTTTGTCTTCCTTGTAAAAAGGGTACGATTTGTTTTTTTTTTTATATTTTATTTTGGGTTCGGATTATGTTCATACGGGTACCCATGTATTACTTGTTACGGACTATCCTTGGAAAACCTAAAATCTACCTTCCCTAAAAAACCATTTAAATACCAAACCTATTGAGTCACGTACGCATGCTCTAGGTTTTCTTGTGTTTTGTCAAGAATGTATTCTTCTTCTCGCTCAGGAGATTTTTCAAGAGGATTTCTTGATAAAAGGTATTGATTTCAAGTCCAAAGGGAGGAAGAAAAGAAACCTAGTAGAAGATGATGATCCTAATGCCTCATGCTACTATGCCTATACACATCAGGATGTTGAGAATCAGGATATGGTTTCTGTTGAAGTGGTTGATGATTTTCTTAAATAATTTGAGGAAGAAAAACTGCAACTCGTTGATACTATGAAGAGTCTTGATGTGTTATGAATTGAGTTGAAAAAGGTTAACTCCAACCTTGTTCTCATGAAGACACATGTGAAGGATCTTCTCAATGAGTATATCTTTTCCGAAGAAGCAGTTGATGCTGTTAATCACAAGCTCAAAGGCCTTGAAACCCGTGAAGCTTCCGAACGTGAAATTTGATTTAGCTTGTGATCAGTTTTTTGTTTTTAGAATTGTTAGTTTTTCTAGGAAACGTCTTATGAGAATTTATTCTTGTGTTTTAAGAAGCATAACTAGGGTTTGGAATAACAATTATTGTGAGTACACATAGCTATTTCCAACGATTTTCATCTTGCAACGTTTTCAGATTTGTTTATTTAAATTCTAAAGTTTATTTGGAAGATGATTTTGCAGTATTAATCTTTATGGTTTTATATATTGCAACTTGTTATGGGATATGTGTGTTTGTGTCCGTGAACTATGATTGTCCCATACATGGTCAAAAGTTAAGTCTTTCATATGTCTTTATTCAAATATTGATAAAAGATTGAATGACCTTTTGACAAAAAAAAGTTAAGCCTATTATGTCATTGTGCAAATATTGATGAAAGATACGATGAACTTTTGTTTACAAAGATTAAGTCTATTATATGTCATTGTGCAAATAGTGATGAAAAATAGAATGAATCTTTGATTATTCCTCAGTATTGGTCCTTCCCTGATCCACATCTTTGTGTATATACTGTGTTTCTCTGTAAGTTCTCTTATGTTGAGCATGACCAATTGAATTGATCATTTTTCTTGTGGTTAATTCAATTGAGATTCATGTGATTTGTTAATGTCCAAAGAAAACCTTCTTTTCTTGTAAAAGCAAGGTCGCTCTTGTTGTTCCTTTTGGGATGACATTTTATGGAGGAGAGTTCTTAATTGAACTTGTGCTTAATTTCCAAATCTTTGTGGGGAGTACGAAGTGGAATATTATAGGGGTTATCTTGTATCTTTATAAGCTCCTTGATGAATACATTTAGTTTCGGCTATATGATTACATCTAAACAAGGTGACATGTGCTTCTCTTTTGGTCATGAAGTGTCTCTATGGAAATTTCATTAGGATCCCACTAATTTTTGTACCTTTGCCAATTTTTATTGACAAAATGGGGGAGAATTAATGTGTAGTTCACACTACAAATACATATGGTTTACGGATCATTATGTAAGGGGGAGTGGTTTACATGTGAGATGAAGTATTGACTAAGGGGGAGTGATACATATCACCATAGTATTGTTGTCGAAGTTGTGATACAATTGAACTCTGATGCTATGTAATAATACTATGATACTGTATAACAATGATTGAGAGATAGTGTTTTCTCATTGTTATAGCTACGGATCTACAACAACGATGATGCTGAGTTGAACACATTTTGAATCATTGCAGTACTTGGAAGTGACGAAGATTTCGAGTAATGTTGAAGAACCAAGGAGATCAAGCATTTGGATGAGAAGCTACAAAGTTTATTTATTTTGTATTCCATATGTATCGATAGTTTTGTCACTAAAATTGACAAAGGGGGAGATTGTTAGAGCACTGCTCGGTGAAACTCGCAAGCGTTGCTATCTCAAGCTTGTTTGTCAAGTTTAGTTTCCAAAATTGTAAGTCTTGATTTCTAGTCTACTTATAGCTAAGTCTCGGATTAGGATAGTAAGTGTAGTTGAGCTTTAGACTCCACAACGTTCATATAATGAAGACGAAGAACTACTCAAGGGAACTTGTGGAACTTCATCAACAAAAGGTATGGGGAGACTTGAAATTATCTATCACTCAAAAGTCTATCTATTCTATCTCCTATTTGAGACAAAAGTCGTATTGCTATATAGACTTCAATTATATACATTTGCTATTTCGAGCTGAGTTGAACTCACTTATCTATTTCTCGAAACATGTGTTGGTAAGTTTTCGCTTTAACCAAGTTCATCCTTACTCTTGACGAAAGTCGTATTGATTATTTCAATAACTTGAAAATCGCTTTGATGCTAATAGTTTGTGGATAACAACTATTGTCATCCTATAAGAAAGTTTCAATGATTCAAATGAGAGTTTAGAACGAGTAACCATGTTTGGATATAAACATAGTGTGTATTCATATTTGTGTAAAATCCAAAACCAGGAACCTAAGTATGCGTACCCGTATGCGTACTGGTTGGTTTTTGAACGTCCAGAACCTAGGTATGCTTACCCGTACGCGTACTGGCGGAAGTTTGGGTTCCGTGAATTCCTGTCGGAGTTTGGAAGTGTGAATTGGTATGCGTACTCGTACGCGTATTGGCGTAACCAAACTCGGCCCGACTACTTAGGTATGCGTACCCGTTTGCATACTTAAGTAGGTTACTTTCTAAAATCGGGTTGTTCATTAACTAAAACATTTATATATAATAAGGAATGCAATCTTTTGAAAACCGTGGCTATGATGTTCATGAATTGATTCAAGTGAATCAAAATCGATTTTGCTTCAACTGTGTCTTGTATACTTCTACGAGATCTAAGCAATTGAAAAACTCTCTAACTAGTTTCATTTGAGTCATTTGAACTAGTTATGTTAAAGATGAATAAGGTTGATATGAAAGTGCTCATATGGCTAACCATTGGTTAACTGTTGTTGAACCGACTAAGTGTACACATTAGGTATGGTTACTCAAACCTAAATGAAGATACATTTCATTTGTGTATAACAATCTAAGTTCGATCTAACGGTTGAAATATATTAGCTTGAATCTAATCATCTTTTCATCTAACGATGAATATTGAATGCTCAATTACCAAGGTAACTTAGATTGCAAACCCTGATTTAAAATCTATATTAAAGGAGAACTCTAGCAACTGGGAAATCTAATCCCCACACCTCCTGCTAGTTGCATAAACTAGAGTCGATTCTCCTTTAACCTTAGGTTTTTCACGAAACCATGTAGGTTAACAACGACTTAAATACTTCGTTGGGATTGTGAAGCCAGACCCAACTATTTTCTCTGTAGTTGCGTGTTCTGATCTTGATGTTTTCTATTGTGATTGAGTACTATGTTCTTTAAGATTTGCTCGAGATTTTATCTCCGATAGGCAAGATTGAAAAGTAGTAACAAACATCTTCGTCTCATCGTTTGTGATTCCACAATATCTTGTTTCGTTAATCGATTAAGATTATTGTGAGGTGATTAATAATACTAGGATGTTCTTCGGGAATATAAGTACAGTTTATCTATTGGTTCCTGTTCACCTTGATTTATCAAAAGACGGAACAAAACTCGTAGGTATTTCTGCGGGAGACAGATTTATCTATTCAATAGACTTTTCTGTGTGATACAGATTTGTTTATCAAGTCTTCGACTTTGGTTCATTGCAACTCTTAGTTGTGGGTGAGATCAGCTAAGGGAATCAAGTGTGCATAATACGGCGTGGTTATTGAGGCGTAAGGAACATAACTGTATCTTGATCAGTATGAGATTGATTAGGGATCAACTACATTCCAGTCCGTAGTTAACTTGCAGTAGGCTAGTGTCTGTAGCGGCTTAATACAGTGTGGTGTTCAAATATGGACTAGGTCCCGGGGTTTTTCTGCATTTGCGGTTTCCTCGTTAACAAAACTTATGGTGTCCGTGTTATTTCGTTTTCGCATTATATTTTGTTGTATAATTGAAAGATCACAGATTGTGCGTTGAATCGATCAATTGGTAAATCCAACATTTGGTTGTTGATTGAAATTGATTGATCCTTGAACATTGGTCTTTGGTACCGTTCAAGTTATTTCTCTTGTATTCAATCAGGCTCGCAAATTCCTATTTGTTTGATTGCGGATTGAATTGAGAAATTGAGATATAACTCTTTGATATACTTTTTCTTAAGATTGAGTCTGACTGTCTAGTTGATTATATTGAAAGTATATTGGAGTTAGTCCATGCAGATTACTAAGCGAAATGTTGGGTGAGGTTGTTAGACCCTCACTTTTTCAGGTACTAGATTAGGTTTGGAGGATAATTTGGATTTGGAATTAGTGCTGGTGTTTTGGTATGAAGTTAAGAGGTTTGGTATGGATGATGGAGTTGTACTGGACACTGTAAGTGTAATCAATTTTTTTTGACTCTCATTAAAACGTGAACTGATAATTGCATACAGTTGAAATTCTGAACTTGTAAATTTAATGATGGTTTTTGTTTGGTTTTAATTGATTTTGGTATATGTATATGCGCGTGGTGATTCTTACAAGCACCAGTTCAACTTGGATTGGCTGCAAAAATGTCCGTAAAACCTTTCAGACAATTAGTAAATCGCTTACTCTTAATATTTTCTAGTATGTAGTTTTTCCAAATTAATTTAAATGATTTTACACGTCTTGGTTGGACTATCTTATAACAAATTATTGATTCGATCATAGCTCTATTTTGAGTTGATTTCACTGGTTAGAGGGGAACCTACTGAGCGCCAGGTAACTTCATTTTTTATGTGTTATATAGCTATGAATACGTCAGTTTTTTAGCATATTTGGGACCTAATTAGTGGATATATTTGCCAAATTCTTTATATTGTGTTGCATCTTTGGGACATGAATAGATGACATCTGAAGAGCTCTATTTTTTATGCATTGTTTATGCGACACAAATTTTTGCAATGCTACTGCTTCTTACGAGTTAGGTGTACATTAGACATTTCTTTGCATTATATGGATATGTAACTCTCAGTTACACAAGTCAGGTGCATATCTGACTCTCAGTTACACTATTCAGATGCATTTTTAATTCCTAGTTACACTAGTCATATACTGGCATGTTTGGATGGTGGGAAGGAAATTTTATTCCCAGTAATCTTATTCCCTGAGGAGGGGGAATTATAAACCCACCACCCTCCATGGATTTTGTATTCCCTTACTTTATGGGAATCCTAATCCTAACCGCCCTCTATTCCTGTTTACCATACATGGGAATGTAATTATATTACCAGGAAAATGACTCCATTCCCTCTAACCAAACACGTCGTACATGTGTAACTCCTATTTACACTAGTCAAGTGCATATAAAACTGGTTATACATTGTTGTGTGTATTGTTCTTTTTAATCTCATAAAATCTTATTTCTTTTTGTTATTCTTCAGATTGCCAACAACTCAATAAAATTGACTGCTTATTTGTGGTACTTTTGTAAGATGGTCTTCATAGAATTGAAATTGGCGCTGAAATGATGAAATGAGGACTAGGAGGTGGAATTCATAATTGAGTAATTGTGGAATTTCAAAATAGAACTGAGGACCAAGTGAAGAAGATTGTTGATACACTAATGGTGCTGAAATTACATCCATAGATGTTGTTGGTGAGTGGACGTACTGATAATGTTGTGAATACGCTATTACATTTGATATTTATATAGATTAGAAGTTGTAGATGGGGGGAAAACGGTTTGCTGGTTTTTCAGGGAATTGAAGAGACGAGCGTGTTGTCGAGACTCCTCAACCGATAAAACTGCTAAATCTCACACATATGCACTGCAAATGGAGTGCTTAAATTCGAGAGATCAATATGTAGGTCTCCGTCCTAAACCAAGTCAATTCGGTCGCAAAGAGGGAGATGGGTTGATCTGTAGGAGGGAAGCTAAGAATTGTGTGGGATCAATGATGATCGAGGATTGTGGATGTGTTGAAGGTTTCTGCAATACTGGTGAACTGCTGGAGTTTTGAATAAGTTTTGATGGATTGTTGAATTTCTGAGAGTAATTGCTCGAGAAATTCTATGTAGACCAACGTTGTTTCTTGTCCTCAATCATGGATTCAGAGACTTATTTATATTGTCAGAATGGTAAAAACATCTTGATCCCTGTAAGTGTGACGGTTTCTTGAGTGAAAGAGTGGAGAGATGGAAGATCATGGTGAAAACAGTTCCAGGTCGTGCGGAGACTTGGTTGATCACTCACTCACTACTTTTCTAACTCCTTCAACCGTTGACACGACTTACTCACATTTATCATTATGGATGAATCCACGTGTTGTAGGCCGCCAGACCAAAACCTTAATTGATATCCCCCAATGTGACGTGATTGATGTCTCACGAATCGTGGAGTCTGCATGACATACGTGTATTAATTAGTCAATTGTTGACTGATTAGACGGTGAGTCTAGATTTTGTTGAATTGAGCATGAGTGATGAATACTCAGTGATTCATGGATTGAACATGCGTAGTTCTTTGAATGATGTTGATATTGCACGTGTTGGAAAAAATTGTAAATTTGATGAAGCATTGCTGATAATATTGATAGATGGATCAATGTTTGAGAAACTGAGCAAGTATTGCTCATTTTAGCAAATTACTGATAATTTACTGAATATTGATGGATTGAGCAAGTATTGCTCAATTCGACAAATTATTTATGGATGCCGTGACCAAAAATATTAATTAAAATATTGGTAGACTACCAAATATTATATAATTAATCCAGATGATGATTGCTGAATCAACATAAATTCATTAGTGTTTGAATCCTTCTCAGAATGAATGATTCGTGGAGCATTTATTCGAAACCCTAATATTTGGTCAATTGTTGGCGATGGCTGTGGTGGTCGGGGGTGCTAGGAACATCATCAAACTATATTTTAATAATTTTGGGCATAAATTTAAGTTTTATTTAATTATGGGTTTGACAATATGCATAAGGGTGTCAACGTCTTTTAATATTTTGGACCTAGATTCTTATACTTTTTTTAATTAAGGGCTTGATATTATGGGTAATCCATGGGTCAGGCCTTAGCTTTATTTTACCATTTGAATAACCGGTAACATAATCCCGGGTAGGCATGTAGGCAAAAACTCAAATGGAGAATTTGGCTAAGGCCGCATGAATTATCCGTAATATCAGTCCCCTAATTAAAAAATATTTATATTCAGGCCCCAAATTAAATATATTTTTATTTTATATTGCAATGACCTAAATACCTTTTAGTTTATATATGCTTAAACTTTTTTTTTTCAAATCAACCGACCATTTTTGTGCTTAGGAGAGAGAAAGTAGGTAGAGAAAACAGAACAAGTCAAGAGAAAAAAAAAAGTAGATCTGAGAAAACCATAAAATCGTTCAAATCTTTCGAACCAAAGCAAAAACAATACTCCGGAAAACAAATCGATCGATTGAAAAAAACTAAAGAAAAATTCAGAAACATGAAAGCAAAAAAATAAGGATGTCGAAAACGAAGATATTTCATCATCAGATATGTTTCCTTCGATTTTAACGATATTCTATGTTTTTTTAATTGTTGATTATAATGATTGATGAATACGCAAGTGTGACACATTTTCACCCATAAATACACTAGCTGGGACTCATTTTATCACTAATAAACTTGTTTGTAGGTGTTTTTGGGCAAATAAACGTTTTTAGAAGAATCAACTAGAAAAACTGTTAAAGGCACATCCGGAGGACAGTTGCTATTCAGACTTTCATTGTAGGCTAAGGGGTACTCAATTACTAAGGGGCACCCTAATTGCTATTCACAGCCCAAGGCACCCCATCTACTAAAGGCACCCACGTTTTGGTTAGAGGCAACCTTTTCTTCCCCGTTTGAATTTGTTTTTGGCGGGAAAATTATTTGATGAACAGCGAACTCGGAGTTATTCACTGGATTAAAACCGGAGAGTGATGATTGGACCTTTCTTGATTATTTTGATTGTTATGGGCCTATTACGGGTAAACAGGGACGGCAAGAGTTTCACTGTCAAAGAAAAAAGGAAATTCACGTGGATTTGAATTAATACAGGGAAGTCAATATTAGGGATTCTGTTGGAAATATTTTTGGTACTTACGTGAGTTCTACTTCTGCTGAAACAAATATTAAACGTGAAGGGAGTGTGAAGGTTTCCATCCTACGCGTGAGAAGATAAACAGGAAACAAAATATTCACCGAGTTCTTCACAAGGCTGAGAGATCTCTGGAAAAGATTTGGAAGATATTCTATAAGATTTGTCCACAAGATTTGATTAGGATTGACCTGTTTCCACTAAACAGGGGTGGTAATTGCGTTGAAATCAAAAAGGGAAGGATATTTATCGTTTGGAACAAAACATGGCAAGGAAGATATTCACGGGTTTCTGTTATTTATCTTTGGAAGATTTTGCGCATTAATGGGAGAAGATATTCTGTCATACTTGGTTTTATTCTCACAAGAAGTTTGGAAAGTTTAACAACCAACAAAAGACGCATGAAGGAGGCAAGAAAGGGAAGAAAATATCTCGAAGATATATTCTTTTACTGCCGAGTAATGGAAGAATTTTTGGAGTGATTGAGCGATATTTCTTGGTTCTGCTGGATATATAAAGAGTGTTGATGTTTCATAGAAGGGTATCGAGAGTTGGGAGAGTTTGTAACGCCTGTTTAGCGGTTTATGTTATTTTTCTCCTTTTCTTCATTGTAAACACCATTTGAGCTATATAAAAAATATTTTGAGAGTGTCTACATCATGAGTAGATAAACCCCAAACACTGAGACGACGGAGGAAGCCGAATTTCATACATGGGAAAAATTATTTTATTCTCTATATGACTTTTGCACTAATTAAAATAGAATTATGATTTTGATTAATTAGTTGTCATTTCATTTAATGGGTCATGCTTTCTTAGATGTTTTGATGTCCCATACTTAGGATTTACAACTAATATTTTGAGAATCTATCTTGGCAAAAATAAGAGTCCATGTTTTTATTTATTGAGCTAGAATTGTTGAAAAATAAATAATTGAACTTTATGATATGAATTCGGTGAAATCCTAGTCCCAGTAACTCTCTCTTTTATTTATCATTTTCATTAAATCTTCACAAGTCTTAGAGTTCGAATCTTTATTACTACAACAACAATTAAAACACACACCAATGATCCATGAAGATATATGGTTTCGTATTTGTTTATTTGAATTTAACAATGTTGTTATGGTTTCGAATTTAAAGATGTTCTTCTTATTGTTAAAATTGGACTTGTTTCTTGATCTTGCTTCCTTGATCTTCTTCATCTAGGAAATCAACTCGAAGTTGTTATAAGAGAAGTTCTATGTTAATTAGCTTGTATTTCTGGTTATGGCACTCTTCTTATAGTGGTGGTAGTGGTTACAAGAATGTTGATGGTGTCGGTGGTAGTGGTGGCGCGTAGATCTAGTGAAATTGAGATTTGAGTGAAATCGGTAGTTTGAAAGTGAAGAACGAAGATCAACATCGAGTGATCCTCCTATAAAATTTGATTAAGAGTTATGCTTTGTGTTTTTTTTTTGCCTACATTGAGTGATTATTTTGTTTCCATATTAAAACTGTAATTTTGTTGTTGTAAGATGAATTTTCTTATGTGATGATGTACAACATGTGTAACTTTCGTCTACACATCCAATTAACATGTGTGAAAAAGCGGGGGGTTTAACAGCCTCACCCAATATTTCATTTAGGCAATCTGTATGGACAAACTCCAATATAATTCCAAGAGGATCAACTAGACAGTCAGACTCAATCAATGAAAATATATCCAAGAGTTGTATCTCTATTTCACAATGTAATCAGCAAATCAAACAGATAGTGAAAAGGCGAGGGTACCCAAATATACGTCAAGCTAAAACTTTTCCTATCTATAAGTCCTTTCTCCGAAAGTGATTGTCTATGGACTGAGTCGAGACAATACAACTAATCGGTTCACACTTCGTGTGATCGTCTATGGATACGAAATCGAGACAATACAACAACGAAGTATGTTACTTGATAAAAAGGTCCGGACTTAACCAAACACAATAGGATTCACTTATCAAGTAAATAGGAATTAACGTTTGTGTAATTTACTTTAATTATAATAAAACAATTATAATGCGGAAATATAAAGTAAATGACACAACAAGATTTTGTTTACGAGGAAACCGTAAATGCATAAAAACCCCGGGACCTTGTCCAGAATTGAATACTCTCAGGATTAAGCCGCTACACAAAATTACACCTAACTTCGTATAGTTGAGACCAAGCAACTAAAGCTATAGTTCACCTAGTTCTGTCTGTATTCCCATGCCTCCAACTTATAAATAAGTCACGTACTTGGAACAATTCCTTTGGTTCGTATCCAAACAGTAAAGGAACAACAAGTCTGTTTGGTATCAACTCTCTTCAACCAAGTGATACGAGTCGGACAAAGGCTCTTCCGTTTATCTTAATATAAACTCCTTCGTCAGGTACTTAGATCTATCTTATGTTCAATTATCGAAGTAATCGTTTAAGATTAAGCCAACAACACTCTTAATCCAAAGAAATGTGTTGATTCCGATCTACTCAATTATTCAATCTAATCTACCACAAGGATAAACCGAATATTAATTGGATCCTCTTTTACCAAAACAAGTATTGTGCACACCAAAGATTATAAACCCAAGTCAGACTTTCAATATCTTCATTGTCTTCGAACCTTATTAAATCTTCAATAAAAACCTGCACAAAATCACTTGAATCTATTGTGATCAATCACGCACAAAACGGAGTCTGTTAACAATGGATTATCATAAGATCGTCTTTAGAACTAACAACAGTCTAAAGATCCATGTCGAAACTCTGAACTAGTTTGAGTGAATCTTATATCAGAAGAGATGATCCTCAAGCATAAACAAACAAGGTTCAATCAGATTTCAACCACCGTTAGTCAATCAAATCAATCGAAAAAAAAGATAAACCTCAATTATCTAGTTTCCCACCAACGGTACACGCTAGAGCTTCTCAATCCCAAAGAAGGCTTTAAACTGAGCGACCGTAAGAGATTTCGCCTAATTAGGTTACTCTCCTCTCCGAATAGGCGGCTCACCAGTAACAACAACAAAAGAGGAAGTCTGTTATTAAGAAGGATTAGTTTGCTAGAAAGGAAAACTTCAAGTATTTATAGACAAGGAAGTTTGGACACCAAGGAATTTCCAAAACCGAAAATATTCTCAAGATATTCATTAAAGCACAAATTCGGTTTCCATAATTCCTGGAAATGCTCTGTCCAGAAATAATGATCGAAATCTCTCGGGAAATCTAATTAGTAAATGCACATTACTAATTCTGGAATTTCCCTACAAAATGAAATTAATAACCTTAGTTAAAATATTCTTAACTTACTTATGTTTCGATCCTGGGATTCTCTTCCCTTAGCTGTTAAGGAATATCTTTGAACAATTAATGATAAACATTCACAACACGTGTTCAAAGTATGTCGACATCCTATATTTATAAGTTCTCTTTCACACTTACAACCTTGAAACCGATAATCCACACTTCCAAACAAATTTAGAATTGGTTCATATGACTTTCAAGAGCTATGTGATTGATCAAACAAACATTCAATCACAATCACGAGTTTAACGGTTCTACCAAAACAAGTTTCGGTTCTTCCTCCATGTGATTATTGTGCATAGTCACACTAGCTTTCCAAAATTCGGTTAACTAGGTACTAGGATCGGTTCCCCACATATATATGGTATCTAACTTAATCGTGTTGCACATGTCCATAGGATCGGTTCCCCTTTCTGTTATAAACCTTGTTGCACCCCATACAAGGATCGGTTCCCCTATGTGATGTACTGCACCTCTTACTAGGATCGGTTCCCCTTTCCCAAATTTGGTCAGACAAAACACAAACCCGATCACACTATCTCAGGTGATTACTTAAGATCGGTTTCACTAATAAAATTCATACCAATACATAAGTTAGGCCTTTGTGAATAGTTCTACCAAGACCACAAACAATTTGTGAGCGGTTATAATCAATCGCACATATTGGTTGTTCATAAGATATGCAATGAATAACAAAACCAATAACACCTGGTAATTTCCTTTTCGGTTCACAAACAAGTTTATGAACTTACTTCCTTAGAACACATGTAAAACATTGTTCCCTAGGATGAAATCCTCACCTCATACCCATACATAATCACGATAACATTCAAATGATTATGGCGAGGTCTTATCTACAAAGTTTAATGGTTAAGCAATAAACCTCGTATTGTATTACTTAATACTATGTCTATATAGAGTTCAAATATGCTTCGAAGTTATGTTTTCAATATGCACAACTTGAAAGATACGTTAGGGAATGAAACAGTTCAAGTCAAATATTACTAACCTCAAGTGGAAGGATGATTGTTGTCGTTGTAGCTCCTTGCTTCTTCACATTTCAAGACTTTGATATACTTGTAATGTCTCATATCCTAATACCTTCAAGCTAACCTATAAAAAGTTGACTCTAGTACATAATAAAACGACTCTTAACATGAGTTTTGATTCACTAAAATATGACATACAAACTTGACATACCAATGCTTGGTGGGTTCAACCGAGCTATGCTTTAACAGATATAAATCCGCGAGCCAGATTATTATGTGAACAACTTGAATGGTACCAAAGACCAATGTTCAAGTGTCAATCAATTTATATCAACAACCAAATGTTGGATTCTCTAATTTCTTGAACTACGCACAACCTGTGATATTTTAATTATATAAACAAATATAATGCGGAAAAGAAATAACACAGACACCAGAAAGTTTGTTAACGAGGAAACCCAAATGCAAAAAAACTCCGGGACCTAGTCCATATTTAAACACCACACTGTATTAAGCCGCTACAGACACTATCGTAATCCAAGTTAACTTCAGACTGGAATGTAGTTTAGCCCTAACCAATCTCACACTGATCAAGGTACATTCGCGTTCCATACGCCTCTGAATCCCAGCAGGACTCTATGCACTTGATTCCCTTAGCTTATCTCACCCACAACTAAGAGTTGGTACGACCCAAATTCTAAGACCTGATAAACCAATCTGTCTCACACAGAAAAGTCTATTGAATAGATAAATTTGTCTCCCTCATAAATAATGATCCCACAATGAAAACCACTCCCCCTTACATAATGATCCGTAAACCATATGTATTTGTAGTGTTAACTACACATTAATTCTCCCTTTTTATCAATATAAATTGGAAAAGGTACGAAAACTAGTGGGATCATAATAAAATTCTCATAGAGATACTTCATGACTAAAAGATAACATATCAACTTTGTTTCGATGATTTCACATAGTCGAAACGTAGTGTATTCATCAAGGAGTTTATAAAGATACAAGAAAACTCCTATAATATTCCATAGCCGCAATCCCACAAAGATTTGGCAATTAAGCACAAGTTCAATTAAGAACTCTCCCCCATAAAATGTCATTCCCGAGAGAACAACAAGAAAGACCTTACTTTTGCAATAAAAGAAAGATTTCTTTGGACATTAACAAATTACATGAGATATGAATTTGTTTCCAGAAAACTCAATTAAATTAACCACAATAGAACCCATGATTAATTTAATCGGAAATGCTCAACATAAAAGAAATTACGGAGCCGCACAGTACTTTCACATAGAAGTGGATCAGGGAAAGATCAATACTGCAGAATATTCAAAGATTCATTCTATTTTTCATCAATATTTGCATAAAGACATATAATAGACTTAATCTTTGCAATCAAAAGTTCATCCTATCTTCCAACAATATTTGCATAATGACATAATAGGCTTAACTTTTAACATATATGGAAAATCATAGTTCACCGGACGCAAACATACATATCCCACAATAATTTTTGCAATATATAAAACCAATAAAGATTAATACTGCAAAATCATCTTCCAAAACCCTAGTTTATCCTTCTTAAAACACAAGAATAAGTTCTCATAAGAAGTTTCCTAGATAAAATAACTCTAACAACAAAAACCGTTCACACGCTAAATCAAAGTTCACGTTCGGAAGCTTCACGGATTTCAAGGCCTTTGAGCTTTTGATTGACAACTTCAACCGCTTCTTCGGAGACCGTATTCTTAATGAGAAGATCCTTAACATGTTTCTTCATGAGAGCAAGGTCATAATTAACCTTTTTCAACTCAGTTCGTAACGCATCAAAACCCTTCATGGTGTCAACAAGCTACAACTTTGTATCCTCAAAGTGTCTAATAAAATTAAGAACCACTTCAGGAGAAATCTCTTCATCGTCCTCGATGTCTGAATAAATATCAGGTGATTGAGAAGAGAGATCGTCAACTTCTACAAGATTTCTTTTCTTCTTCTCTTTGGACTCGAAACCACTACCTTTATCAAGAAAACCTCTTGCAAAATCACAAGTGCGAGAAGGAGAAGACATTCTTGACAAAGAGAAAATATCCTAAAGTACGCGTACATGACTCAATAGGATTGGTATTTAAATGGTTTCTGTAACACTCCGAGTTCCAGACCAGGGTCAAACCCACATGGAGATCCGAACTCGAAGCATTATGGGTCGGAACGAGACTTACACATATATTTATTCTTGCTAATTTACTGTTATACATCGTTCAAAACATTTTCAACTAAACATTTTTTTAATTCAATTTACGCTTCAAACAATACGTGAAAACGATGCAATCATTAAGCTACTCATTTCTAGCTTCCACTTCCAACTTCCATAAATATGCAAGGAATATCAATTGAGGTGAGATGACAGCTCAATAGATTGCATTCCTTTTCTCAAAATATATCAAAACATGTCAACCAATCAAACAAAATGTGTACAACAAGAGTATATGGTGCACCTTTAAGGATTTAATTATATTTATGTTCATCAACTATACTCACAATCTATCGACTCCTCTTAAATGCACGAGTATCCTCGGTTGGTGCCCCGCCTATCCGTGTATCCTCGTCATGGGACCGCCAACCTCATTTGCAGGAGTATCCTTGGGTTGTGCCCCACCTATCTGTGTATCCTCGGTACGGGCACCGTGATTCAGACAAATATATTCATTCATATATAAATTCACACTACTGTTGCACGAGTATCCTTGGGTCGTGCCCCACATATCCGTAAATCCTCGAACAGGCACCGCCATTCGAACAAATATATTCAATTCATACTACCGTTGCACGAGTATCCTTGGGTCGTGGCCCACCTATCCGTATATCCTCGGTACGGGCACCGCCACCCAAACAAGCATCTTCAATTATTTATAAAATAATTTTATCATACAATATAATTTTTTATATTCCAAACCACTTCATCAACAAGTCATAAGTTCACAACTCAACTAACGATGTAATTCTTTCAACCATTTAAGCAAACACACTAACTAAGAGATTTTACTTTATAGGTTTTGTAATGATAACTTTGTCTGATCTACCTCAAAATTTTAGTGAACATTCCTGACACCATCAGGTATAACATATACAAATTTCACATGAAACTCAAGGCTCAATCAAAAGATATTGATTTTACAAACGCATTACAAAATCTAGGCAGATAACATCATTTTACCAAAATATTCACCATAAATTCATATTAGTCTCAAATTAAGCAAACGTAAATCGCAATGAAAGATAATACATTTATCTAGAACTTTTGTTAGTACCTCAAATCATTTTAACATCATTAAGGCTTCCTAAGAACATCCAAATCACATCAAAATGAAACTGTCCAGAATTTCAGAAAATATTTCCCAAATTCAAATAAACATTTAACGGTGAATTTGTGGTATATTGTTCTCAAAATTGAACCATAGATACCTTATCATGTTATCTAACAACAAGAGAAGCATGATCATCATTAGGAGATATATATTTATGCGATTAAATTACTAAAACTCAACCATACAAAATCATACAAAATAATTACCCAAAAAAAACGCCAAAAGAGAAAGGGTTTCAAATTCTACCTTAATTTCATTTTCATTAAGCCTCTACTAATTTTCTTAACCATTATTCTCCAAAAATATCTAACTCCATCTTCCTCTCCTAGCTTTCTCTTTAATTTATGTTCGTAACTCCTATTTCTTTCCTCCCTCTTTCCTTGATAAACCATATACACTAAATCCAATATTAATACTACTCCTATTAATAAATAAATTATATTTATTATTTCCTTATTTATTTTATTTGTATTTTCATTTTCTATTAATCTAAATATTTATTTTATTATTTATTAGCTATTCTATTCCCACCCTAACTTGTAGCTTTTCTAGTTCAAACAACCTAGCTAGGCTAAGGCAAAGGAAACAACCTAAACCACATGGTTAGCTAGTTTGGGTAAAACCCGAACCGAAACCGTAACTAAAAACACCGGGTATTAGAGTTTCTTGGGGATGAAAACTTTTAGGGTTTTACAGACAGTTCGTGACAAGTAAGTCATGGGTACCCGTACGAACACAACCCGAAACCAAATGAAAAACAAAACTAAAACCGTAACGTACCCTTTTACAAGGTTAAACAAAACAATATACTTTTGGCTCAATAAATTTTATATTTCCACAAAGAGAAAATTTAGAGCACAAGAGTAGTAGGCAACTTGGTTGCAAAATAATTTTTTTTTTCAAACAACGAAGAGATTCACGAGGCATAAACAATAGTTAGGAAAAACTGTCAGTAAATAATAGTTTAGCTATGGACGATAAGAAACTAACTCGACTAATTAGAAAGCATTTTACTAATAAGTATACCAGACCATATCTCACTCAACCAGGATTTTTTTTTGTGAGTGAGATTTCAACCTTGTGATTAATTAGCACAAGTATGAGACCTAAGCTCATTAAATGAATGGTGTTCACGGTTGAGTCCCTTTTTCTTTCCAATTCTAGGAGAGAACCCGTTTTGATTGAAAAATTATCGTAAAACTTGCTGTCATCAAAACATGAGACAAGATTAGAGTCCTTACTAGAAGAAGTTTGTATGGAGGATTTTGACATCCTGTTGATAAGATCCTTGTATCCTTCAATTATCATATTAAGGTTGTCCTTCATAACTCCACTGTTGCTTCCATATACATGAGCCTTTTTCACATCTTGAACATCATTCTTCACATTAGGTTGAGAAGAACCTTTCTGAAATCTCCTTGAACGATTTGTATTAATGCTACAATTGGTTCGAACGTTTGATGAGCAAATTGAACTGAGTTTCCTGGAAGAATTCATAGGGTGAGTACTAAAACAAATAGGTTTAGACATCGGAATGTCAGTTACACATTTGAGTATTAAGTCTAAGGTGTGCTGAAGTCGACAAAACTAATTGTCATTCGGCTTCAGTTTTCTCTTCTATTGAACATGTCTTTTTGAATCACAAAAAAGACATACTTTCTGATCACCAGAGTGATTAGAGTGTGTAGCATTAGAAAAATCGTTAGAAGATTTCTTCCTTCCATAAGACGTGGTAAATCCATGATTAGTGGAAGAACCAAGCACTTCTTTATCAATAAGAAGGGTTTGCAGTTTAGCTTCTGAAGCTGTATTCATTATCACAGTAGAGTCAGAAGTATTTGGTATGACAGACTCCCCAGAACAACTTTTATATTGATTAGAGAGATTACTCAATAGTCGTTCAATTTCACAGGCATCTTCTTTGAGTTTATCCTCGAGTAAGGTTCCTGATGAACAAACTACATCATTTTCCTCACTAATAGCCTTTAGTTGGGAATCACGATCTTTTACCATACCAACCATTGTATTAACCATGTGTTTCAGCCTATTGATTTCAACTTCCTAGATTCCAAAAAGTTTTAGAATCCCTGCACTTTCTCGGTCTGCTTCCCTTTTATTTCAGAATCAAATTCATCAGTAAGAACATCAGGGTAACACATATCAATACTTGTCTGTTTCGTAGGAACAAAATGTTCATCTACATGTGAGATCGACAAGTCTTTATCTTTAATAGATTTTACCAAAACAGAACTTTTGTCTCTGGCGATGCTTTTATCAGAGATAGCACTTCTGTCCATAGAGTCAGATCGCTATAAACACATACTTATAAGGTCTTACACATGTTTGGCTGCTCTGATACCAATTAAAAAAGAGGGGGTCTAACAACCTCACCCAATATTTCGTTTAAGAAATCTGTATGGACAAACTCCAATATAATTCCAAGAGAATCAACTAGACAGTCAGACTCAATCAATGGAAATATGTCCAAGAGTTATATCTTTGTTTGACAATGTAATCAACAAATCAAACAGATAGAAATCTGCGAGCCTGATTATTATTTGAAACCATTTGAACGTCCAAAGACCAATGTTCAAGTGTCAATCAATTTATTTCAACAACCAAAGGTTGAATTATCTAATTGGTTGAGCTACGCACAACCTGTGATATTTCAATTATATAAACAAATATAATGGGGAAAAGAAATAACATAGAAACCAGAAATTTTGTTAACGAGAAATCTGCAAATGCAGAAAAACTCCGGGACCTAGTCGAGATTTGAAAACCACACTGTATTACACTAGCTTACCCCAAGTTAACTTCGGACAGAAATGTAGTTGATCCCTAACCAATCTTACACTGATCAAGGTACAGTCGCGTTCCTTACGCCTTTTAGTCCTAGCAGGAATCTGCGCACTGGATTCCCTTAGTTGATCTCACCCACAACTAAGAGTTGCTACGACCCAAAGTCGAAGACTTGATAAACCAATATGTCTCACACAGAAAATTCTATTGAATAGATAAAATCTGTCTCCCACAGAAATACCTAGAAGTTTTGTTCCGTCTTTTGATAAATCAAGGTGGACACCAATTGATACACCAGACTTATATTCCCGAAGAACAACCTAGTAATATCAATCACCTCACAATAATCTTAATCGTATGGAAGCGAAACTAGATATTATGGAATCACAAATGATGAGACGAAGATGTTTGTGACTACTTTTTATCTTTCCTATCGGAGATTAAATCTCGAGCAAATCTTAAAGAAGATAGTACTCAATACGATAGAAAACAACAAGATCAGAACACGCAACTACGGAGAAAATAGTTGGGTCTGGCTTTACAATCCCAATGAAGTCTTCACGTCATTAACCTACAGGGTTTTTGAAAAAAACTAAGATTAAAGGAGAATCGACTCTATTAGCAACTAGTATCACACATGAGGTGTGGGGATTAGGTTTCCCAGTTGCTAGAGTTCTCTCTTATATAGTCTTAAAATCAGAGTTTGCAAATAATGTTACCTCTTGGTAACAAAGCATTCATATTCACCGTTAGATGAAAACCTGATTAGACTCAAGATAATATCTTCCAACAGTTAGATCGAACTTGGCTTGTTACACACAAATAAAAAGTAACTTCATTTAAATATGAGTAACCATACCTAAATGTGTACACCTTGTTGGCTCAACAATATTTAACCAAAGTTAGTCGTATGAACACTTTCATATCAACTTGTTTTTGGGTAAAAACTAATTATGCTGGAAATGGTAAATTTGGGTGTACCGCCGATAAACGAATCTAAACCCTAAACAAATGTACTGCACATGAGTACTTTAGATTTTAGAGATCAATTTGTACAATCCTGGCCCAAACCAAGAAATGGTCGTTCCAGTCTTGCTTCGGTCACAAAATGAAGGAGAAAGGTTGATCTTAGGGAGGCAAGCGAAGAAGGTGTTGAGATCAGAATGATGAACTATGAAGGTGTGGTTGTTTTATAACTTGTATCAGAATATGGAACTGGCTTGCGGAATGCAAGCTATCAGTTATTTGGTGTTTATTTCTGGATACTGTGTTGATAACCAAAACTGTTGTTGGTTGAAATAGGTTAAAAACCTAATTATATCAGTCGTAGTTGCACGCACCCTGATCTCATAGGAACTGGGAATAGTTGAGTGATGTAGGAGTGAGATTGTGCAGGATGGTGAAAACCACGTTTCCACTATAAGGGGAACACTGAGTGGTTTCGTCCCACTACTTCTCTATCATCACTAACTGCCCGCCTTTCCTGACACTTTCTTGTATTGGGCGTGTTGCACGCCGCACGCTATAGACCGCCAGACCAATACCCTGATGAACATCCCCCAATTTGTGACATGTTTGATGTCTCGAGTATTTTCGTGGAAAACATGAAGCAAGTTGTTGAATGGGTCTTGCTTGAAAGACCTAATTATTCTGACCAACCACGCGCAAGCTAGGCGGCGGGTAGTCATGTGTGATGAGTCAAGTCATGAGACTTGCCGCAAAGAATAGCATGTAACACTATTACGTTAAATAACTAAGTTATTTGTGAAACCAATATTTATGAAATTCGTATGTATTCGACGCATGTAAAGCATCGTTTTTAAGCAAGCAACTCAAAATAATCGATGCATGTGACGCATCGTTTTGAGACTGTCTCGGTTGGTCGCGGAACCTAGTGTCTTAAAAGGAGCATGACCGGCCATTTTCAGGAAGCTGCTGGGAGCTATTTATGTATGCCAAAGGTAGGCCGGTCGGTCCCTATAGGAGAGTGATGGTTGGTAGCCATTTTGACATCCTATTTGTCGGTCCAAGTTAAATCTAGACCGGTTAAATTGGCTATCCAAATTGGATGGCTAAGATGATTTAAGGCAGTTATTGGTTGCCTCTACTTATTTAAGAAATCTCCAAGAAGCGCGACCAACCATTTTTGGGAGATTTCTTAGGAGCCATATGAGCAAGCCGCGGCTTGGCCGTTTGTCTCTTATGGAAGAGGGGTGGTCGTTAATCATGGACACATCTTGATGGATGCCTAAGATAAGAGTTAGGCCGTCCGATTCGACTAGCGAAATTGGGTGGCCGAGATGATTTGCGACAGTTAATGGATGCCGTTGATTCAATTTAGGTTTTAAAATCCGTGTGGCCAACCCATTTTGGGGACAACGTTTTTTGGTGTTGGCGATGTGTTGTGGACTATTCGACCGACCAGTTCTACAGTCAAGCTACTAGTGAGCGTATCCGCGCTTTGTCGGTCGATCGGAATTAAATCTAGGACGGCCAATTCGGCTGGCGAAGCTGGACGGCCGAGATCATTTTGCGGCAGTAATGTAACGCTGCTTAATAGAAATTAGGATTTTATAAGTCACGCGGCCAACTAGCTTTGGGTAATCGTTTAGTGGCTCTGTTGGCGAGTTGGAAGGATTCCGATTGCCCAAGGCGTTAGTGGGCCCGCCAGTGTGCATGGTGGTGCTTATCCGACCGTGTTAAGAAGTGGCTAGACTTGATAAATCGAGTGGCCAAAACGTACGGCCTTGATAGTTTTAAGACTGACATTGGCAGCCTATATTAAATTCTTTAAGGAATTAGGTGTGTCAACCAGCCAACTTCCAACTTTATTTAAAAGTACGTGTGGCGCATTTAAAGCGATCTGATTGGTCGATGGGAAAGGGGGATGGAAAGCGGCAACATGGCGTGTGGACGATTCTTGTTTCAAGGTTCATCGAGTGGAGTCCTATTTTCACTTATTTCAATTCCATTTCGATATGCATCGGCCACGGGTGGCACCTCTTGGAGCATATCGGCCGGCCAAGTGGCGTGGGCACGCCTCCCTTTGCTGCTGCTTTTACTTGCCATAGTTCCTCTTTATTTCTTGTTTTCTACTTTTGGTAGGATTTTGCTCCTACTAGTCCATGTCGGATTAATTTCCTAGCTTACCTAGGTTTGGTCTCGACTAATAGGGTTCGAGATATTGCGTAGGGCGCAAAAAACCTAATTTTTGCAAATTAATTTTATCTCAGAGAGAAGTCAGCGCGTCTTCTGACTGAGTACTTTCATGCAAACCTTAATCTTGATACTTAGGGAAATTCATGCTACTAAGATACTAGTGAACACTAATTGTCATATCATATCAATATCAAGGGTTCAGTCGGGGAACATAACATAGGACAAATACTCAATAAGTTATACATTATTGAATAATGCAGGCGAGAGATTAATAAAATTTATAGAATTTTTGGGATTGTTGCTACATGCACCATTATGAATAAATTTTATATACATATACTGAGTTGCTCAATACATATGTAAGTAAAGAGGCCCGGCCACTCATTATTTTTAAGTGTCTCTGTTTCTTTGCAGAATGACAACACATTAAATACAGGGTTTCACAATTTTAGCCCTGAACTAAAAAACACCATCAACATTAAGTCCCCTGCTTAGTACATAACAATGACATTGTTACGGAGTAAGCACTAGATGGTGACAGATAAATATAAAACTTATGAGGCAAGGTAGATATATGTTACCAGGATAGAGGTCGGCTCGGTCTTTGAGAAAAACATGTTTAGCGAAGTATCAATGCATGCAGTGATCGTCCTCCTAGCATACATCAATTGTCTCTAGGTAGATAAGCATCTAATCGGTTGATATCCCGCGTCTGAGGCCTTTATACACGACAGGTAGAGAGTCCCTTCTTTTCTCGGATCTTGCCAATTTGCGGAGTATAAAAGGGAGAACTTGAGCCTTTCTTTACATACTGATCATCACAGAGTTGCACTTTTCTTCGTTCCAAGTATTGCTTCGTATCCTCTTGTAGTTTTTTTTTACCACGTCGATTGTTGGTATAACCATAACGCTTTTCTACAGTATTTGATGGGAACTCCTGGTGATGATTATTCTTCTGATTCTCCAGAAAAGAGTTTTGAAGTCGACAAACCCAGGGTTACCGCATTCGAGGAGGTATTACCTAAAATAGATCCTTCGTTTCGTGAAGCTGGTCGTGCTATACAGGGTATGCCTCTCGTGCATTTGCGTATCGTTCGAGAGCATGTTCAAGCTTTCATGGCTTCAGTTAGCATGGAAGAAGTGGAGGCGCAATGAAGTGTCCAAGCCAATTAGTGTCAGGGCTGAAATATTCGTGGATCGTCTAAAGCGACGTAGGATTGAGCATAAGTAGTCTCCAAGTGAAAATAAACATGATTACCCTATTCATAACAATGTCATAATTCTCGACTCTGACGTGGACGAACCGGAACATCCTCAAAAGGATTTGGAGCAGTTTCTGAAAATGATGTCGGGGCAGCTTCCGAAAAGTGTAGACGAGCGGCATCTAAAGAAGATGTTGAAGTTGACTCTGATGTGGATGTTGGTGCAGCTTCCAAGGAAAATGTTAAAGCGACTTCTAGAGAGAATGTTGAAGCGGCGGCTAAGAAAGATTCCAAAACTGATTTTGAAAAGGAGGTTGAGGCGTCTTCTTGAGAGGATGTGGAAGCGGCTTGTGAAAAAGATGTTGAAGCAGCTTCCAATGAGGACTCCAGTGAAGGTTCCGTTGATCCCTTTGTTAACGCTGATAACTAGATTTCCCACTTTGTTATTTTCTTTCATGGATGAGCATCTTTTCGTATCTTGTAGACGTTTTTGGTATTCAATGGTTTTTGTTTATGTGACTGGAGCCTGGACTTTATCAAATAATAGTTCTTTATTCGTGCTGCTTTCATAACTTTATGTTTCCAGTTGGATGAGTGAAATAAACCTCCCGATAAGAAATCCAAATTCTTAGAAAGATTGCGGTATCTTGAAACTCTAGATGTAGCACTCTCCGGTAGGGTTACAATAGAGACTCCCTTTTCTATCGAGGAAATGTTGTCGATGGGAAGGCGACACATATAAGTGGTGATGTGCTTTCCTTTCATGTGACCTGATATCGCTTCCATGATGATATTTATTATATGTAACACTAATAACAACAACTTGAAGTAGAGGATGCAATGATGAAAATTGAGGATTCGACCAAGAACCTGTAACTTCCATTTGATATTACCCTTGTATATCACATGTGTTGTGCTTCCCTGAACAAGAATCCTAAGAGCCGTATTTTTTATGTGTGGAGGCTCTACCTCCAATTAATAGAACGTGTGACGTGATTGGACACGTCTGAAGAAGTAATTGCAATCCGGAAGTACCACGTGCGCTAGCTCGCTGCTTCCTGATTCCGTGAGGTGGTGATTGAGAGGTCGTTTCGTCATTGAAGCAGGCTGCACTTCAGGGTACAAAGGACGTTTGCCCTAAAAATCATGTACTGGCTGCTTGATGATTTCCTTTGGTCACCTTGCTCTTTCTTTTCTTCTATGTATTCCCCTCTTCGGTATTTTTTGAAAGATGGGATGTCACTTTCATGGTTTTATTTTTATGGTTTTGAATCAATGGGTAATGATTTTATGAGGTTTTGGGTTTACTTGAGACTTTGCCTTGAGATGATTCAGAAGTAAAGAGATTTCTAAAAGGGGAAATGATACTTATTAACTGATAAATTGAAACCCTAATTATGAATGCAAGCAGTGTAATCATTTTGGAGGAATTACAAATATTGTATTAAAAAGGAAAAATTGTTAGAGGAAACACTAAAAGGAATGTTGGAGGAAAGGGCGGTGTGACATATTAGGTATTGAAGGGTTTGATCCACCGGGTGTGTATTACTACACCTTCTAGTTTGTCTGCATTGATGAGCTTGCAATAACCTCCAAAAATAACTTTTGTCACTAGGTACGGTTCGTCTTTACCTTCTACAGAATCAGACGGAGCAGGTTGAGCATCAACTCTCACTACCAGATCTCCAACTTGAAATGGGTTTGGGCGTTGCACCATTACTTGATTCTTAGATTCCCTATCTTTGACTGTGACAGCTTCTACACTCTTGATAAAATATTTGAAAGGACCAGCATCCCATTCGCATCTCCTAGTAACGGCTGGGTTGACAATCGGATCAAGTCCCCAAGCCTTGGCGGAAAGAGGAGTGACTAGTCGTAAAAAAGTTTGTTCAATAAGACTTACTTGTGTCCGGAACCTGCGAACAAATGTTGATGTGCTCTCTTCAGGAAGCTGCGTCACATTCGCGAGATGTTGATACGACAACAAATAGTCTTCAGGATTTGATGGCTTGTCGGAGACCCTTTCAGGTATAGACATCGGAAAAGGACATACTCCTAGCTTCGCCTTATTTTCGTGTATCCATGAGCACCCCAGGACCATATCATAGTTTGGGTACTCTTTAACTATATGAAATTTGGCGTGTGTTAGAGCATCTCCCACCCTGATTTCGAGATCGATGTACCCGTAAGTGTCTCTAAACTCTCCTTCTGAGTTTTTGATTATGGTTGGATAGTGGACGGATTTATGCTTTGAAATCCTTGCAGGTCTCAGAGTCTTGACGGTTACAATGTTGAAGTCAGAGGCCGCGTCAATCAGCATGCTGTCAAACTCGACATCCTTCAAGTGAGCAGTGGTTAGGAGTCCCCAGTTACATCTATCAGTCGTGCTTTCCAGGAGAGGTTGGGGTTTGGGGACGGCTTCCCTGGATGGAAAAAGCCGCTTGCCTGATACAATACAATTGAGGGATGCAAATATATCTTGACGCCGCGCCTTGGAGAAATACAGAATCTCACATAAATGCTCTATCATAGACTGCACGGTTTTGTGGACGGAGTCCGCAGAAATCATGCATCTCCTGACATGAAGAGGGTCTCTGTGAACTCCTTCGGTGCCTAATTGAAGTTCTTCTGCATATACCTTCTCCTTGAAAATGCTTTTTAATTTTTTGCAGTCACTGATTGGGTGATTGACGAACCTATGGTAACGACAATATTTGGGATTTCCCATTTCTTCCTCGGTTGTTGGACTTCTGAGAGGAGGTAGCTTGATGACGTCATCTTGAATCCTCTCTTCCAGGAGTTCAATTACTTCCTCAATTAGAAATGGGAAGTTTGGAGAAGCATCTCCAGTTTCTTGTTGTTGTACAAGGGTCTTAGACGCGTCCTTCCGAGGTGGATTTGTCTGATGTGCTGGTGCCGCACGTTTGGGTTGTTGTTCCGCTGCTGGAGATTTCCTCTTTACTCCTTCACCCACTACGCTTACAGAGGGACCGATATTATATTTCTTTTGATGAGGCATTCGTTTCCTCGAGTCTCGCGTGCATCTTCACTCCTGGATGGTCTGGTTCTTTCCAACAGTGTTGGTGCTATTGTGGCCGACCGCTTAGCAGCTTCATGGAGTTCAGAGAATGTCTGGAAGCGCAGGTTCTCCAGTAAAGCGCGATAAATGGGAACCATACCGTTAATACATGACTCCACCAACTGTTGTTCAGTCACATTTGGATCGTGACAATCCAGTGCCTGAATCCTGAATCTCTTGACATAATCATTTGGATGCTCATTGTTTCTTTGAAACATTCTTCCCAAGTCTGAAATGGTGATTTGCTCAGACAAGAAGAAATATTTCTTATAGAAAGCGGTAACCATCTCACACCAGTTGGATATGTTGTTTGGTGCAATGTTGTTGTACCATGTGTACGCTCTTCCGGTAAGTGACTTTGAAAACTCTTTCAGGTGGAGGACATGATTGTATTCGTGCACTCCTAAGAATTCCATAAAATGAGAGATGTGTTCACAAGAGTTACCAGTACCATCATAAAGGGAAAATTGAGGAGAAGAATATCCTCTCGGAAGAGGAAATCTTTGCACATCAGGAAGATAATAAGGTTGATGCTGGTGCAGGTCTACTGGGTTTTCTTTGCTTCGATTTGGATAAGTCGTTCCAGATCCTCACGCGTGATGAAATTGGACGGCTGATGTCTTCCCAATGAACGTTCAGGAGCAAAACGAGCCTCTTCATCTATAAACGCGTGCCCTGCTGAGGTGCTTGCGCCGGGAGTATTAAATGTACTCCTTATTAGCTCCATTTGGGGTTGACATGGTTCTTGTGGTAGCCACTCCGTTAGTGACTTGAGGAAAGTAAGTACCTATTTCTGAGTTGTTGCCATGTCTGTCTGAGCCTTAGCGAGAACTTATCTTGCCGTCAAATCAACAATGGTAATAGGGGGTTGGCTTCCTCTGGCTCCTCCAACCTCTCGTCTTGATGGAGGAGTGGCAGTAGCTCTGGAAACAATTGGGGGTGTTACACTCGAAGAAACATTGGGAATGGCGGAAGCGGCTCTGGCTCTCGTGATAAGAGGTGTCACGGCGGAGGGAATGTTTCCTGCGCCGCTGGTGTTGGTGGTAGAGGATGTAATGCCACGATATGTGTTTATCGTGCTGGTAAGTGGTACATTGGTGTCACCGGCAGGAATGGTGGCACCAGGGGTGTTGTCAGCGCCAGTAACATCCAGATTTGTTGCTGATCCAGACCTAAGATCCACCATCTTGAAATTGGGAAGATTGAAATGAAAATCGAGAAATTAACTTCACAACCGAGAGATTAGTCTCCCACTGTGGTCGCCAGTTATTTTGGGGTAAAAACTAATTCTGCTGGAAATGGTAAATTTGGGTGTACCGCCGAGAAACGAATCTAAGCCCTAAAAAAATGCACTGCACGGGAGTACTTTAGATTCGAGAGATCAATCAAAAATCCTGGCCTAAACCAAGAAATGGTCGTTCCAGTCTTTCTTCGGTCACAAAATGAAGGAGAAGGGTTGATCTTAGGGAGGGAAGCGAAGAAAGAGTTGAGATGAGAATGATGAACTATGAAGGTGTGGTTGTTTTATGACTTGTATCAGAATATGGAACTGGCTTGCGCAATGTAAGCTATCATTTCTTTGGTGTTTACTTCTGGATGCTGTGTTGAAAACCAAGACTGTTATTGGTTGAAATGGGTTAAAAATATATTTATATCAGTCATAGTTGCACACACCCTTATCTCATATGAACTTGGAATAGTTGAGTGATGGAGGAGTGGGATCGTGAAGGATGGTGAAAACCACGTTTCCACTATGAGGGTAAAACTGGGTGGTTTCGTCCCACTACTTCTCTATCATCACTAGTGCCCGCCCTTCCTGACACTTTCTTGTAATGGGCGTGTTACACGCAGTACGCTGTAGACTGCCAGACCAATACCCTGATGAACATCCCCAGTTTGTGACATGTTTGATATCTCGAGAACATGAAGCAAGTTGTTGAATGGATCTTGCTTGCAAGACCTAATTATTCTGACCAATTACGCGCAAGCTAGGCGGCGGATAGTCATGTGTGATGAGTCAAGTCATGATCCGTGCCACAAAGAATAACATGTAAAGCTATTAGGTTAAATAAATAAGTTATTTGTGAAACCGATATTTATGAAATATCGTATGTATTCGATGCATCTAAAGCATTGTTTTTAAGCAAGCAACTCAAAATAATCGATACATGTGACTCATCGTTTTGTTGAGCATGTCTTGGTTGGTCGCAGAACCTAATGTCTTAAAAGGAGCATGACCGACCATTTTCAGGAAGCTTCCGGGAGGTATTTATGCATGCCAAAGGTAGGACGGTCGGTCCCTATAGGAGAGTGATGGCTGGTAGCCATTTTGACATCCTATTGGTCGGTCCAAGTTAAATATAGACCGGTTAAATTGGCTAGCCAAATTGGATGGCTAAGATGATTTGCGGAAATTATTGGTTGCCGATAATTTATTTAAGACTTTTATAAGAAGCGCGGCCAGCTATCTTTGGGCAATCGCTTAGGATCCATATGGGGAAGCCGCAACTTGGCCGATTGTTCCTTATGGAAGAGGGGTGGCCGTTAATCATGGCCACATCTTATTGGATGCCTTAGGCTGTTCGATTCGACTGGAGAAGTTGGGCGGTCGAGATGATTTGCGGCAGTTAATGGATGTTGTTGATTCAATTTAGGTTTAAAAACCGGGTGGCCAACCCATTCCGGGCCAACGTTTTTTGGTGTTGGCGGCGTGTTGTGGACTATTCGACCGGATAGTGCTACAGTCGAGCTACTAGTGAGCGTATCTTCGCTTTGTCCGTCGATCGGAATTAAAAGGGAAGCTGGACGGCTGGAGAAGCTGGACGGCCGAGATCGTTTTGCAGCAGTAATGTAACGTTGCTTAATAGAAATTAGGGTTTTGTAAGTCACGCGGCCAACTAGCTTTGAGCAATCGTTTAGTGGCTCTGTTGGCGAGTTGGAAGGATTCTGACTGGCCAAGGCGTTAGTGGGACCTCCAGTGTGCATAGTGGTGCTTGTCCGACCGTGTTAAGAAGTGGCTAGACTTGATAAATCTAGTGGTCAAAACGTACGTCTGTGGTCGTTTTAAGACTGACATGGGCATCCTATATTAAATTCTTTAAGGAATTAGGTGTGTCGACCAGCCAACTTCCAACTTTGTTTAAAAGTGCGTGTGGCACATTTAAAGCGATATGATTGGTCGATGGGAAAGGGGGCTGGAAAGCGGCAACATGGAGTATGGCCGATCGTCCACGGGTGGTGCCTGCTGGAGCAGATTGGACGGCCAAATGGCATGGCCACGCCTCCTTTTGCTGCTGCTTTTACTTGTCGTAGTTCCTCTTTATTTCTTGTTTTCTACTTTTGGTAGGATTTTGCTCCTACTAGTCCATGTAGGATTAATTTCCTAGCTTACCTAGGTTTGGTCTCGACCAATAGGGTTCGAGATATTGCATAGGGCGCAAAAAACCTAATTTTTGCAAATTAATTTTATTTTCAGAGAGCAGTCAGCGTGTCTTCTGACTGAGTACTTTCATGTATACCTTATTCTTGATACTTCGGGAAATTCATGCTACTCAGCTGCGAGTAAAAAATAATTGTCATGTCATATCAATATCAAGGGTTAAGCTGGGGAACATAGTATATGAAAAATACTCAATTAGCTATACATTAATGAATAATGCAGGCGAGAGATTAATAAAATTTATGGAATGTTTGGGATTGTTGCTACATGCACCATTCTGAATAAATTTTATATACATATACGGGATTTCTCAATACATATGTAAGTAAAGAGGCCTAGGCACTCATTATTTTTAAACGACTCTATTTTTTTGCAGAATGACAACACATTAAATATAGGGTTTCACAATTTTATCCCTGAACTAAAAACCACCATCAACACAGCCTTATTCATCTTAACCATAACTAGTTCAAATGACTCAAATGAAACTAGTTATAGAGTTGTTCAATTGTTTATATTCTCATAGAAATATACAAGGCATAATTGAAGCAAAATCGATTTTGATTCACTCGAATTAATTCATGAACATTATAGCCACGGTTTGCAAAAGATTGCATTCCTTAATGAAAATACAAGGATACCCAAATATACCTCAATCTAAAACTTTTCCTATCTATAAGTCCTTTCTCTGACAGTGATTTCCTATGGACTGAGTCGAGACAATACAACTAATCGGTTCACACTACGTGTGATCATCTATGGATACGAAATCGAGACAATACAACAACGAAGTATGTTTACTTGATAAAAATGTTCGGACTTAACCAAACACAATAGGATTCACTTATCAAGTAAATAGTAATTAACGTTTGTGTGATTTACTTTAATTATAATAAAACAATTATAATGCGGAAAATAAAAGTAAATGACACAACAAGATTTTATTAACGAGGAAACCGCAAATGCAGAAAAACCCCGGGACCTTGTCCAGAATTGAATACTCTCAGGATTAAGCCGCTACACAAAAAGACACCTAACTTCGTATAGTTGAGACCAAGAAACTAAACCTATAGTTCACCTAGTTCCGTCTGTATTCCCACGCCTCCAACTTATAAATAAGTCACGTACTTGGATTAATTCCTTTGGTTCGTATTCCAAACAATAAAGGAACAACAAATCTGTTTGGTATCAACACTCTTCAACCAAGTGATATGAGTCGGACAAAGGCTCTTCTGTTTATCTTAACATAAACTCATTCGTCAGGTCCTTAGATCTATCTTGTGTTCAATTACAAAAGTAATCGTTAAGATTTTTTGATCAACACTCTTAATTCAAAGAATTGTGTTGATGCCGATCTACTCAATTAATCAATCCAATTATATCACAAGGATAACACCGATTATTAATTGGATCCTCTTTTTAGCAAAACAAGTATTGTGCATACCTAAGATTATGAACCCTAAATCAGAAATCTTCAAACTCTTCTTTGTCTTCAAATCTTCTTAAATCTTCAGTAAACACCTGCACATAATCACTTGAATCGCTTGTGATCAATCACGCACAGAACGGAGTCTGTTAACAATGGATTATCACAAGATCGTCTTTAGAACTACAAACAGTCTAAAGATCCCTGTCGAAACTCTGTACTAGTTTGAGGGAATCTTATATCAGAAGAGAAGATCCTCAAGCATAAACAAACTAGGTGCAATCAAAGTTCAACCACCGTTAGTCAATCAAATCAATCGAAAACAAAAGATAAACTGCAATTATCTAGTTTCCCACCAATGGTACTAATAGAGCTTCCCAATCCCAAAGAAGACTTTAAAACGAGCGGCCGTAAGAGATTTCGCCTAATTAGGTTACTGTCCACCCCGAATAGGCGGCTTCATCAGTAGCAGCACAAGAAGAGGTAGTTTGATGTTAAGAAGGATTAGTTTGCTAGAAATGCAAATTTCAAGAATTTATGGACAAGGAAGTTTGGACACCAAGGAATTTCCAAAACCGAAAATATTCTCAAGATATTCATTAAAGCACAAATTCGGTTTCCATAATTCCTGGAAATGCTCTGTCCAAAATAATGATAGAAATCTCTTAGAAAATCTCTAACTAGTAAATGCACATTACTAATTCTTATTTCCAAAAAATGAAATTAATAACCTTAATTAAAAGATTCTTAACTTATTTATATTTTGATCCTGGGATTATCTTCCCTTATCTATTAAGGAATAACTTTGAAAAATTAAATAATAAACATTTACAACACGTGTTCAAAGTATGTCGACATCCTTAATTTGTAAGTCCGCTTTCATACTTACAAACTTGAAAACGATTTTCCACACTTCCATATAAGTTTATAATTGGTTCATCTGACTTTCAAGAACTATGCGATTGATTAAGTACACTCAATCACAAATCATGGGTGTAATGGTTCTACCAAAACAAGTTTCGATTCTACCTTTCATGTGAGTATTGTGCTTAGTCACACTAGCTTTCCAAAATTCGGTAGACTAGGTACTAGGATCGGTTCTTTACATATATATGGTATCTAAATTATATGTGTTGCATATGTCCACAGGATCGGTTCCCCTTTGCCTAAAAACGTGTTGCACATGTCCAAAGGATCGGTTCCCCTTTATGTTATAAACCTGCTGCACCTCATACAAGGATCGATTCCCCTTTGTGATGTACTGCACCTCTTACTAGGATCAGTTCCCTTTTACCTAAATTTGGCAGACATAAAATAACAAAGTCGATCATACCATCTTAGGTGATTACTTAAGATCGGTTTCACTAATAAAAGTCATACCAATACATAAGTCATGCTTTTGTGAATAGTTTTACCAAGAACACAAACAAGTCATGAACGGTTATACTAATCACGCATATTGGTTGTTCAAAAGATACGCAATGAATAACAATACCAATAACACCTAGCGATTACTTTTTCGATTCAGAAACCAAGTTCATGAATTTACTTCCTTAGAACACATGTAACATTGTTCCCTAGGATGAAATACTCACCTCATACCCATACATAATCACAATAGTATTCAAATGATTATGGCGATGTCTTATCTACAAAGTTTAATGGTTAAGCAATAAACCTCATATTGTATTCCTTAATACTATGTTTATCTAGAGTTCAATCATGCTTCGCAGTTATCTTTCAATATGCACGACTTGAAAGATACGTTAGGGAATGAAACAGTTCAAGTCAAATATCACTAACCTCACGTGGAAGGATGATGTTGTCTTTGTAGATCTTTGCTTCTTCACATCTTCAAGTCTTCGCAATACTTGTAAAGTATCATTATCTTAATACTTTCAAGCTAACCTATACGAAGTTGACTCTAGTACATAATCAAGCGACTCTTAACATGAGTTCTGATTCACTAAAATATGACAACCAAACTTGACATACCAACGCTTGGTGAGTTCAACCGAGCTATGCTCTAATAATCTCCCCCTTTGTCAATTTTAGTGACAAAACTCTTATATCGTATGGATAAACAAATTACACGAATTCATTACACATATGCTTGATTCCCGAATTCAACAACACAGTAATCTGCATACATTCAGTCCTCAAAAATGTCGCTGTCGACATTATAATAACAAAGATAATATTACCCCTAAGGAAGATAGGTAGATTTTCAATCCGCACGTATTTGTTATACCACTTAATATGATATGTTACTCCCCCTTAGTCTGTGTTTTCACTCTTTCGTTTAGATAAACGTTTAAGCACCAATGTTCTTTTCCTTAGTGATACCAATCAATGTAATTTTAATGCCAGTATCACTTGTTTACTCCATATATTTCTCCCCCTTTTTGTCACTAAATGACAAAGAAACGAAAAAATAAAGGACAACACGAAAAGAATCTTACAAATCTCAAAATAGACTTGAAACCTATAGAGTTAAGCACGAGGGTTCCACACACCATGTTCTGATAACCAATATCAAAACCGAAACTAAATGTAGTTTTATTTTGATATGTTACCAAGGAAACAATTTTCCGGAAATTTTTTTCCATTTTAGTTTAGCAAACCAAAACTCAACTAATCACCTAAGTTCCTTTGCTAAACCGATTGTATAAAAACAATCGCTTATTCGATAAGACCAAAATAGAGATAACTTTATTTTCTCATCAGGTTCTAATTATCCATAAACTTAGTTCAATTTTAACCAAGATAAGTACTAGGTTAGTTAACTAGCATTTCTTGTTAAGGCATTGGATTAGACTTGAATAACTGAAAACTCACTTCGATAAGTCTAACTAAGATCAGAATTAACTTAGTTTATCTTATCCGGAATCGGATTGGACTAAACAACTCATCCCGTAAAGATTTTCTTTCGTTAAGCCATAAACAATTCATACAAACCAAATAAATCAACTTGCATAATTATTCAGCTCAACCGGAAGCAATTAAAACAACATAGACATTAAAGCACCGCATTGCACCGAAATTTTGTAAGCCTAAACAATTGATACCACACAATAAATCAAGATAACAATATTTTTTTTTTAACCGAAACCAATTGAATCACACATACATCCATACATATATAATGGAATAAACATCAATTGTACCGAAATTTTGTTAAGCAAAAGCAATAAATATATATATGAAATAAACTCAGGCTTTTCTTAAATAGGAAAACGATTAACTAACAAACTCGCTACCTCAAATTTTGCATCCACTTCTCCAATATGTTTGCATCTTCGTCCAGGGAGAATTGATATTGAAATATCATCATGTTGTCATCCTTATGCAAAAACAGAATAATAACAACAACCAACCTTTACCAGAGAAAGGTTGAAAATCGGTTTTAACAATTGAAAGCAAAAGTTGAAAACCGTCGAAACGCATATGCTTTTATGCTAAAACAAAACCGATTCAACATATTGTGACTTTTTCACATATTGTTTCTACCAGAACCCCTCATGATTATTTGATAAAGCCTACCAACATGGGCTAGAACTTAATCCTACTAAATCAAAAAGTCACCCAAACCACAAGGGTTCACAACATTATGAGATCGAATAATATCAAGGTAGTAAAACCGAAATCAAACATCTGATAAACATACATAACAATAAGATAAAAGTATTCAATCAAGGGCTATGTAAACCGAAAACTATGACAAGAAAAATTATAAATCAAATAATTTTATTCATAATAGTTTTATTCATAATAGACTAATACAACTACTGAAAGAAATCAAAAATTGATGTCTATTTTACTAGATTAAGTATTACAGCATATAACTTAATCTCTAGTGGTGCTCTTGTTGTTCACTGAGATCTCTTCAGTGTTCAAACTCTTAAAGCATATCTCCAGAGACTTGTCTGCAACCACTTCTTGTTTCCCAAGTTTTTCAACTTGAATCTTGATATCAGCAATATCAGCTTTTGTTTCCTTAGTCCGAACTTCTCATGCTGGAAGGTTTATTAAAATTTGAAAATTCTAAGTAAAACCTCTTTTGAAAGATCATGTTAAACATGCACATTTTTCTGATATCCATGGATTCACAGCTATCCGTAAAATGTCACAGAATTTTCTGATAAACAACTACACAAACAAATGAGCTCCTGTTTTATTGTGCCTTTCTCATCCAAGATTATGAGCAAGAAATAGGATGAGAATGCACAATTTTGATACAACTAAGTTGCATCAGAGTAAGCTTTTTCCAGCTTACAGTGAATATCAGAAACATGGTTCATGTTTCTCTTCGGGAATCTCTGCCCAAAATAATTTCTCCCAAGGTGATGATCTTTTCTAACTCTAGAGATATGATCATGTGGAGAAACTACACTAATGTGATAATTCTCAGAGATAGATAAATCTCTCTTAATTATTTCGATGAGATTTTCATAAGATTTTCTCATTCTAAGGACTTCCTTATTATCCACATTAGTGTGATTGTCTGAAACAACTATCGGAAAATCCTGATTGTTTCTTTTGGCAAAGATTCTCCCTTTCTCTTTCTTCTGGAGTCGTTCTTTATCAAAACTAGAATTGTTTCGATATGGGTGAGGAGGAACTTTTTCTAGAAGCGATTATCAACTCTTTCCTCTGACTCTTTTGAGTTTATCTTATCGGGATGTGGTATGATCTGTCTTTCTACTGAGGAATGATCTTTCAGTTTTTTAAGACAAGAAACTTCCTTCAAATTTTGTTACCACCGTATGTTGAAGAAGTATGAGTTTCCTGTCAAGTGACTGAAAATTGTATTCTTTAAGATTACCATCACGGAATCGGTTCAAAGTTTCCTTTGGACAAGTTTGCGTTTGATCATCAATAGATCTAGAAGGTGGTTTCTCATCCTCTTCTAACTTGATGTAGTTAGGCAAACTACCATCATCTTGATCTGTTTCAGATGTGATTAAACCGGTTTTATCACAGTCTGTAAAAGTCGAGCAAGGAATTTTATTTTCCTCATTAGAAGAAATCACAACAACATCATTAGTTAGAATCATATGACGTGTCTCTTTATCTGTAAGAGATTTACCAAGAGCCTCTAGTTTGACAGTGAGATCCATTTTCTCTTTGGCTAGACAATTCAGTTGAATGTCTTTTTCTATGATCTCATTTTTAAGAAGATTTGACTTTGTCTTTAATATTAAAACTTTAGAAGACAGAGATTTTATGGACTTTAGGAGTTTTACCAACTCTCTGTCAGCATCTTCTCTTTCATCAGAGATAGACATAGATGTTTTCGTAACTCCTGGATCATGAGTCAACGAAGTAGTAACATCTTCAACTTTTGAGTATTCAACCTCTTGCATAACGTTAACTGAATCATACATAAATTCAATTTCTTATAGGTTGGATCGCACCAAACACAGATTGTTAGATATTTTCGTGTTTTCCTGCTCTGATACCAATTGAAAAGACGAGGGTACTCAGATATACCTCAATCTAAAACTTTTCCTACCTATAAGTACTTTCTACGAAAGTGATTGTCTATGGACTGAGTCGAGACAATGCAACTAATCGGTTCACACTTCGTGTGATCGTCTATGGATATGAGAACGAGACAATACAACAACGAAGTATGTTTACTTGATAAAAAGGTTCGGACTTAACCAAACACAATAGGATTCACTTATCAAATAAATAGGAATTAACGTTTGTGTGATTAAATTTAATTATAATAAAAAAAATTATAATACGGAAAATAAAAGTAAATGACATAGCAAGATTTTGTTAACGAGGAAACCACAAATGCAGAAAAACCCCAGGACCTTTTCCAGAATTGAATACTCTTAGGATTAAGCCGCTACACAAAATTACACCCAACTTCATATAGTTGAGACCAAGCAACTAAACCTATAGTTCACCTAGTTCCGTCTGTATTCCCACACCTCCAACTTATAAATAAGTCACGTACTTGGATCAATTCCTTTGGTTCGTATTCCAAACAGTAAAGGAACAACAAATATGTTTGGTATCAACTCTCTTCAACCAAGTGATATGAGTCGGACAAAGGCTCTTCTGTTTATCTTGACATAAACTCATTCATCAGGTCCTTAGATCTATCTTATTTTCAATTACCAAAGTAATCGTTAAGATTTTGCAATCAACACTCTTAATACAAAGAATTGGGTTGATGACGATCTACTCAATTAATCAATCCAATTCTATCACAAGGATAAAATCGATTATTAATTGGATCCTTTTTTTACCGAAATAAGTATTGTGCACACCAAAGATTATGAACCCCAAATCAGAAATCTTCAAACTCTTCCTTGTCTTCAAATCTTCTTAAATCTTCAATAAACACCTGCACACAATCACTTGAATCTCTTGTGATCAATCACGCACAGACCAGAGTCTGTTAACAATGGATTATCACAAGATCGTCTTTAGAACTACAAACAGTCTAAAGATCCATGTCGAAACTCTGAACTAGTTTGAGTGAATCTTATATCAGAAGAGAAGATCCTCAAGCATAAACAAACTAGGTGCAATCAAAGCTCAACCTCCGTTAGTAAATCAAATCAATCGAAAACAAAAGATAAACCGCAATTATCTAGTTTCCCACCAACGGTACTAATAGAGCTTCTCAATCCTAAATAAGACTTTAAAACGAGCGGCCGTAAGAGATTTCTCCTGTCCGAATAGGTGGCTTCACCAGTAGCAGCACAATAAGAGGTAGTTTGCTGTAACGAAGGATTAGTTTGCTAGAAATGCAAACTTCAAGTATTTATAGACAAGGAAGTTTGGACACAAAGGAATTTCCAAAACCGAAAATATTCTCAAGATATTCATTAAAGCACAAATTCGGTTTCCATAATTCCTGGAAATGCTCTGTCCAAAATAATGATTGAAATATCTCAGAAAATCTCTAATTAGTAAATGCACATTAGTAATTCTTATTTTCCTAAAAATGAAATTAATAACCTTAATTAAAAGATTCTTAAATTATTTATGTTTCGATCCTGGGATTCTCTTCCCTTAGCTATTAAGGAATAACTTTGAACACTTAAATAATAAACATTCACATCCGTGTTCAAAGTATGTCGACATCCTTAGTTTGTAAGTCCTCTTTCATACTTACAACCTTGAAACCGATTTGCCACACTTTCAAACAAGTTTAGAATTGGTTCATCTGACTTTGAAGAACTATGCGATTGATTAAGAAAACTCAATCACAAATCATGGGTGTAACGGTTCTACCAAAACAAGTTTCGGTTCTACCTTCCATGTGAGTATTGTTCTTAGTCACGCTAGCTTTCCAAAATTCGGTTGACTAGGTACTAGGATCGGTTCCCCACATATATATGGTATCTAACTTATATATGTTGCACATGTCCATAGGATCGGTTCCCCTTTTCCTAAAAACTGGTTGCACATGTACATAGGATCGGTTCCCCTTTATGCTGTAAACCTAATACACCTCATACAAGGATCGATTCCCCTTTCTGATGTACTACACCTCTTACTAGGATCGGTTCCCCTTTATCCAAATTTGGTCAGACATAAAATCACAAACTCGATCATACCATCTCAAGTGATTACTTAAGATCCGTTTCACTAATAAAAGTCATACCAATATATAAGTCAGGCCTTTGTGAATAGTTTTACCAAGAACACAAACAAGTCATGAACGGTTATACTAATCACACATATTGGTTGTTCAAAAGATATGCAATGAATAACAATACCAATAACACCCGAGGATTTCCTTTTCGATTCACAAACCAAGTTCATGAATTTACTTACTTAGAACACATGTAAACATTGTTCCCTAGGATGAAATCCTCACCTCATACCCATATATAATCACAATAGCATTCAAATGATTATGGCGATGTCTTATCTATAAAGTTTAATGGTTAAGCAATAAACCTCGTATTGTATTCCTTAATACTATGTATATCTAGAGTTCAATCATGCTTCTTAGTTTTGTTTTCAATATGCACGACTTGAAAGATACGTTAGGGAATGAAACAGTTCAAGTCAAATATCACTAACATCAAGTGGAAGGATGATGTTGTCTTTGTAGCTCCTTGCTTCTTCACATATTCAAGTCTTCGCAATACTTGTAAAGTCCCATTATCCTAATACTTTCAAGCTAACCTATACGAAGTTGAATCTAGTACATAATCAAGCGACTCTTAACATGAGTTTTGATTCACTAAAATATGACAACCAAACTTGACATACCAACGCTTGGTGGGTTCAACCGAGATATTCTCTAACACTTAATATATAAATGTGTTAGTTCATGAAAAAAACGATTTTAGAACATAACCTACTCAAGTATGCAAACGGATACGCATACCTAAGTGGCTGGACTACGTTTGGGTTCTCCAGTATGTGAACGAGTACGCATACCTTCCAAACTCAGTTGAATTTCCGGACATGAACTTTACGTCAGTACGCATACGGGTATGCATACTAAGTTCCAAGACTTCCATTAAACCAACCAGTACGCATACGGGTATGCATACTATGGTTTCCGGACTTGGAATAACTTGCAACAGTACGTATACTGTGCTATATCCAATCATGGTTAATTTTTCTGAACTCCCATTTCAATCATTGAAACATTCTTAGAAGACAATAATAGCTGTCTCACACAAACTATTAGCTTCAAAGAAATTTTCAAGTGATCAAATGATCAATACAAAACATTCCGAGTCTACATCAAATGACTGTCGCACACAAATCATGTAAGATGTTACCAGGAAATTTTCACATGATCATCTTTTGATTTTCGTCAAGAATATAAGATGAACTTGGTTAAAGTGAAAGCTTACCAACACATGTTTCGAGAAATATGTAAGCGAGTTAAACTCAACTCGAAATATAAAATGTGTATAATCAAAGTCTATATATACGACTTTTTCTCAAATAGGAGATAGAGTAGATAGACTTTTGAGTGATAGATAAGTTCAAGTATCCACATACCTTTTGTTGATGAAGTTCCGCATGCTCCCCTTAATAGTTCTTCGTCTTCAATTGATGAACGCCGTGAAGTCTAATGCTCAACTACACTTTCTATCATAATCCGTGACTTATCTATAAGTAGACTAGAAATCAAGACTTATAATTTTTGCAACTAAACTTGACAAACAAGCTTGAGATAGCAACGCTTGCAAGTTCGACCGAGCAGTGCTCTAACAATGTGTAACTTGCGTTTACACATCCAATTAGCATGTATAACTCGCAGTTACAGATAAATATAGCTTGATCCAGTTTTGAGTCTGTTTTTTATTCCAATTATCATGTGTAACTTGCGTCTACATATCCAGTAATCATGTGTAACTTGCTTCTACACATCCAATTAGCATGTGTAACTCGTAGGTATGCATAAATATAGCTTGTTCCAGTTCTGAGTCTGTTTTTCTTTCAATTAGCACATGTAACTTGTGTCTACACATCCAATTAGCATGTATAACTTGCGTCTACACATCCATATTGCTTGTATACTTGATTTCGGGATTTTCCAGGTCTGAGACTGTGTTTTTTCTTTTTAATTAGCATGTGTAACTTGCAGCGTCACATCCAATTAGCATGTGTAACCTTCGTCTACACATCCAATTAGCATGTATAGCTTGTGTAAACACATCCATATAGCTTGTATAATTGATTCCGGCATTTTCCAGGTCTGAGTCTGTGTTTTTTCTTTTTAATTAGCTTGTGTAACTTGCAGCTACACATCCAATTAGCATGTGTAACCTTCATCTACACATCCATATAGAAGTTACACATAAATTTTGTTGTGTGATAAGAGAGTACACATGCATTTAGCTTGCGTAATCAGCAGATACACATGCATTTGGCATCTTTAATCATAAGTTACACATGCATTTAGTTTATGTAATCAATATCTTACAGTAATTAATATAGTTGTCAGGTACAAAATGAAGGTATTAATGATTATTATGACACAAGTATTTAGTATTAACACATACAACTATGGTTGAAAAAGAAAATTAACAACTAGTTTTATTTACAAAAAGAACAAAATTTTCAATCCAATGTTGGAGTCACAAATAAAAGCTTGCCACATAAAAATTACCATGAAAACCTGTGAGAGTTAAAAGAGAGCAAATAAGATATAAGTTTCAGTAACTTTGTTGTGAGTAACTCTTCCATCACAATGAGGCCTTTCCATGGAACCTTGTTCAATAGCTTCACAGCTGCCTCCACACATAGACACCTACAAAAACAAAATTACAAACACCAAATGAATCATCAACAAGTACCACTTCAAAAAAAAAAAAAAAGAGACGATTCTAGATCAACTGGTACACATCCAAAAATGCATGTGTAATCATAATTTACACATGAATTTAGCATGTGTAATTGAAAGTTACACATGCATATGGCATTTGTACTCGACAATTACACAACATGCACACTAGCAAAAATAAGTATCATCAATAAAATTCAAAAAGCAAGTATCATTTATATAATTCATCGTTGTCATCTATACAATCCAAAAACAAGTATCATATATATATATATATATATATATATATTCATTGCAGTAATAAACATCACATAAAATGGCAGTAAATGAACAAATTATATATAAAAAAGAACACCAGAAACTACAAGCATTTCTAGCAATTTAGCTTGTATATCCAGTAGTTACACATGCTATTTTGCTTGTGTATCCAGCATCTACACACCAATTAACCTGCAAAATCAACACATAAGATAACACATTATTATTATGTGTAACAAGTAGCTACTAATCCATTTAGCTTGTGTGCTTAGAAGTTACACATCTTATCAACATGTGTAACTAGTAGTTACACGTCCATAGTCTACCAACACTAGTTTCACATTAGACTCACAAATGCCTAAGCATACATTTTCAACTGTAAAGACCAAAGGATCTTCATTGTTCACCTTGACAGTAGGAAACATCCTTATCTATCCAGGAATAAACTACTAGAATATCCCGAAGCTTTGATAAATGTGCATGCTTCTCATAGTAAGCTAGTTTGATGTGAAAGCGCACAAACCACATCGAGGCCTGCATAGACATCAACTAATCCCAAAAAGGTTATAATAATTTGGAAATTACTTTCATAAAAATATATATTGAGATACCAAAAATCTAAACACTCCTAAACAAGCTCAATAGTCTAACCACTCCTAAAACAAGCATGTGTGATCAAACTGATACAACATTCAATACCCAGGTTGCAACTAGTTCAGGCATATATCCAATTCTAATAAACAGAACTAAGCATCATTAGCATGTACAATTAGCACGTGTAATTAAAAGTTACACATCCAATTAGCATGTGTAACTAGTGAGTATGCATCCGTATAGCTTGCGTACTTGTAAAGTATGAAATCTCAAAGCTAATAGTCCGTATCAAAGTATACAATTGTGGATATTTCATTCGGTGTTTGCATATGTAACTTTTGGTTACCCATATCATATGCATGTATAACTTAAAACTACATGTAGTATACAAGATTGTATAAACTTCATTTTAATCTGTCATGCTACATAAATGCAGTGTAACTTCTGGTTACACATATCATATGCATGTGTAACTTCAGACTATACAGTAAAAACAAACAAAATATTAGCTTAAACAAATGAATCAACCTACTCAAAACAATATTAGCTCAAACATGTATCAAACACTAACAACATCAAAAACTTCAGTATATCATTTATCTACAAAAAAAAAGAACAATAATACAAGTTATCATGATGCTTAACAAATCAAAACAACAACAACACCGATCCATACGAAGAAACAACAATAAAAATACATAATCAAATCTGAAAAATCAAAATAAATAGCATGAACATACCTGTTTACAATTTGAATAAACCTATTTAAATTTCTTCTTCAACCAAACTGAAATTACCTATAAAAAAAGTACCAAAACAAATCAGAGAACAACAAAACCTCTACTATCAAAAACCAACCCTAAAAAAAATCAAAAAAGGAATATAAAATCAAACAAATCGTACCTAAAACAACAACAACATAAAAACAAACAACAATCAAAACGTACCTGGATTGGTTCGAAAAAATCATGTTGTTTTCCTTCTCCAGGATGAATAGAACGAATCAAAACAAAGATCTAATCAAATCCTATAATCAAACTAACAAAAAGAGAACAAGTTTAAGTTTAGGATTCTCACTGAAGGACGAAAACCTTAGATGAAGTAGCTTCAAACTAGTTAAAAGCTAGATTAAAAAATGAAGAATCAAATCAAATCGATTGATTAGAATTCGTACATTAATTGATGATCAGTTGTTAGACCTATTGAATAAAATCGATTCAAATCCATTGAATCGTAGAAGAACAAAAGAAACCACAAGGAGATTGATTGAAAATCTTGTTTGTTCTTCTTCCCAGATCCGTGTAATACTAAATCAATTGATTCAAGGTTAATTCAAGAGTAATAAATTAATTAATCGAAACTACAAATTAATATGAAATAAAAAGAAGAAGAAAAACCCAAAACAAATCGCGGAGCTCTGGAGTTGAAGAGAAAATCCTCAAATGATTTTGTTTTCTGTTTTTGTTCTATAAGAAATATAATATATAGTGAAGGGTAATTTTGGTAACAACGTCATGATCAGATAAAAATTCAATATATGGCCCCAAAATTAAAAATTTTGGGTCTAGGAATAACAAAATCTCAAAGTATGGAGTTGGGAATGAAGGATCCATTTTGTAGGGTTTCTTAAAGTATGACCCATATAATATGGGGTTTACAATAGTTTTCATAAAATCAAATGCCAAACTAAAAAGTATAAAACACCCAAAATTAGCTAAACACTCGGCAATCGTTCTACTTGAACAGCTGAGTAACAGCTGCTTGCCCGATATGCCACTGTAGAAATGATTTGTTGGAGGGAGGGATCGTTTATTGTTGACACTTCATAATAATCAAAGAAATTAAATGAGCCATGGATTTTCTGAGCGGCTAAGATTAGTAACGCCATTCCTGTTTTTTTTTTGTTCGTTTCAGTAATATGAATATCTTTCAGGGTAATCTTGACAATTTGTTCCCCAGATCCCACATTTTTCATCTTTTATGGATATTTTTCTTAACTAATTGAGTATTATAAGCCGTCGGTCATTCTGATTTTAATCAGTAGGTATCGATGAAGATACTACCATCTCAATGAAGATGAATAATACTGGTTGGCCATCAATTGGGACAATTGTAAACAATGATGGAAATGGAGGATTTTGGCTGCAAAAAAACCAACATATGATGGATGGCTTGCTTGTTCATGATGTGAAACCTGATTTATTCAAATTGTGTTTGATGTTCAGTAACATCCAATTATGTAAGGTTTAGGTGATCCAGAGACATAACTATGTAGTGACTTGGGCTGGCTTAAGCCAGTCCAAAGTCCAGAAAAACTTACATTTTACAGTGTAGTTGTGTTAGGTTAAAAAAAATAATCAAGCCTAAACAACAGGCAAGCCAGCCCAAGTCAAGCCAATTTGTTTTCAAGCCACCCCAGCATTCGTTTACTAGCTCCGCCACTGAGGTGATCGGTGTTCAGACTGTAACGATGACAGAGAGAAAGAAGGAAAAACTAATACATAAGAATCTGCAATTTTTTCAACAGAAATGATACACGTACCGAAGCAGTGCACCGTGATCAGATCGAAGGACCATTAGGACAGCCCCGGGGGAGATTTGCAGGGGGTGGGATAAAAGGTGTGGTCCACCATCTTTTTCTTCTCTCACACCAAACATCACAGTGCATTGCTGCGGTACACCAAACATTTCTGTTTTTTCAAATTGACTTACGTGACGTGGAAAGAGAAAGAAATCGTCTCTTTCCTACACATGGTGCCACATATGCATCTCTGTTATTTTCAGCTGTTTATAGCAATTTCGAACAGCCTGTATAAATATCATAATCAGATCTCGTAGGGCACGAGTGACCCATCCCAATCAAATTGGGCGACCCTAATTAAGGCACTACTAATATTCTGCAGAGTTAGATTTATTTAAATCAACCACTTTCGAACAACCTGTTAGCTAGTTTTCAAGTACTAGTACTGAAACTCAATTGAAGAAGCAGGTGGGAAGTGGTTGGCTTCTAAGCGGGCGCGTTCGGCATGTAGTTGGAAAAACCATTCGCAATGCATGTCTGTAGCATTTATGGTATGTTCTGATCCAAAAAAAACAAAAAAAACATTTATGATATTGGTGTACTTATTATTACAGATACTTCGACGAAAATTATTATCGAGGGACAGATTTTTTTTCATTGAACACCACATCACAGGTACTGTTATAACCAGCTTTACCTCAACGATAGAACATCACAATGCCATTGCATGGTCGATGCACTAGTACTTAGCGACGAAAGGATAATATGTGAAACAGTCAAACTAAAATAAATTGAAATTTATATGTATGAGCTATTTTACACACGATAAACAGTTCTTTATCCAATAGACTCACTCATATATAGCAACACAAACAGACACACTAGCTTACCTCTTCAATGAGGTTGCTTCGCTTTTACTAGTACGTTTTAAAACAGACTAAATGTAGAAATAGTTTGACATTTTGGGTGTCTAAAATCAGGGTGAAGTTTGACGGATTCTGCGTACCTAGTGTTAATACTGTATTATAGATGTACTCTTTCCTTCACCCTTACCATCAACTCGTTCTTCATTTTAAGGGCAATTGACGGAGTTGGAATGACATTCTGACCCTCGACGACTTCAAAATGGAAGTTATAGATTATAGCTGAAACAGCTAATTTCATCAACACAAAAGCCATGTCTTTACCAATACATGTCCTTGGGCCAGAGCTGAATGACAATAACTTGGTCATGGTTTCAGGATTTAGCTTTCCATCTTTACCGATCCATCTCTCTGGCTTAAACTCTAGACAATCCTTCCCCCAGACCCATTCCATCCTTCCCATGGCATAGTACGAGATCAAAACCATCATTCCTGCATTCACAACTGTTCCGTCTGGAAATACGTCATCGCTTATGGAACCTTTGCGGATTAGAGGAACAGAAGGATATAGTCTTAGTGTTTCACATAGTGCCGCATGAAGATACACCATATCTGCTTGGTCATCTGCATCAAACACCAATTGGTGCTTCTCCACTGCCCTAACAAAACCATTTTCCCCTCCTTTTGTATTCTTCTTGGAGATTATAAGCTTAAGTTCTTCAAGTATCTTAACCTCTACAGATGGGTTCTTTGAAATCACCCAGAAGAACCAAGAGAGAGCACTGGCTGTTGTATCACGTCCAGCGATGAGGAAAGTAAAAGCAGTGTCTCTAAAGAACTTATCACTGCACATCTTCGATAATAACATTTCATCCTTTTCTCCATCTTTAATACTCATATACACATGCAGTAGATCATTTTCTCCTCCGTTTGTTCCATTGGCCACCATTTCTTCTCTTTTAACCTTGATGTACTCTGCGATGTCACGATCTATGATATCCCATGCTGTCTTCAACTTCCTCTCGTTGCTGCCTATCTTCAACCTCCGAGACAACTTCCACCATGAGCTAGGTATTACGTGCCTATAGAACACAGCCTCTGTTGCATCATCCATGGCTTTCGCGAACTCGTTTGTAGGAAAGCTAGTTGATAGATGTTTAGGGTTTTTACCAAAGATGATGTTAATGGAAGTATCAAAAGAGTACCTCAAGAACGTATCGTGTAAATCCATAAGTAATGATTCTTTAGCACAGTGTGATAACAGATGGAGTAGTGAATCTTGCACCACCTCTTTGCCCTTATGAGCAATGATATCGCGAACTGTCTTGGAGTTAAACGTCGTACGTGCAACCCTTCTTTGTGCCATCCAGAAATGAGAGTCAGAGCTGAGGAGCCCCTCACCTAAAATGTCGAATGCTTCTTTGTAATCTGGACCTCTATGGAAGTTAGAGACATTGGTGTTAAGAATGTACTTAACATTACGAGGATCGCATGTGTAAACAATCTTAACCCGCGCGAAAAAGGATCCTTTCTCAACGATGGTTCCACCTGAAGCTTTCGAGATATCAACAGTCCAATCGTGAATGCGGTGTGCGTTAAACATAAGTGACGGGAGCGGACCTATAATAGGCCATCGGATCATGAGTTGATTCTTGCAGCTTTTGAAATACCATCTAATGGATAAAATCAAGCAAAAGAAGAGTACTAGTAGGTTGTGAAGTTCAGGAAATTTCTCGCTGCGGTAGTAGTTTTCCAAAGAGGAAAATTTAATAGAGTGGAAATCCATGTTTGGTCTTGTGGGTTCTGATTGCGAAGAAGAAGATGGAGCATTTATATAGTAAGAGTTATAGTTGGAACTGGTTAGCCGGAGCATTCAAAACCCTGTGTTCTCTGTAGTAACATTTATTGCCCTTACCAAATAGAGAAATGATGGAGTAAAAGTTTGTTATTTTATCATCTTGGCACTAATTATGTTGTAGAACTAGTTAGGTCAATCTTTTAAGATCTTTCTTTCTAAGTTCTAACTGTAATTTCAGGGGGTTGGGATTTCTCAGAGTTAACGTATCAGTTTATTAACAGGGGCGAGAGGGGTTGTTTAACGACGCATGCTTAGATGCACAACATTTGAATTAGTTGGGATGGCCTTATTCTTTTCTGCCAGAGGAGTGCTATTTGAACCATAAAAAAGAGACACCGGAGTACAAGAATGAAGGGTTTCTTCCCAAGGGATTCAAGAGATGTGATTGTAATTAAAGTTATTAAACAAACAGGTAGGGGCAGCGCAAGTGGGCTTTAAAGATTAGCTAGTGTGCGTACTGCGTAGTCAATAGGATATGCGCAGTCGATATAGGGATATTCATGACATGTGGATGATCCACACGCTAATAAAAATTATATAGCATGAACTTGATTAAGTTAAGGGGCGCTGCTAGACTTACCGAGATCTTAAAGGGCAAAGTGTCCCGACAGGGGAATCAAGGGAAGAGATCCAAACTCTTTAACAACTAGATTGGTAATGGCCAAATATGGCCATATTTGTAATTACATGTGAGACAGTTAATTTTGCATGGATAGATATGATGTCATATTGCTACCACGTCAGGACAGAGGTGGCTTAGAGCAACCACAGTAGGCGAGTATAACCAAATATTTGGTCGAAAAACGAGACACAGCGAACAGACCATCGATTAAAATCCGGACCAAAGATCAAATCCCAGACTATATTTGGTCCAAGACCAAGACCAAAACCAATTATAGTCGAGCGAACGTATAATTAACGCCCCACCACCAGGCGGGTGTATAGTTAACGCTCCACAGCAGGCGTGTATAAAGTCTCCGCCCCACACCAAGCGTGCTTTATTATACCTCCGCCCCATATATTTTTTATTTACTTTTTTTTTTCTTTTGGGTGGGGCGGGGTTTATACCTACGCCCCACTCTTTATTTTTGTTCACTTTATATGGGGCGGGCTTTATACCTCCGCCCTATTTTTTTTTTGTCTTTTTATGTTTTTGGTTTTTGGAATCTTATTGGGGCGAACGTATAGTTTACGCCCCACACCAGGCGAACGTATAGTGCACGCTCGACCAAATTTAGTCTTCTACCCGTAGCGTCACACACCAAATTAAACTCAAATTTGGTCGCTTTTTTTGGTCTTTGATCTTTGGTTATACTCGCACCACTGCAGTTGCTCTTATGAATATCAGAGCCTCTTCAATGGTGATTATGTAGGTTTTCTAGGTGGTAATGAAAATAAGACATCCTCATTCCAATTTTTTCTTAAATTTAAGGGTAGAAATAGTTCATTTCCAGTGGTGTTGTTTGTGATTTTTTATGAATTACATGTAAATTTTATTTTTAGTAACTTTTTAGATTTTATTAGAGTTAAAAATGGTTATCTAGTATATTGGAATTAATTTTAGCTAAGCAATAGATTACTAAGATAACTTGACATTGTAAAGGTGAATGTCTAAAACTTGACAATGTCCAACAAAAATAAGCCATGTCATCTACACATTAATTTAAGAAGTTTGGAAAAGAATTTTAGGAAAAATGAATGTGTATGTTATGTGGACTTAGACACTTATCTTCATACATTCCATAGTCAAGGTGAATGTCTAAAACTTGACAATGTCTAACAAAAATTAAGCCATGTCATCTACACATTAATTGATTTAAGAAGTTTGGAGAATAATTTTTAAAGAAAATGAATATGTATTCTATATGGACTTAGACACTTATCTTCACATATATTCTATTGGAGAAGCTCTTGTTAGGATCTTCACGGACCGCCAGACTGTACTCCAGATCCGACCACATAGTGCCGGTATTGTCCCCAACTTGACCACCTATTGCAGCAGGTGTGGAGTTTTAATCGAAAAGGCATCGGTGCTATGTAAGGAGATGCTCAAGCTTATTAGACATCACATGTACTCCTCTTATTCAACGTGGGACTATCCTAGCTATACATATGTGGTTTATATCACGCCACATACTCCAACAATCTCCACCTTGGCGAGATTAAACCACCTCACTAATCCAGTCATACTCCACCATAAGATTACCTTCCGTATATGCTACCCATCGAACATGATTATTGTTACTACACTCCCTGGAAACCTACTCCACCTTGAGTTAATGGGGGATGTCCACCAACTCCACCTGAGTATTGCCTTTCCCACCAAGAACCCTGCTCCACCTAAGTTAATGGGTGCATAACTAACTCAACCTTGAGCGCTAGCTCTACCTTGAGCCTGACTCCACCTGCGCCCTAAACCGGGTGACATCCACAATCACTTCTCCGTTCGGACAGTAACCCAAACCATAGGCTCTGATACCAGCTGTTAGGATCTTTATGGACCGTCGACCCAACTCCGGACCCTACCACATTGCACCGATACTATCCCCAACTTGACCACATGTTGCAGTAGGTGTGGAGTTTTAATCGAAAAGGCCTCGGTGCTATGTAAGTAGATGCCAAAGCTTACTAGGCACCACATGTACTCCTCTTATTCCATGTGGGACTATCCTAGATATACATGTGTGGTTTATATCACGCCACATATTCCAACAGCTCTCAGTCGTTGCCATTTCAACGTATCTATAGAATGGTTACTTCGTAAGTAGAGAAGAGAATACCAATACAACGTCTAATTCTCTCTTTAAGAAACTCGTGTATGTGTTCGTGCCATATAAGAAGAGAAGCGAATCTCTTCTTGATCTTTACTAAGTTTTTTATTACCTTAATTAAATACGATTGTATATAAGATACCACTTAAGTTGTCTTCACAATAGGATGATTTATAACACGTTATCGGCACGAACAGCTACCCAATAATTCGTACGGGGTTGGCGATACGAAAAATGATAGTTTTTTTTCTAACATAACCTATTTGGTTTAATTATTTCTAAATAGTTATTTGGTTATCCCATCGCATTTTGTATGTGCTATGGCGGTATAAATAATTGTTGTGATATACGAAGAAATATTCAAATGGGTGCGTAATAAAAATAACGCATATTTGTAGTAATATTCAATTATCCGAATTTTTAATCACACATTTGAGTTTTGAAGCATTTGTAATTTTCCTGTTTAGTCAATCAAGTGAAGGTTTTTCAGCGTTCTTTCGGATAGCGTGGGAAATAAATTTTCCTATGTTGGTACACCGTTGATTTTTAATTATGGTGAATAGTTCGGCTTGATTTTACAGAAGATACATGGGTCGCATAAAATACCGCGACGATATTATGTGCCCTTATGTGCTCCCGTGAACTTTACGACATATATAATATGCGCTTCTTATATGCACATATGAGCTTTGGGGAGATAGTGTGTAAATTCACACTTTTGTATATGTTGTAATAACAACAACAAGAGATGCATGTTTTAATTGTGTCTCGTAGATATACAAACTTCGAGCGATAATAAGTTTTGCATATCTTTTAAACGATATATTTAGCGTTAATATCAAGTTTTCTTGTCGCCTCAATTATTACTTAAATCACAAATTTGGTGAATTAAATTTTAATCAATACCTATGAAAATAAATATATTTTTGACAATCAAATTTGGTGAACGTTGCACCACCAGAAATGACATAACGCGGAAGGTAGCATAATGATTGGTCGGATAACCATCTTCGAGAATGGTAAAGCTCTGTTATCGTTGTGACATATAAAAAATAGTACATGTATTTGAAATTCTGTTATTTATTTATTTATTTATTTATTTTGTCTCTGTCGGTCATCCTGGCAGCACTGGAACAGATGTTGAGATAATGTCTATATTCATAAAATTTATTTTACAATTTGCTTTGAATGTTATATGGCGATGTAAGTTCTTAAATATATTCCAGCTGGATAGTAAACGATAGAGGAAACTTAATTAGTTATCTCTCCTGGGTTGCGTGTTATATATTACTGTTTTCTGCACCTAGTTGCTCCTTGATATGTGGAGTCACGCAGAACTGAATGTTCTGTTGATGAGACATTCCCGCCTGAGGATCAGGGGGAGAATCGTCGACGACATTGGTTAACTCTAATTGTGTCTCATCTAAATTTTCACGCCAATAAGTGCCCAAGATGTTGAAGGTTACTCTATTGCTAGATTTAGCAAGAGTGCGCTAGCTAAATTCGGCATAAATTAAAGTCCTTGCAAGGCATGCCATGGAATCACATCGATTATTTCGCCTGAAAACATGCTTACAAGATGAGGAAAATGTCCATAAAATTTGCATTGATATTTGATATTCGCATGTTGAAATTTGGTACCAATAGATTATAGTTCCTCATACTCTTGGAGAATGGTGAAAGATCGTTATTAATTGGTTGTAGATAATATTCTGAGTAGCTATTGAAATCATAGTGCATAAATATCCCCCTTTTGAAAAGTAATTATTGAAAAAGTTTATGTGATCGGCAAATATGGACCTCGATCCATATTTAGGTTTTTCTTTCACTTCAAGACGTTATTAGGACCTCATTCCTGGCATCCACGAACTTCGATTAGAAATTTGATGCTTATAAGAAGTGTTATGAGAAAATTAAGGTCGCTTGTTCTATGACACTATCCATTGAAAATGATTTTCCACCGATAGGTTGTGGAATTATAGTAAATTGATCGACCACCTAGTTGATGAATATGTATCTATACTCGTATATATTTTGAATGAAACTCTTGCTTGTCAGTTGTTGATGTGGTATCATACTAGTGTTACTCTAGACATTGATGGTGAGTATGTTATTATTCTTTTGCATCTATTGAATGGTTTACTTAATTTATTACGACCTTATCATACGCAATCACGGAGTTCACAATGGCAGTATACAAACCACAGTTTTCAACAATCTCTCTGACTCTTGCACATTCAGCTTCTAGCAGTCACATCTCCATTTTCACATAAGAAGACTGGCGCCTGAAAAGACGTGCGACATTCTTATGATCCTACAGAATGGAAACAAGTAAATATACCAAAAAGAGGAAGTTAGCATCAACAAATCAAATAACAAGAGAAGTTGAGATTGTTACGATGGTCTTATAGATGGTACGATCCCACGTTCCATGATATCCAAATAGAACTCTTCCACCATCTCTAGGTTCTCCTATGGATTTCCCATTACGAAGACGCTCTAGCTGTAAATGTTGGGGGGAATGTGTCTCGCACTGGGTGTAATTGGGAATTTATCCACCGCCAGTGCCTCCTGCGACTGCGAGGGATCCTCCTTATCTTTTTCATCCTCCTCCTCATCACCACCACAACCACAAAACCATTACCATCATTACCTTCCTCCTCCTTCTCATCATCATCATCACAACCACCACCACCACCATTACCATCATTACCATCATCATCATCATCATTATCACCACCACCACCAGACCCACCAACATCATTACTTTCATCATCGTTGTCACTATATTATTCTTCTTCACCTCCTACCAGATGTTCTTCTTCTTCCGTACCTTATTCTTCACCGCTACCGGAAGCAGATATAACAGGAGTGGAAGAAGCCGACGAATCCGATGACTCATTACCTTGTTTTCTGGGTTCGCGGATAGAAAAGAGTACCTCACTCGGCTGTTTTCCAAGAAATGGACCGGAATTTAAGTATTTGTCGTGCCGGTGAGGTTTGGAAGGAGGAGTGGTCATGTGTTTCTTGCCTTGCTTGATGTGTTTTAATTTACTAAAATTGGATACACAAAAAGGAACAAATAAGTCATGGTTTTCATGCTATCAGAAAAAGGGTGGTTACCCAAACTTTTTATAGACGAACGACCCTAAAATTTCCAATGACGATTGTATGTTAACAAGTGACGACCCTCAAGTTAACAAATAACGACTCTATGGGACTTATTGACGATACTTTCATTTTCTGGGACAGAAACGTTGTTTATTTTTCACCTAGAGTCGTTAATGTTTAAAAAGGAATCGTTCAAATAGGATCGTCATATGTTTCTATAATATGTTTTTTTTTTGCTCAATCAATATAAATTTTATTAACTATGATCAAAACAGAAGAGTTACAAAAAACCATAAAAGGTTATATTACAAAAGAGAAACTACTAGTTAAATCTATAGTAAACTTGAAATGGGGATTCTAATCTAATAGAACCACTATCTGTGTAGATTTTTACTATGCCCATATTCAATCCACTCCCTTCTTTTGCCATTTGATCATCAGAGAAGTTTATTTTTCTGTAACTATGTGCGAACTTTATACTTCTGATGCTGTCAATTATTCTATTCCATCTAGCAGAGTCAAACCATGGCAAGTTATTCTTTTGAAAGGCAAGAATAACAGCTTTTGAATCATATTGAAACACTACATCCCTGTGAACATTTTTCTGAGCCCATTCACATGCACATATAATAGCCATCAATTCTGCAAAGTAGTTTGTTGCAACACCAATACCTCCTGCAACTGCAATCAAAAATTCACCAGTCCCTTCATTTCTTGATACAATGACATATCCAGCTACCCTTGGATTTTCTTTGCTAGCTCCATCACAACATATAAGGATTTTGGGAAGCTCAGGAAGAGAAAAGTAAAGTTTTGTAATGTTACAGCTGTAAGTTTGTCTATACTTGACACCAAAGAAGCTTAATATTTGGAGATCATATGCTTCATTTTTCATTTTACCCTTGAGTCTATGTTCACATTCTCTTATAAGAAAAATGACTTTATTCTTTATCAATTCATCTCCCTCAGATTCTTCCTCAAACACCAATTTGTTCCTGATAAACCAGATTTCTCTGAGAATGATCAAAGCTGTTGCTATCCACAGTTCTTGTATTACTGAGCTCTTGTGCTTTTCCATATTAAATATATCTTGAAAATAAAATGGAGTCTTGAACATATAAACATCACAAATCCATCACCATAGTTTAAGACTGTAAGAACAATTCCACAGTACACGCTCTAAGTCTTCTTCTTCCTTTTTGCATATATAACATTTAGAGACCAAGCTGAAACCTTTTGTTTTGAGTTTTAGTCAGTTGCACAGATACCTCTAAATCATTTCCACACATTACTGGCAATTATAGGGTTCACACATGCTTTCCAATTTTTTTATAAGAACTGGATACAGGGTACTTACCTCTAATGCAATTAACTGCAGAAGCAACTGTAAATTTGTCAGATAAGGTGCCACTCCATATCAGTTTGTCTTTTCTGCCATCTAGCAATGGTAGATCTTGAACATTGAAAAACTTTAGCATCTCAGAGGGAATATTCCATTCATTATTAGAGATAAGAGAACTAACTTTCAGTTTTTGGTGAGATTGTATGTAAGTATTACCTGGAAATAATCTGCTTAAAGCTTTTTCTTTGATCCATGTATCATTCCAAACAAAAATATCTTCACCATCTCCCACCACCCATCTTGAATTGGCAATAACATCACTTATGACCCATTTCAGACCTGGCCGTATAGAAGATTGTTTATGATAAGTGATCCATGCACCGTTTTTCATTTTGAACTTTGCTTGAAAAAACAGAGCCCGTTCTTCATTCCCATTTTGCAGTTTCCAAGCAAGTTTCATCAGTAATGCTCTATTGATGGTTTCCAAACTTCTAATTCCCAGACCTCCTTCATCCAATGGTACACAGACTTTTTCCCATTTTAAAGTAACAAGTTTTCTAGTACTTGATCTCCTGTCCAGAGGAAATTTATTATAATTCTCTCACACTGATCACCCTTTTTGGCCATTTGTAAACAAACATGTTGTAGATGGGGACACTTCTGATAACTGTCTTCACCAATATCAATCTTTCTTGAAATGCAAGAATTCTTCCCTTCCATCCTGCAAAATATACTTGTAGTTGCTCTACTACTCCTCATACATGATTTGTTTTCACTCTTCCATGAAATAGCATCACTCCTAAGTATAAGGTTCTACTTAACACATCCTCAGCAATAATGAATAGCAGGGGAGACATAGGGTCTCCCTATCTTAGTCCCCTCTCCACAGAAAAATATCCAGCAGGTCCTCCATTAATCATGATAGAGATTCTAGCTGATCTGAATAGCTCATTAAGCCAACAAATACATTTATTTGAGAAGCGTAATTTCTTCAATACTGTGAACAAGAATTCCCAACTAATGGAATCAAAAGCCTGAGCAATATCAATTTCCATGCCCATATTTCCACCTCTTCTGTTGATTTCCATTTCATTCACCATCTCAGAAGCTAGAACTATTTGTTCTTGTGTTGATTTACCTTTGATGAAGGCTCCCTTTGAGGTGAAATGATCTTACTCAACAAACTGCTAATCCTCATTGTAAGAATCTTTGTAAAGATTTTGAAGAATAAATTAGAGAGACCAATTGGTCTAAACTGATTTGATTTTTTAGCATTTTAAGTTTTAGGAATCAGTACCAAAATATTGGAGTTAAGACCATTGGGGATGTAGCATCTCTTCCAGCAGTATTGAATGGCAGCTATTACATCCTTTCCAATAATTTCCCAGCATCTTCTATAAAACCATCCACCAAAACCATCTGGTCCTGGAGCACTGTCAGGATCAAGATCAAAAGTAGCAGCTTTTATCTCACTTGCACATGGTATTGAATCTATAAAAACCCTGTCACCTTGTGAAAGAACTTCTGGGACTGCTCTCATTATATTATCAGCAATTTGGACATTTTTATACTGAAACTTTTCTGCATAATGCTTTACTAGAATTTCAGAAATTTCTTTTTGAGTGGCAAGAATATTTCCATTTTCATCTTCAAGCTCAGTGATGGAGTTTTGAGATTACCTTATCTTCATGGTTGTGTGAAAAAAATTTGTATTTGCTGCTCCTTCTTTCAACCATTTAGTTCTTGCTTTCTGTGATAGGATTGCATTATATTGGCTTGTTAAAATTTCTTGGACCCCTCTGGCAGTAACTAGATTATTTAAGAGCTTAATATCTTCTGGATTATTATCTGATGCTAAAGTTTCTTGTAAGACATCCTTGTCAGCCTGAATGAGCTTAGCATTTACATCTCCAAATACATCCCAGTTCCACTTCTTTAGAATTGTCTTCAGATTTTTAAATTTATGCATGAATATGAAAATAGGAGTACCAGATATTTCTTTATTCCACTCATCACTGACAATCTTCAAGAAATATTTATGTGTTAACCCAACCTTTAAAGCTCTGAATGGTGCATTTTGGGGTTTTGGAATTGAATTGTGAGCTCCACACAGAGGACTATGATCAGATGCTCCTCTGGTCCCCACTTTATATTCCCAATTTGGATAGATCTCCATCCATTTATCATTATACACTACTCTATCTAAATTGCAAAGAATCCTTTTTACTCCTGCTCTATTGTTGCACCAAGAGAAAGACAAACCTGATTTAGGAGCATTTATTAATCCACATGATTGAAGACAATGATTGAACTCTAGCATTGAAGTTTTAATAGGACTCCTGCCACCTTTCTTCTCATCAACACTAAGAATCATATTAAAATCACCAATGACAAGCCATGGAAGATTATAAGTACTCATTAGTTCTAATTCTTGCCATAATTCCCTTCTGTCTAGAGCTAAATTTGCTCCATGGATCCCTGTCACCATTATTTCCCCAATTTTAATTGTAATAGCTTGCTTGCTTGAAGATAACACCAATGGATCTTATATGGAGGCATTCCAATATAACCAAATATTTTCTTTTCTCTCATCACTACTATTATGAATGATCTTACACTTCATACCCAAACTAATGAAGGCTTAAAATTTTTAACTAAATTCTGAAGTTTATCTCTGGCTTTCAGTCTTCTTAAGCCTCTGATATTCCAGAAAGCAACTCTCATTTGGAAGAAAAAGTTGAGGGAGCCCCTCTTTCCAGAATCATTTTTGCTAACATTTTTTGCAGCTTGCCTCCTTGTAGTGACCTAAGGCTTGCTTTGATGTGAAACTGTAACTTTTGGAACCTCCAGAATGACTTTACTTTCTACATGTGGAATCACATTGACCACAATAGTTTGAGAAGTGGAGCATATCTCAATCATTTTTACAACATCCAAAGGTGGGAATTCTTCATTAGAATTTAACAAGTTTTCATCAGAATCTTTAAGAACTTTAAATCTTCCATATGGTATTTCACCTTCTTCTAATTGCTCTTCAATCTGAACTGGGGGAGGAAAAGTTAATTTTTCTCCACTTGAAGTACTATCTGATACTGGCACATGATTGCAAATATCAAATCCTATTACCATTTCAATGTCTTCTTTATTTTTGTTTTTCCTTTTATATCTATTGACCATAGTTGAGTTAGTTCCCAGTTCACCTTCTTTTTGAGCATTTTCTTTCCTTTTTGCTCTACATTCAGCCACATAATGCCATACAACCTTACAGTGGTTGCAGTATTTTGGAGTTTTTGGAATTTGAACTCTTTGTAAAAAACCACCATACTTAGTTTTCACCCAAACTTTCTCAGGAAGAGCTTTGTTAAGGTCAAGTTCTACCAACACACTAGCATAATACCCAATTTTTCTTTGGAGAGTAATATCATCTACCTTCACAAGTCTACCAATAGCTCTACCAATATCCATAATGATTTTCTCCTTCCAGTATTCAATACTTAAACCAGGGAGGTGACACTAAACAAATGCTGTTGAAGATTTTTGGTTTTCTGGTTTGAAATTAGGCTCCCAGTTTCGGATCTTAAGACCTTGCTTTTCAACTTCCCAATATTGAGACCAAATATGATGTTTATCATCCTTATTATCCAGTTTAATCACAAAGAATCCTTTACCCAGAGGAATTAGTTGGCAATTTCCTTTAAGTACCCATTGACTTCTGAGTGATTTCTCAGCAGTTTCTAAAGAAATTTTCAAAAAATCAAGACGACCAATAAGACTAAATTTCCATTCATTTAAACAATCATCAAGGTCTTCATCAGAGATACAAACCTCCGGCTCATCACCCCGCTTGTCTTCAGAAGAATTTGAAGAAAAATTCCTAGATCTAAATTGATTATCCATTGATTTATTGTGAGAAGAATCTCTCAAAGGATCAGATTCAGACATATTTATGATAAGAAGTAAAAAACAGTAATAAAAACCACACCTATCATTTGATTCAGGTGCAAAAATCACCTGAGATTTCTTGATTTGCTCACTGAAAATTGAATGTTCGAAGAGAAAAGTCTACTGAGTCCGTCGCCCGATTCTCAGAGTTTCTCTCTCCTTAACTCGCCCGATTCTAGTTTTCCGGTTTTACTAAATGTTTCCCATAAAAGTGTGAGTTGGAGGATAATTGAACTCGCGTCTCCATACTAAGAATTTTCCTAAATGCTTCCTAAATGTTTCTATAATATGGTAACGACTCTAATTTAGGTAATTTTTTTTTTGAAATACCAGAAAAAGGGTCGTTATGTCCTACAACATATACCCCTAAGAATGTTTCCTAACCTCTTCATGCATATGAAAAATCGTTATGGTTTATAAAATAAACCAATAAAGACCCTTCTTTTGTACTGCAATTTTCCGGTTAATAAACCTAATTGTATAATCAACATATCAAGTTAAACGCAAACAACAAGTAGATTAGGGGGTTTTCGTTACATACCTTCTAATTGGAGCCATTGATTCTTCTAATTCTTCCGGATTTGATTTGTGCTTGCTTCTTGTATAAACCTTTCCTCTTACTTTGTCAACGAGATTAAGGTTCTCAATAAAAATTATATTGCACTTCTTAGTACGAGCCATGTTTGTAGAAGAAGTTAATCGTCGATTAAAGTTTTCGAATCGACGATTACGACGATGAATCAGATGAAGTTTTTTTTCTTCTTAGAGTCGCGCGTTAATGGAGGAGAAGAGAGTCGAGCGAGAGAGGGGTAAGGAGGGGAGGGAGAAGGGGAGTGATTTTTATGGTCTAGAAATAAAAATGAATTGGGGGCTTAAGGTTAAGGGTTAATAGGATTTTAAGATTTATTATTAGTGAACGGAAAAATAGTATTTTCACTACATTTTGGAACTCCCTATAAGGGTATAAGTTGGTTGAGGCCCCGAATTAAACGAGGATATTTAGATGTTTATCATTGTCACCCCCAAATCAAATCAAGGAAGGATATTTCAGGATCTATCAAAAGTTATATTCATTAAGGCTAACCCCTATGGTCTTCTAATCTAGCAGCTAGATTGGCCATCCACGTCAGCTTGGGAAACCTACTAACTCCTATGGTATGGAGAATCTAGCAGCGGAACGCTAAATAGTACAGCGTCGAATGCTAATCAGTACAGCATCCAGGTGAACGCTAAACAGAACAGCGTTTGACTTGGTCAGCTAGGTTGACAACGTTGAACTGTTCAGCGTCTATGAATCGGGTTTTCTCCAGCGCAGAAGCTCCTTCTTCCTCAGTTCTTCCCATTTCATTTTCCTTCTCAAACACACCCGCAAATGGATTTCGTAGATCAGTGATTCTAGACGTTTATTTCTCAATTCCTTCCGTGGGTTTGTACTCCATCGATTTCTTGATCGTTTGAGAGTATTTTCATTCAATTCCGTCCACAAAATTGATTGAGGTAAGGATTTAAACTTTTAGGTTTTTCTTTTCTTGATTTTTGATTATGATGAAAATTTGATGAAATTGATGATTGATAGTTGATACAATGCATGATTTAGATGATATGTTTACGTAATTTAAATGATATGTTATTGAAATTGATTTTTATAATTGTTAGGGTTTAATTTGATTATTTATGATGAACAAAAAATGAAATTTTTGATAATTTGATTATTTGTATGATGAATTGATAATGATAATTTAGTTTGTATGGATGAAAATGAATGATAATGATAATTTAGTTTGTATGGATGAATTGATAATGATAATTTAGTTTGTATGGATGAAAATGAATGACAATGATAGTGATATTTTTTTCCATGTTTGTTATTGATTGTAGTATGAGTATGGATGAAATGCTAGATCGGTTGGATATAGTTTCATCAAAGAATTGTGATAGACATGTATGTCACGATGTTATGAAAGACCCTTACAAAGTAAGCTTTAGAGGTAGTTTGAAGGATATTGAAGTGTGTTATAATATTGTAGTGAAAGATAATCCGGTAGCAAAACGATATTGTGACAATTGTGGTTTTTCTTATGTTTTTGAGTTTGATTTCGCCAATGGGGATAGAGGCTTAGTTGAAGCCATAGCTGAGAGATGGTGGTAAAAAACTAAGATCTTTCATTTTCGGGAGTTTGGAATTGGCCTCATTCCTTTAGATTGGTACATGTTAACGGGAATTCCCACTGGTGACCCTAGTAAACGAGCAGTAGTTATGACGCAGTTGGGTAGTGATCTAACATATCCTGCACTAGATGATTAATATTTTTTTGATATCAAAAATTATCGTGTATGTGACTCTAATAAAAATTCATTATCCTTAGCAGTCTTGAGAGAGTACATTGGTAGTAGAAAAGACCAGGATAATACTGGGTGTGCAGAGACATTGACACGAGCATTCTTAAAACTACATTGCAAACAAAGTGCAACTTGAGAGTCGAAGTAAAAATATATCTTTCACATGTTAGGCCCTACTTCCGAAACAGACATACGGGGATGACAGAGGCGGATTATGTAAGTACCTCAATATTTTTTTTAATGTTTTCTTTCTTCCATTTTTGATTTCTTTCTTTCTTCTCTAAATTTTTCCTTTCATTTTTTTCCCAGTATCGTCGTGGAAAAGAGAATTATGAAGCAGAGTCTGGAAAACTTTGGAAGCACGAACCGGTTTTCCAGATCCTGAAAACTTATCAACCCGATTACAACCCAGCGGTGAATAATGTTAATGGAGCCGGTACTTCCACTCAACCTATTCAACAGACTCAAGCTACTCAAGAAAATGAAGCTGATAATATGGATGAAGATTTGGAAAATATGGCAAGCTTTGGTAGCACTTCATCTACTCATAATTCTGAAACCTCGGACATATCAAAGAGAAGACGCTATTTCGAACAAACAGATGACGTTAGAAGTGAAGATAGAGATCAAGCAAAGAAAAGGGCTCATGAGGCTAAAGCATCGCAGAAATCTGATGAAAAAATGGATAAACTTATCGAACTTCTTGAAAACGCACAAACACAAAGAATGACCAGTATGAAACAGAGGAAGAGTATCTGAAGAAGAACATGGAAAACTCTTCAATCTTGGCACAAACGCAGCAAAGAGAATCGGACATGAAGATCCTACGATAACCCTTGGATGAATTACAGGAATGGGAGAAACCCGTCTACAAAATATGGAAGAACGAGATTTTAGCCCGTCATGGATTGGACCTTATCCCCTAAACTAAAGTGATATATAATTTAAGTTATTTAGAAGTGGGATTTCAATTTAATGTACTTTTTTTTTTATGTTTTAAGTTATTTAGTAGTAGGACTTCAATTTCAATGTACTTTTTTTATGTTTTAAGCTATGAAGTAGGATTTCAATTTCAATGTACTTTTTTTTATGTTTAAGTTATTTAGAATTAGGATTTCAATTTCAATGTACTTTTTTTTTTATGTTTTAAGTTATTTAGAAATAAGATTTCAATTTCAATGTATTCTTTTTTATGTTTTAAGTTATTTTAATTTTAATGTATTTTTTTAATTTCTTCAAAAAACATTGTAACCTTGTTTTGCAATGTAATTAAAAATTTTCCTTTATTTTGGTACATTCTCAAATTTGAAACAAACAACCATTGGAACAAATTGGCAACCATTTAGAAAATGAAATTCTGGAAAAATAGTCGTTGGAGGAAAAAAGAGTCAAGCGCTGAATGGTGCAGCGTCGACTGCTAACGCTGAATGGAACAACGTCCATGGAAGCGCTGAATTGTTCAGCGTTGATTCCCTGGAATATTCGCAAAACGCTGAATTGTTCAGTGTTTGGACCACTTTTTGAGTGCTGAATAGTTCAACGTCTCAATCTCGCTGCTAGTTGGACTGCGATCAAATGCTAGGAGAGAGAGGCATTCAGAAGTAGTGTTAACTTTTTTCCCACACTTTTTTCTTGATTTGCAACACTTTTTGGCCAATCTAACAGTTCAATCTAGCCCATAGGAATTAGCCTAATGATAGATATTACTATTTCCAATTTAGACAACTTTCACTGCGGTGTAAATGTTTCTATAGTTTTTTAGTTTTCGAAATTTTAATTAGTTTTACGTTAAAATAGAAGATCAAGAAAGGGCTTGGTTGAAGCTGAAATGAAATAGGGGAGTTTTTTCCCCTCGTAAAATGTCATCTAAAGAGATTGGTTGAAGCTGTTGCTGTGTTTGATAAAACTATGTCCTTGCAGTTGCTGTTTATGCAGATGAATCCACAAAACCATGAGCTTGTCCAATCAAGCTTATAAAACCATGTCCTACTGTGTACACATATATCTCACTATCGGACACGTGCATACAGAAAGGTACGTGGAAAGCATGCAAGCCAAAACATCAAAACATGATGCGTCACGAAGCACCAAATAAACCCCTAGGAGTTGCTTTATCTCATCCCCAGAAGAGGGGCCAAGATCGACGGTGGAGAGGAAGTTAGCTGACACGGACTGACAGGGGCAGAAGACACTTGTCTGACACGAGCAGACCCCTCAACTACCCGCATTAAACACTCTGAGCAGTGCACGTGTCGACCAACCTGTGGAACGAGCGAAGATGCCTCCGCGGGATCGAGGGGGAAACGCAGACCTCCGCGTGATGGACGCAAGGACACGAGAAGATAAGGTTCCAACGGTCTTCAGAGATGGGTCCCACGTTCCAACCTTATAAATACCCAATCTCCACAAAGAGGAAGGGGGGAAAAAAACATCAGGAGAGAAGGAGAGAGAGAGAGAGAGAGAGAGGATAGTAAGGGTAAGTTAATCCCATAGTGGAGAGAAATATGTAAACCCAAAGTCATTCAACTATTCATGTAACCGGGAATAATATAGTAGAACAACAAACCCCGTGGATGTAGGCCTTAGTGCTGAACCACGTAAACCTTGGTCTTATTTACATTTCAGCACTTTACATTCATTTAGCTTCTCACGTATTTGCTTATATGTTTTGTTTTCCTTCAATACTTGTATCCCATGCATGATCGCCACGCACGGGGAAGTAGGAGGAGGCTATGATAAACCCGAAGGTTTTGAGCCAATGAATCCACGTCAGGGTATCATCATCGTAATCTCTTTAGACGTTAACGATTGATTGTGGGCATTCGGACTCCCGCGTAGTTCTTGTGTCCACAATTTGGCGCTAGAAACAGGGACTTCGTCCCGGTAAAAGATTTATCTTGTCCTGTGATTGCTCTGATTTTATCAGCTCGGACCGTATAGATCATTCGTCAACTGTATTATGTTCAAAAACCCACCTTTTGCCTTCGATAAGAGTTATTGTTCCAAGCAAGGGTTATTGTCCTAATCCGTCGGATTTACAATTTTCGTAGTCTTTTTTATACTAAGGATCGCCTTTAATAAAACTTTAACCCATATTTTATATCCGTCGGATTTACTATAGTTTTTTTTATATACTAAGGATCGCATGTCCCATATTTTATAGTCTGCGGGTATTAATTCCCTCTTGAAAAGTTGTATTTCGCCAACTAACCCGCTTCACGCGGATATTCCCGTTTCTGTTTGAAATAATTTATACAGAGAACGTGTTGTGAGTAAAGAAGGCAAGTTTACACGAAATTTCGTCATCAACAAAAGGGCACGTGATGGAGAAGACGCAGGAAGCAGGAAAGTCCAAATCTTTGTCAAAAGAAACACCCCGGACAACCCCGATCATCACCCGAAGCAAACAGAAAGGAGATAAAACTAAAATGACCAATCGAAGGCAGGATACCGCAGAAATCACTTCACCCATGAACGCTAATTCTGTTGCTGTGGCGGCTCTCAGAGCAGCAACGATAAAATACGGGGAAGCTGCGGTAGTCCCGAAGGCTGCGGAGGCTAGCAACACCTTCGCCATGAGTCAACTTAACCAACCAAGGGAAAGGGTGGATGAATCCAGAACATTCCAACCCGCGCATCTGCTAACCTTTGGAATGCCGCTAACAAATAACCAGAATCAAACCATACCGGCGGATCTGGCACCGCAGAGGGGCGCTCACTCCAATTTGGAAACACCAGCAACAGAAGCTGAACCCCTGCCACCTTTAGTGTAGACCATGGAGGAGGGCGGCGCCACGGCTGTAGCGGCACGCGCGGGGACTCCCAATCAGGGGTCCAACCAATCACACCAACTAATGGCTGAGCTCGAGGAACTGAGGAGGAACCAACAGGTTTACGCAGAAGCTGTAGCTCTGTTGGCCAGAGAAAATCAAGATTTAAAGGAGCGGATTGCTCTAAGCACAAAGACCAGCCAACAACTTGATGAAGCAAGCTCCAAAGCACCAGAGCCAAACCAAGACTGTAGAGTCGTCCTAGCGACTAATGAGGACGCGACAAGGAGACGTAGCGTATCCGACCCGGATTATGACGATGGAGAGTCAGACGGAAATGAGCTGAAGAATTTAGAGCACCAACGCGCAATGGAGGAACTGCGGGATGAGATGATAGCAGAGATCAGGCAATTGAAAAATAAACAAGGTGGGGGAAGGTTAGAAGAGGTCATGAGAGAAGCTAACTCCACGCCCCTAACGCATCGCTTGGCCAACACCCCTATTCCCCTGAAATGCCCTGTCCCGACGTTCGAATGCTATGATGGGTCCAGCGACCCTGCTGCACATGTTCGGTACTACAACCGTGTCTTAGCTAGATGGGGACAGAACGACGCCGTACTCTGTAGATACTTCCCGTCAAGCTTGAAGGGATCAGCGTTATCATGGTTTGATAATCTGCCACCAAACTCTATACACTCATACGACCAACTTGCGGAGAAATTCTTAAGAACATACATGTACAACAAGACTGTAAACACCGGGATGGATAAGCTCTTTTCATTAGCAATCGGCTACAAGGAAACCACGAGGGAATACACGAATAGATGGCATAGGATCTGCCAAGCCATAGGAAGCGTGGACCCAGTGGTAAGCATCAATTGCTATAAATGGGGCTTAGACCGAATGAGTCCCCTATTTGTTGAAATTCACGGGAACGTGCCCAAGACCGAAGGAGATCTCCGAATAATTATCGAGAAGCACGCTCGACTTGAAGAAATTCAACGGGAAAACCCGAGGGCATATCCGCAGAGGTCTCATCGCACCAATTCAGCAGAACAAACCAATGGGGACAAAAGGGGTTGCTCAGATGAGAGACCTCACGAAGATAGAAAGGAACGGAGGGATGAACGAAGAACAGGCGACCGAAAATTCGAAGATCAAGTTTACACGAAACTCAACGCTAGCTATGCTCGTATCCTACGAGAGATCAAGGGGAGGGAAAACTTAGAATGGCCATGGTCTAAGGGAAAGCAACCCCCGAGATCCGAGAAGTCTAAAGATTACTGTGAGTATCACTGTTTCAACGGACACCAGACCGAAAAATGCAAGAACCTTAAAATAATGATCCAAAAATTAATTGATGCGGGAGAGCTCAAACATTACATACGGAAGGAGGTCACCGAGGACAGATCCAAACGAACCAAACCAGTCCAACTTCCGGAAGAAAACCGAACAATCAACTCCATCTCGTGTTCCGAAGCCACAGGACCCTCACTCACAGCACATATTGGAAAAAGGTTACGGAAGCAATTCGAAGATCGCTGCGAGTTATATAAGGTCGATGGGATAACAGTGGACGAGCATGAAAAATGGATGGAATTTCCTGTCATCTTCGATGCCGAGGATATCGAAGAAGATATGGAAGACCATAACGATCCCTTGGTCCTAACATTACCAATAGCTGGATGTAACCTCAAAAAGATCCTCATAGACGGGGGAAGCTCTGTGAATGTCCTATTCTATGATGCATTCAAGCGGATGAAGCTCCATGATGAACAATTGATGACCTCTTATCACACCATCTACGGATTCAATGGAGCGGCCACGAAGCCCTTGGGAGACATTGTGTTACAGGTTAACGCAGGGCCCATGAAGCTGGATACCCGATTCAGTGTGGTGGATACCCCTTCCCCCTACAATGCCATTATTGGACGACAATGGGTACACAATCTCAAAGGAGTTGCGGCAACATACCACCAGTACCTCAGATTTCCAACACCTGAGGGAATCATGGATATCAAGGGAGATCGAATCGCTACACGAGAATGCCAGGCCACTCAGGATCATATCAACAATGAACAAGAAGAACAGCGAAAAATCCGAAGAGTAAGAAATCAAGAAACCACGAAAGAGAAAGTCGTAGACCTATTCCTTAAGGAAACTACAGGAAAAGGCTTGACGAAAGAGGGTAATGTCCGAGGCTCGGAAACAAGTACCTCAACAATCAACAAAGAGCAGAAACACGCCAAATAGCAATTAAAGAGCGCCCCAGTCCTCGGAAACCCAAAGCCTATGTTCACACCAGTGGAACCCACAAAGGAAATCAACATAGGAACGGAAGAAGACCCGAAGATGGTCAAAATTGGGACCATCATGGGCGAAGGGAGAGAACAGTCCTTAACCAAATTACTTAAGGAATATGCGGATGTGTTCGCCTGGAAGTTAGGAGACATGCCGGGGATTGACCCAAAAGTAATCCAACATGAACTACGCATCAAACAGGGCACGCCCCCGTTCAGGCAGAAAATACGAAAAGTGGCTCCAGAATATCATGAGGCGGTAGAAACGGAACTTCGGAAGCTACTAGATGCAGGATTTATCAAGGAAGTCAAGTACCCTACTTGGATATCCAACATGGTCATTGTTCCTAAAAAAAATGGAGGGGTTAGAATATGCATCGACTTTACTAATCTCAACAAGGCATGTCCAAAGGACAGTTATCCCCTGCCGAGCATAGATCAACTGGTTGAAGCAGTTGAAGGATACGAGGAGTTGTCATTTATGGACGGATACTCTGGTTACAACCAAGTAGCCCTGGCAGAAGAAGATCAGCCACATACAGCATTCTATACACCACATGGCCTTTATTGCTATACCAGAATGCCTTTCGGGCTCCGAAACGCAGGGGCAACATACCAAAGGATGGTCGATGCTATCTTCAAACCATGGATCGGAGGAACCCTAGAAGTCTACGTGGACGACATGCTCGTCAAAATCAAGCTGCGTAAAAATCACCACCAGGACCTGAGGAATATCTTCAATGCAATGAGACAGCATCACATGAAGGTAAATCCGGAGAAATGTACTTTCGGTGTCACCTCGGGGAAGTTCCTCGGTTATCTGGTGACGAAAAGGGGCATCGAGGTAGACCCAGCTAAGATTCAAGCCATAGTAGAGATGCCGTCACCAAAGAATCTGAAGGAAGTGCAGAAGCTCAATGGGTCCATAGCAGCGTTGGGCAGATTTATTGCACGGTCTTCGGACAAGTGCAAACATTTCTTCAATATTCTTAAAAAAGGGAGCAAGTTCGAATGGACCGCCGAATGCGAGGAAGCATTCCAAAGGATCAAAGAACATCTGGCTTCAATCCCCATCCTGCAGAAGCCAGACCCTGATGAAGTTTTGGCACTGTACATAGCAGCGACGGAGGACGCAGTCAGCGCGGTATTAGTCAAAACCAATACAAAGATAGAACAGCCTATCTATTACGTCAGCAAGACACTCAATTCCGCGGAAATAAATTATACTAAGATTGAACAACTCATCCTCGCACTGGTATGGGCTACCCAAAAACTGAGAACCTACTTCCTAACTCACTTCGTCAGGGTACCATGCAAAGCACCATTGGAAGCAGTCCTAAAAAGCACGGGAAAAGTGGGCCGAATAGCCAAATGGAACACCCATCTGGACCAATTCAACATCATTCATGAAATTCAACATTCTCAGAAGTCCCAAGTTCTGGCAGATTTCTTAGCAGACCTCCCTCTAGACAACGACGAAGAGATTAAGGGAATACCGGAAGCCGAGGAAGCAATCAAGGATCCAATGGATATCCTCGAACCTGCGAGTCATAGACAATGGGAAGTCTTCGTCGACGGATCTAAAAATAAGGAAGGAGCAGGAATAGGTATTGTCATTATCACCCCAACTGGAGAAAGGATCATACATGCACTTAGATTGGAATTCAAAGAGCATACCAATAACATTGTTGAATACGAAGCGGTCGTACATGCCCTACGTATAATAATAGAGATGGGGGTAACCGATGTAAGGCTGACAAGTGATTCGCAGCTGGTCATACGGCAAATTGGGCTCAAATATAATGTGTACGATGACACCCTTTCAGCTTACATGGCATTGGTCCAAACACTGGCATCACAAATCCCGAACATTAAGTTCCGGCACTTATGTAGAAGGGACCTCAGGCACGCGGATGCCCTAGCATACATATCATCCATGCTGAGGGATAAAAATGCCGAAGGTATTAAAATAGCAAGGGTATACGAGCCTTCGATTGCATCTCAATTCTCCTTCGCTACCAATCAAGATACGATGGAAGAATATATCGAAGACCAGGTAGGAGAAGACATCCATAACGACTGTGATGAAGAAGACATCTTGTCAAAAGCAAATCAAGACGAAGATTTCAGCAACGAAGATGACTGGAGGGTGACAATACATGCCTTCCTCGACAAAGGAAGCCTACCGGCGGATCGGAAGCAAGCTAGGAAGATGCTCTCCAAAGTGGGAAGATACGATCTTCGGGAGGGGGTCCTGTATAAAAAATCCTTCCTCGGACCATTACTACGCTGCTTGTCCCGGAAAGAAGGGCATCGAATTCTAAATGATATCCATTATGGTGACGCAGGGAATCATAGCGGTATGAGATCACTAGCTGACAAGGCAAAAACGCAAGGATATTACTGGCCGACCATGATACAAGATGCTGCGAGGATGTCCCGACGATGCGAAGAATGTCAGCGCTTCGCGAGAAAAATCCACGCGCCGGCAACAATGTTAAATTCTGTCGATAGCCCGTGGCCATTTGGAAAATGGGGAGTAGACATCGTCGGGCCTTTCATCGAAGGATCAAAGAAGAGACGATTTTTGATAGTAGCCACGGACTACTTCAGTAAATGGGTGGAGGCTAAGGCCTTGGCCAGGATCAGAGACGCGGATGTCTTCACTTTCATATTCCAGAACATCATTTGCAGATTTGGTATACCTGCTGAAATTGTATCTGATAACGGCAAGCAATTACAGGGAAAAAATATAGACATGCTCTTCGACACCTTCAAAATAAGAAAAAACAAGTCCACCCCCTTATACCCTCAAAGCAACGGACAAGCGGAAGCTACCAACAAGACCCTCGCCCTTATACTCAAAAAACAATTAGACGAGCATAAGGGAAGATGGTGCGAACAACTGCACAATGTCTTATGGGCATACAGGACAACACGAAGGTCCGCTACCGGGGAATCCCTGTTTCTTCTTACTTATGGAGCTGAAGCAGTCATACCTACGGAAATCCTCATGCCAACCACGAAGACCGAAGCCTGGGAGAAAAACCTCACAACAGATATGATGTTAGAAAGGTTGGACGACTTGGAAGGAAGAAGGGAAGTAGCATTGCAAAAGATGGAAAATTATCAACGAAGACTAGCAAGGGAGTACAACAAAAAGGTAAAGCTACGAAATTTTGTAGAGGGACAGTATGTGTTGAGAACAATCCCACGATATCAGCAAGAAAAGAAATGGGGAAAGTTAGCACCTACATGGGGAGGACCGTTTATGATCCACGACATTGCGGGTAATGGTTCCTACTACCTTCGTAACCTAAAAGGTGAGGTCCTCCGGCATCCTTGGAATGCTAAATGGCTCAAACCATACTTCCCATAGAAGCAACGCAGATTTGAATCTGCTGGGAGTGTACCAGAAGAAGAAAGGAGCCTAACCGCCCCACATGTTTCTATCTCTGGAAGAGGAACTGCAGACCTCAACTTATCAATCAAACAAGCTTTCAAATTATCAAGTCAGTGGAATCTACCTACAATATTGGGGAAAGTAGTTAATCTACAATCTCTCAGGGCTCCCCCATCAGTGTCCATAAGTGTAGGACCGGGGGGAAGGCACCCAGCAGAAAGAGATACCCAACTAATCTTAAGGCAACGGGTCGACGGAATGGGTGCGTACATATTTTACACTCTATATCCTAGAACGTTGCCCCGGCCCCCACCGTCTGGGAATCCTCTGGCCCAGGATTTGCCAGCGGGGTGACAGGTCTCAAGACGATCACGAAGGTACCTTCCTTCAGTATCGCACTCAAAAACACTTAACAACTTTTGTTTTGATTTTTCACAAACTTAAAATACAAACAAAACAACATTGTAGGTATATCAAGAAGAGGATTCATTTCATAAAGGGTGATTACAAGAAGTGAACGGCCAAAGCCAAGGATACACAATCAAAAAACATCCTTGTTACATGGTTACAAAAAATACAATTATGCCGCGGACCCTACAGAACGCTGCGATCTCTACCTAGTTGGCGGTCCCGTCGTCAGGATTATTCTGAAGACTTGATGGGACGCTCCCACCAGAAGAGGGGCCCGAGGAGCTGGGCAATGCAGCAGGAACGGGACGACGAGGATAGTTCTTCACGAGACCATGTTCATTCCTTAGGCCAAGTTCTATCCTCTCCAGCATCTTGTTCGTCTCCTCAGCCAATTGACAACGAGCCTTATGTTTAATAACTGCTGTCCGCTGTTGGGCTTGGGATAATAACGAAGATAGCCGATTCACTTCTCTGGAAGCAGCACCAACGGCCTCCTCGCGGGTGGCTGCTAAATTCTTGAAGTGATTGGTTTGTTCCTCTTGCTGTGCTAAGGAAGATTGAGCCTTTTCAAGTTCTTCATTTGTGACGCGAAGGCGTCCCTCGAGCTCTGAAAAAGAAAACACCACGGAGTTAGCGTAGAAAAAAAACAAGATCACACTCGATGAATTGGGATTATACCTTCGACACAAGCCGAAGCCTCTTCATACTCATTAACAACCGCATCTCGCGCTTCATCAAGATGATCATATTCCACGGATAATTTCTTATAGTCTACTTGAAGGTTGGTGAGAGTAAATTGACAGGCATCTAATTCTACCTGCTTCATCGAGTCCATATGACGAAGGTGGTCGACCTCTTTATTTATCTCTGAGACCCCTTTGCTGAGTCTGTACATGCACACTTCAAGATTCCTCTCAGACTCAGCAAGACGAGCTACATCGGCACGAGACGCGGAAAGAGCATTGCTGAGAGCGTAGACTTCAGCACGAGCATCATCTCGTTCCCTGGCAAGACCGAGCATATTATCTTGGACCCCCGAAAGAGACATGGATTGCGCCGTCTGTAATTCTTTTTCCAATAGCTGAATCCTAGATTCCAACAAGGAAGTACGCTCACGGGCTTCCCGCAGATTATCACTGGTCCACAGCAGTGTGCCATTAAATAAAGCACGATCATGGTTGTACAGATTTTGCATGTCGACCATCTGAACATGCCGCGCGCGCCATACCTCAGCCCGAGCATCCCATTTCTTAGCCTCACTCTTAATCTTCTCAACCAAATCTCTAATACGAGATTTTTGCCGAGCTCTTTCGTTTCGAAGCCATATCAGCTCGGGGATGCCACCTACTGGACATAGGGTGGGGAGACTCAGACAGAACAACTAAGAGATAAAAGAATGACAACATACGGCGAGGGAAAAGAACCAAACCTGTGATAGTGGAAACTTGGCTACGAGTTTGCTCTAACTCAGCGCGCACTGCAATAAGTTCTGAACGAAGATCAGCCTCTGCTTCACCCAGCTTTTCTTTCTCCTTAAGACTTTTCTTCAGCTCTTCTATCTCCACCTCAGCCGCATATAATTCCTTTTCCCGGTGACGAAGCTTAGCCTCGAGCTTCAAAGATTTCGCTTTAAAGAACTGATACAACACGTGGTTGCAATGCTCGCTCCTCATCATCTACACATCAAGATGACAAAACATTATTCAACCGAAGCGTCCGATTCTCACGAACAAGCATGTACGAAAATTTACCTCCAGCACACACTGCTGCGGGAAGCCATATTGATGCCCGTCGGCAATAGCCATCATATCGGCAACAGAAGTAGGAGGCTCCGGTACGAGGGTAGCTTCGGGAACAGTCAACCTTTTTCCCCAGGCTTCAGACACCTGCGCCTTCGAAGACATCTCCATCATGCGACGGGTATACGCGGTTGATTCCTTTTCCCCAACAACCACAGGAGCGGGATGAGAAACAAACAGAAGATTCTTCTCCTTAAACCAACTCATGATGGCGTCCTCACCCTCAGACATCGGCGACTGGGGAAGACTATCGGCGGGCGCGTCAACAACAGATTTTCCTTTCTCTGACTCGACCCCCTCAGCATGAATGTTGGCATGCTCCTCCGCGCCTACATGCACAGCAGGCTCCTCCGCACCAACACCTCCTACAGTAGCATCCCCATTACCATCACCACCAAGAACATCCCAATTATCATTAAGGGAAAGCAAAGAGAAGTCCTCGGGAAAATCGAGGGCTTCGTCAAAGAACTCCCCCGTGGAATACATCCGATCGAAAGAAAATTCTTGAGAAGTGGGAAGGGTATCCGCGTCATCACCAGCAGGGACGGAAACATCCCCGATGACAACATCATCCGCCACCACATCTTTGTTCCTTCCTTCACCAGCGTGACCTGCGAAGACCTCTTCTTCGACATTGATAGGGGAGGTACCAGTACGTTCCTCCCCATCTGTAATCTCGTCCTCAGCAAACTCTTCATTCACTGGACTGGTAACTTCTTCTTGGGCCTCGACCTCGCCCATCACCGTAGTAGAAGACTGCTTCGGCCTAATCTTTTTCTTCTTCAATACCTGAAACCGACACCACAAAAGGAATTATTCTTCCCGTCGGATGGAAGTTATAAAAACGAAGCGCAGCTAGAATCTGCGTACCTGAGCAGCTGAAATATTCTTCGGTGGGGGTATTGCACCGGAACCATCCTCCTCGTCTCCCTCTACGACATCCAGGGCATAAGGAAAATTCATGCCCGCAAAGTTCAGACGCCAGGGGCAGAAATCTCCATAGCGAACAGGAGGAGATTCGCGCGGCTTACTATTCTCGGTGGGCCGCCATCCACGGGGACCATGAATCCAACCGTAAGCCCACGGACCAACTATCTCAATAACAGTGGCGTGCCACTCGTAGTCATGATCGCGCTTGATCCTTTCTCGTGCGGGGAAGAGTTTCCGACGACTAGACGCCTCCGTGCCAGGAACATACTTCAGCTTGGCATCGCTGACCTCATTTAACAGACGAATCTCGCCTCGAGGAGCAGGGAGATTCCGAAGGCTGACACTCCACGGCTTGCGATTCCTACTATTGACGTAATAACCGAAGGAGTTATTGAAATTCTCAGGAGTGTACCATTCCTTCTCCAAGGGATTGGGGACGTAGCAAGTCATCGACGTCTCCCCCTTACTCCGCAGATAGCATTCCTTCAGGGCGCGAAGATAATTTCCCGATAGTTGGGATACGGAACGGCTATGAGTATTGGTGGAAGAACCCTCACGACTAGCGAGCACGTCGTAGTAAAAGGAATCACCCGATTTGTACAAAGGCAGCATCAGACCAGCCTCGAAGGCCCCAACCGTCGTTAACAAATGAAATTCATCGAATTCGTACTTGGAGATAAGCTCATACATAATATCATCCTCGGGGGCATAGAAACGAACACCGAAGGCTTGAAGCTCATGCTTTTCCTTGAATATTTCAAGATCGATATGCTTGAAGGTTACTTTTTTCCTGCTAACAGAGACACTGCGTATCAAGGGAGCAGCCTCTTCCTCCTCGGCGGGGCCGGACGAACTAACAAACGCTTCAGACGCTTTTCTCTTCACAGGGGGATTCTTTGAAGATTCACCCCTAGGAGCTACGCCCTTTGTATTCTTCCCTTTAAAAGTTGGAGAAGACCGTAGATGATGCTCGGGCACTAACGAACGTAAAGGAGGAACGTCAAAAGCAACAGCGCGGGGCGGAGCCTGCGTACTCCTAGTATCTTCACGAGGACGCACCATTGAGTGATTAAAAACTTTTCGTGAACCAGACGGAATCTCTTCCCGAGAGGACGAAGCTTTCGCTCCAGAAGAAACTCGACTCCGACGAACATCATCTTGAGACTCTCGACGCTGAGGAGATCTCGACAACCTAGAATCAGGAGTCTCATAAGTAGGCCGCGGACGGTCAGACATGGCTGCGGAATCAATAAAATCAAGAACAAGTTACACACGATAACCAAAAATCAAAAAACACATCCATAGCAATACAACAACGATAACATAGCAACCCTAAAATTAGGATACATGCTCAATATTTCACCCTCGAAGTAATGGCTTCCTTAATTTAAGATGAAGAACAGGGGCAAACTAGTATGCAAGCATCAGAAAAAGTTCTTCATCACAAACAAGGAACAACAGTAGCAGAAAATTCACAAATCAACACGGCATAAAACAGTGAAATAAAGAAAAGAAAAAATCACCGGCAAAAACAGCAAGTACAAGAAACGAACAGGGGAAGATCACAGGTGCAATGAAGGGAGAATTGAAGATCACAGGTGCAACGAAGGGAGAATTTAAGATCACAGGTGCAATAAAGACTGACAGAATTTAAGATCACAGGTGCAATGAAGACTGACAAAGAATTTAAGGTCACAGGTTCAATGAAGGCAGGCAGGAAATTTAAAGGAAGAATGAACTGAGAGAGTGGTTAGGAAGAATGAAATTAAATTTCCTCTCTATCCTTAAAATACCCGAAAGAAAAGAGGAAATTAAGGGAGAAATAGGAAAACGTGCCCGTTACATAAGCAGTTAATGCACGAATAAAAGACGTGCCCAAGTATCTAGGAGAAGTTATTAGGAGTGAGAAGAATGTGCGACGATAGTTTTTCCTCAAGGCACCCATTAGCCATTTAAGCCCGAAGAAAAGGGGCAAATTGTGTACACATATATCTCACTATCGGACACGTGCATACAGAAAGGTACGTGGAAAGCATGCAAGCCAAAACATCAAAACATGATGCGTCACGAAGCACCAAATAAACCCCTAGGAGTTGCTTTATCTCATCCCCAGAAGAGGGGCCAAGATCAACGGTGGAGAGGAAGTTAGCTGACACGGACTGACAGGGGCAGAAGACACTTGTCTGACACGAGCAGACCCCTCAACTACCCGCATTAAACACTCTGAGCAGTGCACGTGTCGACCAACCTGTGGAACGAGCGGAGATGCCTCCGCGGGATCGAGGGGGAAACGCAGACCTCCGCGTGATGGACGCAAGGGCACGAGAAGATAAGGTTCCAACGGTCTTCAGAGATGGGTCCCACGTTCCAACCTTATAAATACCCAATCTCCACAAAGAGGAAGGGGGGAAAAAAACATCAGGAGAGAAGGAGAGAGAGAGAGAGAGAGAGAGGATAGTAAGGGTAAGTTAATCACATAGTGGAGAGAAATATGTAAACCCAAAGTCATTCAACTATTCATGTAACCGGGAATAATATAGTAGAACAACAAACCCCGTGGATGTAGGCCTTAGTGCTGAACCACGTAAACCTTGGTCTTATTTACATTTCAGCACTTTACATTCATTTAGCTCCGCACGTATTTGCTTATATGTTTTGTTTTCCTTCAATACTTGTATCCCATGCATGATCGCCACGCACGGGGAAGTAGGAGGAGGCTATGATAAACCCGAAGGTTTTGAGCCAATGAATCCACGTCAGGGTATCATCATCGTAATCTCTTTAGACGTTAACGATTGATTGTGGGCATTCGGACTCCCGCGTAGTTCTTGTGTCCACACCTACAACTGACATTGAATGCATAAAATAGAACCACATCTTTCAGTACTCAAGTTCGTCCACCGACTTGAAATGATCAATTAAATCTGTTGTCTCAGTTAATTGCTTCATTGACTTTTTGTCGTCCTTAAACTGTATCGTGTCTTATCAATCTAACTGTTCTGTGGAGTATGGAAGTGCAAGATGCACGGAAAATGAATGAATGAATGAATGAATGGGCCAAAAACACATTGAGAGAGCTTGTTACTTTATTTATAGACGCTAATATTTCAGGCTTTTCAGCCTAAACTTGTGTTATTAAATCATATATGTTCATTTATCACTTAAATTGCATGGTCAGAATATTAGTGTCATTATTAAGCCTCAGTTTATTTTAGATAAAGCCCAAATCTTACTATCTTAAGATTTTTGTTCTTCTCTTCTTTCACCCCTTCTCAAAAGTCTGGAAAAAACTCATCATCTTCTTCCTTTTTTGTTCAGATCTAGTCCTTTTGGGATTAGTTATGAGTAAAGATTGTTTGTTCGTGATTTTATTAGCGATTTTTTTCTTCGCTATTAGGGCGGTTATTCTCTTCGCTATTAGGGCGATTTTATCTGCACTTTTGATAATGTTTCATTGTATAGATTTGTTCGTGATTTGGTTTGTTGGATACAAGTACATCGGCGATTTGACGGAGACAAGATCAAATTATTCTTCAACAGAATAATAAATCTAGGGTTTCTGAGCTTCTCGCTACGTATGAGTTTTTGGGCAAATCACTCCTCTCTCATAGGAGTATCTCTTTTTAAGAAGAAAATCAATCAAAATGGTCGAACTATGATTTCGAATACCATTCCTTCTCCAATCTCTACATACAATATTTGGGTGCTACCGTTGTGGATCGCTCTTTCTCTTCGCGATTTATTTTCGTTTTGCATCTATCATTGTATTTGTTTCATGCTTATGTTGTACTTGTTTCTTCTTAAAAACCATCATGTAAAACGTTTCTTATTTGGAATGAAATACTAATGGTTTGATTATAAAAAAAAAAAAAAAAAAACGAACTTTGTTCTTCTACAATTACAAATCGTACAACAGTTCCTATGGAATGAACAAGATTTGTTCATTTTGATTCCACTATGGACTCAACAAGATGGGCAAACCAACAAAATTATTGTTTTATCTAGTAAGTTTGATCATTAACCGTGAGTTTAATGAAGAGCCGTGAGTTCGATCATCAACTGCCCGTAGGTCTTCTACAGCCGCCAACTACAAATCCGGTTTCCCAACATAACATTTTTCCTATTCTTTATTCTATTTTATCGTACCTGAATATTATATTTTATATTTTAACTTTATCGTATAAAATATTTTATATTAAAAAGAAATATTAGTGGCGCCGTGGAAAACCAAATTTATTCATGTTGTTCTAGTTTTCCATAATGGAAAACGCATTTTATTCATCCATTGCCAAAATTACCAAGCTATATGGTTGTGAATATTTAATTTCTACACCCAGTTTAATGCATGCTCGTGGGTCCATGAGGCTGTCACCTTTAATGATGGTTTATTCTTAACATGGGTATTCTGTAGCTTTCTCATCTATGGATGAATTCGTCTAGTTGGAGCTAATGACGTGAAGATCATTGTGTACTTCAACAGTAATTGAGGAATTCCTTACTTTTTTCATGACTATATTCTTTCTTGTGATATTTTTAGGCACACATGATATCTCATAGAATCTTCCAGCTGGTACAAACACTTATATATCATGCTATTGTCTTTACTCTTTACTATACAGGACACTTTGAAGAATTTTGTTTTTTTTTTGCAAGGCAAAAGCGAAAAGAAAAAACTAAAGAAGATTACACACCCTGTAGTTTGTAGATTAGTGAAGTATAAATTTTGCAACTGTTAATTTAGTACTAGGTAAAAGGCTCAGAAGAACTTGACGTAATTAACTGTGAGACCGACCATAGTTTTAACAAGGACCATTGAGTACTCTTCAGATCTGTATACACGAGAGGGGTAAATCACATAGCATTTTCAACTCCTTGTCGATTCCATTGTTAAGAAATTGAGATGTGAACCTGCACTGCTATCTAGCTCATATTAGCTATGTTCGAGATATCACAAGCCTTCTTTGGTGGCAAACGTCAACCATGAACTCCTCCTTATCCTTCGAGTATGTCACAAATGGAATACAGCTGTATAACTGTATTGAAAATCCATTGGCTACCATATGTGATGCAAGGCGGAAGCGTTGAATAGAAATAATACTAAATTAACATGTTTTCGAGATACCTTTCTCAAGGAAAATACCACTTTTTTCGATTCATCCAAGACACAATCTCCGCTCTCCTTGTGACACAATCTCAACCCCCTCCCGTTTCGGCTCCCTTAGCTAGGTTACCTATGAGGCTTGTTGGTAGGTTAGCACGACAATCTGTTCATTAATGTAGTAGTATGTCGTTGGAGCTTAGCTTGTTAGGCTTCCAACTAGTTTCATGTAATAATTCTTATCCAAGACTGTCTAATATTAAAACATAGAGCTCCTTATATAGATAACTCCATAATAAATAATAATTTCATTTCCTAATATATCAAGATATTATTAACTAAGTATAAAATATATTTCCTAAACAATAAAGAAAAAATCACCTAATTAATATTACAATATATTTGATAAATTATAATATATTAAATAATTATAAAAATATGCAAGTATATTTTATTTTCCTACCTAAATACTCCACCATTTTCCCCTTCTCAAAACGATTCGCCCTCGAATTTGGCTAGTACGATGCCATCAAACCTTTGGATTTCAAGCTTTAATCCGGAGTCCAATGAATCTCGCGGATCATGTGCAACTCCTTGAAATCCTTTCTTCTTGTCGCCAAAGAGGTTTTTTGTTTTCATCACCGGTCACTTCCTACATTCGCTGTAGGCTAGGACCATGATGGGGCTCTTGCTGATGATGAATTTCAGCCAATTGGAGGGTGGGCGCCTTAACCTTCCGTTCTATATCATCTATTACCTCATCTATTACCGCTTGCTCTTTATCATCGTTGAGGGCGACTCTTCGAACAACACCATAATCTCTTATTCGACACATGATGCAGGAGCGTTGCTTGTCTCTGAACCAACTGATGCAGGGCGGAAGCGTTGAATAGAAATAATACTAAAACCACATGTTTCCGAAATACCACTCTCAAGGAAAACACCACTTTTTTCAATTCATCGAAGACTGTCTAATATTAAAACATAGAGCTCCTTATATAGATAACTCCATAATAAATAATAATTTCATTTCCTAATATATCAAGATATTATTACCTAAGTATAAAATATAATTCTTAAACAATAAAGAGAAAATCACCTAATTAATATTACAATATACTTGATAAATATTATTATATTATTGGATAACGATTATTACATGAAACTAGTTGGAAGCCTAACAAGCTAAACTCCAACGACATACTACTACATTAATTGAACAGGTTGTTGTGCTAGCCTACCAGCGAGCCTCATGGGTAACCTAGCCAAAAGAGCCGAAGCGGATAGGGGTTGAGATTGTGTCACAAGGGGCCAAACTAACTCTACCTTCCATGTTAATTTTTCTGCAATATTACGCCGTTGGGGACTCGAACCTGGAACCTCCTGGAACGCATGAAACTTTGGGGAACGAGGATGACCAACTAAGCTAGGTGCCCATTCTATTATAATATATTAAATAATTATAAAAATATGCAAGTATATTTTATTTCCCCAAATACTCCAACAATATGTCATGCAATCTTTGTGTATATGTAGCGGAGAAGTTGGTTGTTAACTACATGTTCAGTGTTTACATGACCCTTATATTCAGGCAGCTGAAAGCTGGTCCTTTTACAACTCTTGTCCTACTAATTCACTGAAGGACAAGTATTCAGTGTTAATTAACTACGTACCGGTCCGCGAGTTATAATCTCAAAGGTGTCACATACATGCACAAAAACTCCACCAAAACAAAATGTTCACAAAAACCCCATTTAACATAAACTGTCTACATTATCCTTCTATTATTTAAATCACCCCAACAAAAACAAAAATCAACCCAACCTTTAAATTTTATTATATTATCACCACGAACAACAACCCACCACCAGCAACACCCCCACCGCCCGTCGTCGCCGCCGCCACCGACCACCTTCGCCGGCTCCACCGACCACCACCGCGCCACCACCAGAAAAATGATGAAACCAAAAATTGGTTTCACCAAAATAAGATGAAACCAAATTTTGGTTTCATCATAAAATAAAGGAGAAAGAAGAAGAAGAAAAAATGAAACACAATAAGATGAAACCTTCCACCACCGTCAACTGCACCGCCCCCATCGCCACCACAACCATAATCACCACAACCACCACTACCATTACCTCCTTAACTAAGACTACTTTCAACAAAAAACAATCCACAATAAGATGAAACCTACCACCACCGTCAACTGCACCACCCCCATCGCTGCCACAACCACCAGCACCACAACCACCACTACCATTACCCCCTCAACTACAACCAGTTTCAACAAAAAATAATCCACTTGTATCCCACCATCAAAAATTGGCTTCACAGATATTAATATTCAACAAAATGAAAAAAATACGATGAAACCTAATTAGGTTTCATCAACTTCAGCCAATTCATTACACTTTTAACAATGCAGACATACACCTCTTTAATTGTAACCCATACCAGTCCTTTATGCAACACCTGAAGCTCAACTACAACTCTTATTGCATTAGCACCACCCTTACTCAGTTAATCCATTTTTTATCACTTCCATAACTTCAGTTAAGGACACCACTACCAACAAAACTTCTTCATCAATACCTGGAGTACCAGTACCAGACCCTGCTATACACATTCTCCCAATTCATACACACATATAATCAAAACCACCATTGTACATACAATCGAAACCACATATTGTCATTTCACCAACATAACTTCAATGATGAAACCAAACATGCCGTCTTCCAAGTCAGACCGAATAAACTAGACAAAAATCAGGTGAAACCAAAATTTGGTTTCATCATAAACTTAATTTTCATCATTAAAATCTTTGGTTTCATGACAGAAAATAGGCAAGTTTATGATGAAACCAAATTTGGTTTCATCATTAGTTTACTGTTTTCACCAACCAAAACTGTCAGAATTTGATGAAACCAATTTTGGTTTCATCATAAATCTGTCATTTCCCAATACAATATTGATTTCGACTTTGAAGATGTATCATCATTTGCTGGTGATGAAAACATCATAAGGTGGTGGTGGTGATTGTAGAGGATTGAACGAGGAGGCAGAGGTGATGTTGGGAGCGGATCTGCAGGTACTAGTGTTGATTGTAGATGAGGTGTTGTTGGTGGCCGATTTGAAGGTATTGGTGGTGGTTTTAGATGATAAAAGGAGGAGGTAGAAGTAGTGTTGGTGGCGGATCTGATGTACTGGTGGGAAAAACAAAAATAAGAGGAGGCGGTGTTGTTGATGGAAAATCTGTATACGGAGAAGAAGAAGGTGATGATGGTGTTAATGGAGGAGAAGGAGGTGATGATGGTGTTAATGGAGGAGACGGAGGTTCTGTTGGTGGCGGATCTGGACACATCGGTTGGTTTGATGGTGGCGGAGGTACTGTTGGTGATAGATCTGAATAGAAATAGAAGAAAAAGAGACGAAGGTTTCGTGGAGGAGACGAAGGTGTTGCTGCTGGTGGTGACGGAGGTGTTGTTGTTGGTGGTGACAGAGGTGTTGCAATGGTGTTCATGGAGAGATATTTGTTGCTGCTGGTGTTAATGGTGGTGGGGAGATGAAGACCGCATAAATAGAAAAAAGAAAGGAGAGAAGAAGAAAAAGACAAGGTAAAAAGGGTATATTTGGCTTTTTTTTAAAGTAATAAAAACTAAATTTGCACATTATTATTTGACCTTGAGTTTTTGTGTCACTTTTTAATTAAATGGTTTTCATTTATTAAAAATAATATGGCTGGATTTTTTGTACCACATGTTTGGTCACCTTGATTTTATTTGACTAGTTTTGTATACACTATAACAAAAATAATACGTGTTTTCAGGATCTTGTTGGGATTGTGCTGCATTCACTGTAAACAGTTTATTTGGTTTTTGTTATAGAAAAGTGAGATTATACTTATAGCTAGTGATTACTAGTCGTAGTTTTTATAATGAGATGGTCCTCCATCTGCTTGATTTTTAGGCAGCTGTTCACATTAATGTATTATGGCAGTTGTACCCATTGAATAGAAACATTTCAATCCAGTTCATGAAGATTTGCATTGGATGGGACTCGAATGAATTAGCTATTGATGTTACTATTGTAACTAAAATAAGAGGTTCAGGTAGTGACTTAGATGTTGAATACAATATATATATATGTCCTGCAGATTCCAAAACTGTAGCCGGTCTTTAAAATTTTACCAACTACAAGGGGTTGTAGTTGTAGCTACCATGAAATCAGAACGTTGAACATAAATTCAATGCTATTTTCATCAAAAACATAAATAATGAAATCTGCTCTTCTGTTTCTGTACGTATACACTTAAAGGGGGATAGGTCACTTATAAGAAAACCTAGGTATAGAGAGTAAAGAAAGTAAATGGATATTGAAGTTTTGGGTTATGTAAAATATAAATTCTTTCAAAGAAAAACATTAATTAAAAGAAACAGAAGTAACTATTAAGTATCATTTGTTTTAATCTGATAATGGGCTGTGCTTCTTTACGACATGGAGAAATAAACTATATATAATTGTGCTGAACATGAAAAAATTTATGCATTTTTGTAGAACAGATGAGATAGTGCAGCTTAAAATAAAGCCTAATAAACAGTGCATTCGTGGATTTGATGATATAGATAACACGCAACAACTTAAACCTAACTTACTCTGTTCTGGCCTTACAAAATCCTTCTCTTGATCATTACCTTCAACCCGTTCTTGGTTTTAAGCGTAAGTGATGGTTTTGGCTGAACATTCTGACCCTTTAACACTTCAATCTTGAAGTTAAAGAGCATGGCTGAAGCTGCCGATTTTATTATCATGAATGCCATGTCTTTACCAAGACAAGTCCTCGGTCCGATGCTGAACGTGAAAAACTTAGACATGCTTTCTAAGTTTCGGCCCCCATCCATATCCAACCATCGCTCGGGTTTGAATTCCAAGCAGTCTTTCCCCCACACCCATTCCATTCTTCCCATTGCGTATGTAGAGAATATGATCATCATTCCCTGTTTTACAACTGTCCCATCAGGAAGAACATCATCTTTTAGGGCGCCTTTGCGATTTAAAGGAAGTGAAGGATATAACCTTAGACATTCATATAATGCTGCTTGTAGATATACCATCTTCTTTATGTCTTGTGCATCAAATAGCTTTAGTCCTTTTTCTGATCTAAGATCATCTTCTTCGCCCTCCTTATCCTTCACTGAATATATTAACTTCAATTCCTCTAAAATCTTTGCTTCCACTCTAGGGTTCTTGGAAACCATGTAGAGGAACCAAGTGAGAGCCGTGCCAGTTGTATCACGTCCGGCGAACATGAGTGTCAAGGCAGTGTCTCTGAGAAACTTGTCTTCATCTGCTAATAGTTGCTCATTATTTGCTTCTTCTTTATTACTCATATACACTTGAAGTAGATTAGTCTCTTCTGTTTCTTTAACTCTATCTTCTCTTTGTGCTGAAATGTACTGTGCTAAATGGCGATCCATAGTCCTCCAGGCATTTTTCATCTTTCTCTCATTCCCGACCATCAGCCAGTGACACAATTTTTTCCAAAGACTAGGCACTACATGTCTATAAAAAACGGCCTCTGAAGCATCCTCCATCGCATTGGCAAAATCGTTTCGAGGGAAATCAGGAGCAAGATAATTTGGGTTTGTCCCGAAGATTATACTAACAGAAGTGTCGAAAGTGTACCTCATGAACATATCTTCTAAATCCACTATTGATGATTGCCTAGCAACATACTCTAACAAAGGGAGGAGTGAATCCTGCACCACCTTCTGAGTCATCTTAGCTATGATATCCCGAGCCTTCTTGGACGCAAACGTCAACCGTGCCATCCTCCTTTGAATGTGCCACGAGTGGAAGTCTATATTGAAGAGTCCATCGCCTAGTACATCGAATGTTTTCTTGTATTCAGATCCTTTAGGGTAGTTGGAGAAGTTGGTTTTTACCATGTATTCGATATTTTGAGGATCGCATGTTAACAATACATTCAAAGGGCTGAAAAATGGACCTTTCTCTACTCTGGTTCCTCCAAAGACTTTTGAAATATCAACTGTCCACTCGTTTATGTGGTGGTAGTTTAGGAGAAGTGACGGGAGTATGTCTAGGATAGGCCAATGCACAATGGGTTGGTTCTTGAGTTTGAAGTACCATGTAATGGAGAAAAGGCAGATGAATGCCAAGTAAAACTCAGGCCAGTTTTTCAGGAAGAGTTGTATGGAAGACAGAATAGGACTGATGTAATGCATGTTATTAGGGTTTGCACAATTGGGTTTTGGTTGTAGAAGACTGATAATATATACCGAGTTTTATATAGAAGCGTTTACCTGCTATTTCTGTTTATCTCAACTACTTATAGTTATTGTGAACCGTAAGACTTTGTATTGGTATCAGAATACTGTTTTCATCTTGGGGTCCGCCAATACTTTCTTATTTATTATTTACTGGCTGCAGTTAGGTAGGTCTTATTAATATACTTGTATAGTACACTACTCCTACAAATGAATTGGATGTACGGACTGATGTAGGCAAAATACTTGCTTCTTTTACGGCAATGATACACACACAGAACCCAGCTCCCGCGATCGGTACAGTGAGAAATCTAACGGCTATTAGGGGAGTCCCGGGGAGATTAATAGGGGTGGGGTTAAAGGTGGGGCCTACCACCTTTTTTTCTCTTTCACCAAATTTCACGGTGCAAATCCCGGGAGATTTCCGTTGTACATCTAACATTTCTGCTTCTTTTAAGCATTGTATTGAACATCTTCTTTCCTAGCTATAAAAGCCCTTTATTAAACAATGGTTCTAAAGTGACCGTGGAACTAAACCACATAAAAACCAAGATTGAAAATGATCTCATAGTTTTTATGGTGGGTCCCGATGGACCCCTGAAGGATAGCAGGGGGCCATTTATGGTGGAGCCCATCAAAAGTTTTGTGAGGAGTAGTTTTCACGTAGTCTAATTCTGCGGTTCAAATAGACCTTTTGTTTATTATATTAACAAAAATTCTAAACGAACCACGGAAAAAATCTTGGAAGAAAACCGCCAGACACATAATTATACCAAAAGCGAGACCCCTTGCTATCCTCCGCGGGGCCCATCGGGACCCATAAAAAAGATTGTGAGAGAAAAAGTGAATTCCGTTTTTACATGGTTCAGGATCTCGGTCTGTCAAGAAGCACCGTTAAATTAAATAGCTATAAAAACAAGTTTTTGCCGATTATATATTTGACAAAAAAAAGAAGAAATGAAAAACGAAGTTGGAGGGTGGAGTTTTTCTTTTTCAGCTGACTCTGGTCTGGCTCGGAATGTGTTAGGTTCCACGCTTCCAGCCTATTGTTTCCTTGTAAGCTTGGGCATGAGCCAGATGTTGAAACATTTTACTAAGAGCTTCTTTGATAGTTAATGTGGATGTTTCATATGTGGCATCACTTTTAAGACATCCTTTGAGTATAAAATCCTAAATATTAGGAAAAATAAAAAAATTTCTCCAACCCATAAAATTTTCTGTTATTTTTTTACTTATTTGTAGGCATACAATTGGTTAAAATCCTTTCCATTTTTATTTTTCCAATGATTTTTATTAATAAAAATGTGACTAGGATGGGAAGACATCCTCTAGATGAATGTCTAAAACTAGAGGTTCACCAAGAGGATGTCTAACTTTTTTTTTCCACGTCACCTTCACATCATTCGGTTGGAGATGTTTTTTTTATAAATATGGTTGTAGATCCTGTGTGGATTATGACTTTTTTCTTCACACACATTCCATTGGAGAGGCTCTAGGAGCTTTTCCAATGATGGTTGTGTGTGTTTCCTAGGTGGCAACCAAACAAGACATCCTCATTCCAATTTTTTCTTAAATTTAGTGGGAAAATACATTTCATCTCCAATGGTGTTGTTGGTGATTTTTTATGAATTAAATGTTGTGAAAGGACAATAGTCCCACATCGTTATAATCCGCTTAATTAACTTAAAATATAATACGGAAGGGCCGCTCCACTCATTGCCAATTGGTTTTGAGTTGGATGTCCATAGATTTTAACATGGTATCAGAGCAAAGTCCCAGACCCAGACCCGCGTATGCGGGGTGTAGGCCGAGTTACTCGCCGAAGTGTTTAACCGATTTTGTCACGTGTACACCCGTGGTGTAGGCCAGTGCCGATACTGGCCGAGGTGTTACTCCCTGATTTAGTCACTCACCTGTGTACACCTGTTACCGATGGACTGGTTAACTCGTACATAGGTCCACGTGTGAGGCCCAGTGACTGGCCTTACACGTGAGGGGGAGTGTGAAAGGACAATAGTTCCACATCGCTATAATCCGCTTAATTAACTTAAAATATAATATGAAAGGGCCGCTCCACTCATTGCCAATTGGTTTTAAGTTGGATGCCCGCAAACTTTAACATGGTATCAGAGCTAGGCCCGTACACGGGGTGCAGGCCCAATTTTAGCCGTGACCAATGCACCCGTGACCAAATGACTGGTCACTCGTATGACCTGTACGTGGGGTGGACCGTGACAGAATGTCACCTGCACACCCATGACCCACACGTGCGTAAGTCCACGTGTTAGGCCGAATGACTGGCCTTACACGTGAAGGAGAGTGTGAAAGGAAAATAGTCCCACATCCCTAGTTTCCGCCTCATTAACTTAAATATAATATGGAAGGGCCGCTCCATTCATTGCCAATTGGTTTTGAGTTGTATGGCCGCAGATTTTAACATGGTATCAGAGCAAATCCCCAGACTCAGACCTGCGTACGCCGGGTGTAGGCTGAATTACTGGCCGAAGTGTTTAACCGATTTTGTCACTTGTACATCCGGGGTGTAGGCCAGTGCCGATACTGGCCGAGGTGTTACCCCCTGATTCAGTCATTCACCTGTGTGCAGCTGTTACCGATGGACTGGTAACTCGTGCGTAGGTCCACGTGTGAGGCCCGGTGACTGGCCTTACACGTGAGGGGGCGTGTGAAAGGACAATAGTCCCACATCGCTATAATTCGCTTAATTAACTTAAAATATAATACGGAAGGGCCGCTCCACTCATTACCAATTGGTTTTGAGTTGGATGCCCACAGATTTTAACAAACGTATTTTTTATTTTTAGTAAATTTTAGATTTTATTACACCTAAAGAGGGCTATTTAATATATTGGAATTAATTTTAGGAAGCAAAAACTTACTAGGATAGCTTGACATTTTCAAGATGAATGTCTAAAACTTGACATTCACCTTGACAATGTCTAACAAAAATTAAGCCATGTCATCATCACATTGATTTAAAAAGTTGGGTTGGAGAGGGTCGAGATCGTCTGTGCCACTGCTTGTGTGTGCCCTATGTGCCATACCAATAGAAACACGCCACATCATTCCTCTCATTAACCATGACTAACTAAATAGATTTTCTATTTATACAACACTAATCGATTAGGAAAGATAATTAATTAGTTAAAGAAGATATTACAAATCCAAGAGAAAATACCGTGTTTCTATTGGTATGGCACATAGGACACACACAAGCAGTGGCACAGACGATCTGGACCCGGTTGGAGAAGATTTTTAGGGAAAATGAATGTCTATCCTATGTGGACTTAGACATTTATTTTCACATACATTCCATTGAGAAGCCCTAACTATGGGCATTCCCATATTTTATGCCTAACGTGGCAATTGGCGTATTACCATGTGAATGACTATTCAGGGAAATTAGGCTAGTAACCATATTTGAAAACAAATGACATATTTGGCAGCCGAGATAGCTTGGTAGTTAACAAGGCAGGTGAGCGGAACCATTCAAATACCATAAATGAACATGTTACTTTTGGTTCATCAGTTTGCTGAAGGACCAAGCCACGGAGGTAGGTCCTAGTTAATAGGGTAGGAGACAGATTGCGGGGACAATCGAATAGGAGCGAGGCGGATTTGGTTAGTGCTGTACTGACTTGAGCCAGGTCTGTGCCGCCACATGCCAGCTTATCTAAGCTGGTTGATCATGTACACCTAAATTTGATTTCTGCTTGAAGTTTGAAAAAATTGAAGAAGGTAGAGCGTAGTGTCATAGTTCTTTCTGGTGTTTGTGAGGCAGTTTCTTTATGTTCTGTTTCACTAGAGTTGTTTCCAAGGGATTTATTGCCTGCAGGATCATGCCAAAAAAACATCATGGGAGTATTGCCCGGGTAGATATTTTTCAGATCCTTTTGCGTAGTTGGAGAAGTTTATTCTTGCGATGTAGTCAATGTTTTCGGAATTACACGTTAACAACACGTTCAAATGGGCAAAAAAGGGCCCTTTTCTACTCGTGTTCCATCGAGGGACCTTCGAAATCTGTTGTGCATTCGTTTATGCGATCGTTGTATACACATTATTCATCATCCACCACGTGTTAAAAGGAATACACGTGGAAGATATGCAACAGTGGGACATCAAGATATGATGCCACGTCCCAACACCCAGGGGACCTCTATCGCCTACATCTAATCAGCATCACGACGATCCAAGGGCTTAGGACCAGGGAGCACTGAAGGAAGAAGCCACCGCGAAGTATTAAGGAGCACCCAAAGATCTGATTTATCCCATCTCGAGGCAGATTCAAAATCAACGACTAAGATTAAGTCCATTGACAAAGATGTGATAGGGGAATCAGATGTACGTGTCAACAGATCTATGGAAGAAAGGGAGGTGACCCTCCGTAGCCATACTGGACCGATGGATCCTTCGGTCGGGAACAAAGATACCAGCGGCATTCAGCGCAAAGATCGAGAAGATAAGATTGTAACGTTCTCCATTAGTGGACCCGGGTATCATCCCTATAAATACCCATCTCTACTGAGAAAAGGGGAGGCGACCAACTGAGAGTAAGAGAATATGAGAGAGAAATAGGAAGAGTAAGTATGAGATCTATTTCCCCTCTATCTTCGGATCCGCACAGTCATGTGGACTACCTTTGTAAATTCCAAATACATAGTGAAACCCTCAACCCCGTGGATGTAAGCCTTAGTGTTGAACCACGTAAATCATCGTCTCATTTACATTTCAGCACTTTACTTTCTACTTTCGTTATTATTCTCTGTGATATTATGCATCTTGTTCATAAGGATAGTCGAATTACGTTCTCATGACTAGACAAGGACGAGCCCGAAAGGCTCTGATTCGATGAGTCATCGTGTTTATGTCATTTTTACATTTACTTTATTCCCCATAATGATTTTATGTACACTGCGATTATTGTTTGTGAACATGTGGATGTCATCGATATTTACGTGTTCACAATCTGGCGCTAGAAACAGGGACTCTAGTCCCGGTAAAAGATTTATCTTTCTCTGTGATTTTACTTCTTGGGTCTCAGTGTTATTCCCCCTATAATAGTGCTCGAACCAGCTTATATTAAGATTCATGTTTTCTTCGGAAAAAAAAACCTTCTGGATCTATATCTCCCTGTAATCTCAGCGGAAACTCCTGCAAAAAATGCTTTAGATCTGTGTTTTCCTTGGCAAAACCTTTTCAGATCTGAGATTTCCGTGACAACTTTTCATTCTAAAATTTGCATTTAAAAAAAAAACCACTGTCCTCGTGTATTTTCTAACAAAACATGCACTAAGACTAGGCGTTCATATACAAAACCCGTGAACTTGGTTTTTTTTCGAAATTTTCTTAAAACCTATCAGCAGATCTGTGTTTACAATAGTCGGATCTGCGTTATTTCCCACTGAAAATGTTGAAAATCTTTAAATACATGTTGTGATCTACTCCCTTACCTTGAACAGACTTTACTAACCAACTTTCTTTGAACGCACTTTGATTAACAAAGTCAACGTGGATTTTGTTTCTTCGATTACTTCTTATATTTGCAGAAAGTTAAAGATGGAGAAAACGAAAAAAGTAGGCAAAGTCAAAGCCTCGTCGAAAGAAACACCAAGGACTACCCCAGTTGTGACCCGCAGCAAGCAAAAAGGCGAGAAATCGAAGGTAACCAACCAGAAGCAAGATGCCGCGGAGATCGCCTTACCATTGGATGCTAACGTCATAGCAGCAGCGACCCTCAAAACGGTAGCATCCAAAACCGATGGATCAGCCAAAGTCGATGCATCAAAGACGATGGCAGCTACTAGAATTCATGAACAACGGGAAAGGTTTGCAGAATCAACGATGCACCAACCAGCCTACGGAATTCCGCCGACAAAATACCAAAACCAAGCTCTGCCAGTCACTCAACCTTTGCTGATAATGAACCATCCAGCCCCCCCCCCCCCCGCCGCGTGGAGCTGCCAACAGCGGAACCCCAAATCAAGGATCGAACCATACCCCCCAACTAATGGAAGAAATCGAAGAGTTAAAAAAGAACCAGAAGGTGTTTATACATGCAGTGGCATTGCTGGCTCGAGAAAATCAGGAACAAAAGGATAGGATCGCCCAAAGCATAGGAGCGGCGCGCCAACATGATGAAGCAATTTCAAAGGTATCGGAGCCCAACTGTGACTGTAGAATCATCGTAACTCATGCCAACAATTCGGAACCATTGGATAGAAGACCTGCCATAGGGAGTAGACTGTCCGATCCATATTTTATCCCCGAAGATTCAGACTACTTCGACAGCGAAAACCGGAGAGCTGGACGACCCACAGGCAGAGAGGATCACCAACGAGCAATGAAGGACCTTCGTGCTGAGATGATGGCTGAAATCAAGTAATTAAAGGTAATACAAGGAGGAGGAAGACTAGAAGAAGTAATGAGGGAAGCCATCACCACGCCACTAACTCCGCACCTAGCCAAAGCTCTCATCCCCCAGAAGTGTCACATACCAGCGTTCAAATGTTACGATGGATCCAGCGACCCCACGACCCACCTTCGATATTATAATCGTATGTTGGCTCGATGGGATCAAGACGATGTGGTCCTCTGCAGATACTTACCTTCAAGTTTGAAAGGGTCAGCAATATCCTGGTTCGATAACCTACCACCAAACTCCATAAACTCTTACAGCCAGATCACAGAGAAATTCTTGAGAACTTACATGTACAACAAGGCCGTCAACACCGGAATGGATAAGCTTTTCTGGATGGCAATCGCATACAAGGAAACCATCAGAGAGTATACAGATAGATGGCACAGAATCTGTCAAGCAATAAGGAAGATGGATCCGGTGGTCATCATCAACTGCTACAAATGGGGATTAGATAGGATGAGCCCGTTGTTCGTCGAGATCCATGGAAGTGTACCCACAACCGAAGGAGACCTTCGAGTCATCATCGAGAAACAAGCCCAGTTGGAAGAAATTCAGCGAGAAAATCTGAGGGCCCAAACACAGAGATCTCATAGGACCAACTCAGCGGAACAAGCACTACAAGAAAATTGTTATATTGCAACATGTGAAAAGTGTGGCAAGAACCCTTTTTTGATGTGGCTAAATCTTTTTTTCCACATCAAAACCTTTTGCCACACCCTGTGGCAACAACCAAATGTTATTTCCACACCTTAAGTACACTGCGGCAATATTTGGATTTTTTACCACACCAAATGGTGAGGCAATAAAACGAGGCAAAATAGTATTTTATTAATTTTGTTGATTCGTATATATTTCTAAATTTATTTGAATAAATATTTTTCCACACCAACTGGTGAGGCAGTTTTGTTGTATTTTTATTTTATTTTCTATGATTTTGTTTCCTATTTTGGTTTTTTACTATACAATAATTTTCTAAATCAATGAATACAAGAGATAAAAAAAGTTAAGAAGAAAAAAAATTATTTCATTTGTTACATTGATTTTATTGATATAAAAATTCAGTACATAAATTTATTTAATTTGCTTAATACAATACATAATACGTAATGATGTATCATAGGGAAAAAAATCATAATTCAGGAAAGAAAAGAGAAAAAAACGGAAACCAAACTTCATCTCAATCTTCTTTTGTTCCTGCAAATCTTCTATTTTTTTTTAAATAAATACTTCTGCGAAATCAATGTTCAAGGAAAATAATTATTTTCATGATCAGCAATCATTCTTAATATCTATACTTACTAAAACCATAACCAAAAAAAAAGAAAAAGAAATTATATACATAGAACATAATAGATGGGATATGAAAGTTACCTTAGGGATGAAAACATGCCCCAACTTGATTATCATTATGCACTTATTTCGTGAAAATTAACAATTTTCATAAACTTGATTCACCAATGAATGGAAAAAAAATCAAGGTTAACATTGTCAATTCGAAAGAAGAACCGAAAATGTTTATGTAAAGTAACAAACCCCGAATCAAACATTAGATCTAAATTAAATAACTCTTTCGATTCTTGAAATTGTTGCAGAGACTATGGATTCATTCACTAACTATCAGCAAACATTAAGAAAGTTCTGTAATCAGAAAATCTTCCAGAATCAAGCAAAGCTTCTCTAATAAGGGATATGGTCAGTATCACGATTGAATAACCTAAATTGTTAAGCCTAACAAGATAAAAACTTCAAAAAGACTTATTTGGGAATTTGACTACCTTTGATTAGATGAAATATAAACCACTTTTCTTGGATATGAAAGGTTCATGTGAGATAAAGGGGAAGAGAGGTTAGAAAGACAGAAAGCGTGAGAAAGGGATATAAAGTGTAGGTTGGACTTTGACTATTTAATTAAATACTATAAATATATGTTTAATATTTTTTTGATTTTCTATTAAATACGAAATTACTTTTGGTAGTTAAGGAAACCAAATTTACTTCGTTTTTACCGTATCTAGAAAATTGACCGCTGCAATAAACCATCTTTTGCCGCACATCAGACCTTAGTGTGGCCAAAACTAAATGTTTTGCCTCACTAGTGGTTACCATGTGGCTATAAATAATGTTTTGCCTCACTAGTGGTTACCATGTGGCTATAAATAATGTTTTTCCACAATATAATCTAACTGCGACAATAGAAGTATTTTGACACATACACTCAACTACACGGTGTGGATACAAAGTGTTTTTATTGTAGTGAAGCCAGCGGATCCAAAAGGAGTAATTCAGCGGAACGTTCCAATAAACATAGAAGCGTACGAAGGGATGATCGACGGCGTGATGATCGAAAGTTCGAAGATCAAGTCTTCACGAAGATTAGCACCAACTACACTCGCATCCTAAGGGAGATTAAGGATCGAGAAAACTTAGAATAGCCTTGGTCCAAAGGAAAGCAACCACCACGGTCCGAGAAGTCTAGAGACTACTTTGAATACCACTGCTTCAATGGGCACCAGACCGAAAAGTGCAAGAACCTCAAGATAATGATCCAGAAAATGATTGATGCTGGTGACCTCAAGAAGTACGTTCAAAAGGCAGAAGTCGAGGATAGGGTAAAACGAAGCAAGCAGGTCCAATTACCTGAAGGAAACCGAACGCTCAATTCCATTTCCTGTTCCGAATCCAACAGACCCTCTCTAACTTCCCAGATAGAAAAGATATTAAGAAAGCAATTCAAGGACTACTGCGAACTGTACAAAATCGACGGAGTCGAAGTTGATGACCATGAAAAATGGATGAACGCGCCAATCACATTCGACGCCGAGGATATCGAAGATGGCATGGAGGATCACAATAACCCCTTAGTTCTCACATTACCCATTGCAGGGTGCAATATCAGGAAGGTCCTCATCGATGGAGGGAGCTCGGTCAATGTACTGTTCTATGACACGTTAATACGAATGGAGCTGAATGACGAAAAATTTATGTCTTCGTACTACACCATATACGGATTCAATGGGGCCCTAACGAAGCCTTTGGGGGACATTGTGTTACAAGTGAACGCAGGACCAATGAAGGTTGATACACGATTCAGTGTAGTTGAAGCTCCTTCCCCTTACAATGCCATCATCAACCGAAGATGGTTACACAAGATCAAAGGGGTAGCAACGACCTATCATCAGTACCTTAGATTTCCAACACCTGAAGGGGTAATGGAAATAAGGGGAGATCAGGTCACCGCTCGAGAATGTCAGACCATACAAAATCAGCTCAACAACGAACATGATGAGCAGCGTTAATCCCGAAGAAACTGAAATAAAGAAGCTGCCAAAGAGAAAGCGATTGACCTTTATCTTGAAGAAATCTCCGGGAAAAGTCTGACAAAGGAGACCATCGTTTTAAACAACGAAGCAAGTACCTCGACATCTAAGGAGGCTGAGGAGCCTACCAAATAGCAATTAAAGAACGTCCCTCTCCTAGGGGAGCCAAAGCCTACATTCACATCGGTGGAACCCGTGAAAGAGATCAATATAGGGACCGGAGATAACCCGAAGATGATCAAGATAGGGACCTTAATGGATAAAGAAATAGAGATGGCTCAAATCAATCTACTCATGGAGTTCGCGGACATCTTTGCATGGAAATTAGGAGACATGCCAGGAATTGATCCGAAGATAATCCAGCACGAACTTCGCATAAAGCCGGGCACGCCTCCTTTCAGGCAGAAAGTACGAAAGGTAGCGCCGGAGTATCACCAGGCAATTCAGAGAGAGCTCCACAAACTGTTAGAAGCAGGTTTCATCAAGGAAGTGACGTATCCAACATGGATCTCGAACATGGTCATCGTGCCGAAGAAGAATGGAGGAGTAAGAATATGCATCGAATTTACCAACCTCAAAAAGGCATGTCCCAAGGATAGTTACCCACTCCCAAGCATCGATCAGCTGGTAGAAGCTGTTGAGGGATACGAAGAACTGACATTCATGGATGGATATTCTGGTTACAACCAAGCAGCTTTAGCAGAAGAAGATCAACAACACACAACATTCTACACCCCGCACGACCTCTATTGTTACACAAGGATGCCTTTGGACTTAGAAATGCAGGGGAATCATACCAGAGGATGGTTGATGCTATCTTCAAACCATGGATCGGGAACACTCTAGAAGTCTACGTCGATGATATGCTCGTCAAAATCAAGTTTCGCCAAGACCACCATTAAGACTTGAGGGATATCTTTGAAGCAATGAGGAAACACAGCATGAAAGTGAACCCAGAAAAATGCACATTCGGCGTCACCTCAGGGAAATTTCTCGGATATCTAGTAACGAAGAGGGGCATCGAAGTGGATCCTGCCAACATCCAGGCCATCGTAGATATGCCATCCCTTAAGAACCTGAAAGAAGTCCAAAAGCTCAACGGATCTCTAACGGCTCTGGGAAGATTCATCGCCAGGTCATCGGACAAATGCAAACATTTCTTCAACATTCTCAAAAAAGGGAACAAATTTGAATGGACCGCCGAGTGCGAAGAAGCCTTCCAGAAGATAAAAGAATACTTGGCCACGATCCCGATCCTTCAAAAGCCCGATCCCGATGAGTTGTTGGCACTGTATATAGAAGCAACCGAAGATGCAGTTAGCGCGGTCCTTGTCAAAACCAACACGAATATTGAGAAACCAATCTACTACGTCAGCAAGACTCTCAACCCGGCGGAAAGAAACTCCACGAAGATCGAACAACTCATACTAGCATTAGTATGGGCAACCCAAAAGCTGAGAACTTATTTCTTGACTCATCATGTTCGGGTCCCATGTAAAGCGCCGTTGGAAGCTGTCCTCAAGAGCGCAGGGAAATTAGGAAGGATAGCCAAATGGAACACTCATCTGGATCAATTTAACATTATCCACGAGATCCAAACTGCCCAAAAGTCACAAGTATTATCGGATTTTTTGGCGGACTTACCTCTAGGAAACGAAGAAGAAGTAAAGGACATACCAGAAGCAGAAGATGACGGGAAATATCCAGTCGATATACTCGAACCCTCAAACCAAAGAAGATGGGAAGTCTTCATCGACGGATCAAGAAATAGAGAAGGGCCCGGCATAGGCATCGTAACTACCACCCCAACCGGAGATAGGATCGTACATGCTCTAAGGATGGAATTCAAGGGGCACACCAACAACATCGTAGAATACGAAGCAGTAGTGCACGCCCTCCAATTAATAATAGAAATGGGGATAACTGATGTACGCCTAACAAGTGATTCTCAGTTGGTCATTCGGAAAATAGAGCTAGAATACAATGTCTACGATGAAACCCTCTCCGCATACATGGCTTTGGTCCAGACCTTAGCCTCCCAGATACCAAGCATCAAGTTCCGACACCTCTGCGGAAAAGATCTCGGGCATGCCGATGCCATAGCGTACATATCGTCGATGATGAGGGATGAAAGCGTAAATGTCATCAAGATAACAAGAGTATACGAGCCTTCAATTACTCCACAACAATCCTTTGCCACCAATCGTAAAGACGATGTAGGGGAGGATATTGCTGACGACGACGTTGGAGAGGATATCAACAACGATTTCGACGAAGAAGATATCTTATCAAGAGCAAATCAAGACGAAGATTTCACCAACGAAGATGATTGGAGAACCGAAATCCACATGTTCCTCAAAGAAGGAATGCTACCTGCAGATCTGAAGCAAGCTCGAAAGATACAGTCAAAGGCAGGAAGATACGATCTTCGGGACGGAGTCCTTTACAAGAAGTCTTTCCTCTGACCATTATTACGATGCTTATCTAGAAAAGAGAGTCGTCGCATCCTGAACGACATCCATTACGGTGACGCGGGCAACCACAACGGAATGAGGTCGTTAGCCGACAAAGCTAAGATGCAAGGATATTACTGGCCAACGATGTTACGAGATGCATCCAAGATGTCTAGAAGATATGAAGAATGTCAGCCTTTCTCTAGAAGAATCCACGCCCCGGAAACGAAGCTAAATTCCGTAGATAGCCCCTGGAAATTTTTAAAATGGGGGGTAGATATTGTTGGACCCCTGATCGAAGGTTCAGGGAAAAGACGATTCTTGATTGTAGCCACGGATTAGTTTAGCAAGTGGGTAGAGGCCAGAGATCTGTCCAGGATCAGAGATGTAGACGTGTTCACATTCATCTTTCAAAACATCATTTGCCGGTTCGGCATTCTCGCAGAAATTGTCTCAGACAATGATAAGCAGCTACAAGGAAAAATTATAGATATGCTCTTCGATACTTTCAAGATCAGGAAGAACAAGTTAACTCCCATTTACCCCCAAAGTAGCGGACAGGCTGAAGCCACGGACAAGACTCTAGCTCTTATCCTCAAGAAATCGTTAGACGAACATAAGGGTCGATGGTGTGAACAGTTGCATAATGCGCTATGGGCATATCGAACCACATGCAGATCTGCCACCAGAAAATCCCGATTCCTCCTTACTTATGGAGCCGAAGCTGTCATTCGAACAAAGATCATCATGCCAACAACGAAGACGGAATCTTGGGAAAAGAATCTCATAGCGGATATGATGTTAGAAAGGCTCGATGACCTGAAATAACGAAGGGAGACGACGTTGCAACGAATGTAGAATTATCAACGAAGATTGGCTAGAGAGTACAACAAGAAAGTTAAGCTTAGGAATTTTATAGAAGGGCAGTATGTGCTTAGAACTATACCGCAATATCAACGAGAGAGAAAGTGGGACAAATTAGCACCAACATGGGGTGGACCATTCATCATACATGACATCGCAAGGAACGGATCCTACTACCTGCTTAATCCAAAAGGAGAAGTCCTCAGACACCCTTGGAATGCAAAATACCTCACGCTATACTACCCATGAAGCAATGCAGTTCTGCGCCTGCATGAAGAGTACCAGAAGAAGAAGAAGCTGGCATACCCGCTTGACGTGTTTCTATCTCTAGTCGAGAAGTAGCAAACCTCACCTTATCAATCAAACAAGACTTCTAAAAAACAAATACTGGGAAAGTAACCATGTAAAATCTCTCGAGACTCCCCTATCAGCGTCTATAAGTGTAGGACCATGGGGAAGGCTTCCAGCAGAAAGAGATACCCAACTTATCAATAAGACAGCGTCTCAGCGGGATGAATGAATGTAAATACTTTAATAACGCATTACATACCCAAGAACGCTGCATCAACTCCCACCGTTCGATAATCCCCTGGCCAAGGATTAACCAGCTGGGTGACAGGTCCAAAGTCAGTAACGAAGGTGCTCACCCTCGTTGCTGCCATCAAACACTTTCTATTACTCAATTTATTCAAATATAATTAACTAAATACGCTTGCTGTATAAGAAGAGTAATTGAATTAACCATGCAGATAAGTCAGAATTGTACATACTCAAACAAACAAACGATGATCTATTCCATGAAAGTTGATTACAAGCTCGGGAAGTCAAACAAAAAACACAAAATATAGCAAAAACTGGCTCGAAGCCAAGTAATCAAAGAAGATCCGCCTACAACTTTAAGACCCTACTTCCCCTTGGAGGATCCAGCGTGATCAGCGGGACCTTTCCCCTGAGGCGAGGGAACACTCCCACCCGACGAAGGACCTGAGGAATAAGCTAAGGGTTCAGGAATCGGACGACGAGGATAATCCTTGACAATGTCATTATCTTTCTTAAGACCTTGTTCAATTTTAGACAGAGTGTTGTTAATCTCTTCGGCAAGCTAGCAGCGAGATTTATATGTAATCACGATGGTCTTAAGCTCAGATTGTGACAACGCGGATGTCAGACGAGCCATTTCCTTAGCTGCCTCCTTCGCCGCTTCATGTCGGGACTTAGCCAAACCTTCATAATACTTGGTCTGACCCTGCTGCTGCACTAGGGCAGATTGAGCCTTTTCAAGCTTTTCATTTGCAATGTGAAGCTGTCCCTCGATCTCTGAAAAAGAAGACAAAAATGAGTTAGAATACTAGAACCAAAGAACTGTTCGCGACCAAATAAATGTATACTTTCGACTCTAGCCAAAGCTATCTCATATTCATTAACTACAGCGTCCCGAGCGTCATCGAGAAAATCGTACTCGTCTGAAATTTTCTTATAATCCAATTGAAGATTTGTAAGAGCAAACTGACACTCATCCAACTCTACCTGCTTTATGGAGTTTAAATGGCGAAGATGGTTGACTTCATTATTCATTTCCTCTATGCATTTAGTAAGCCTGTACATATTAACTTCGAGGTCTTTCTCAGAATCCACTAAACGAGCCACATCAGCTCGAGAAGTGGTTAAAGCATTACTAAGGGTATGGGCCTCAGCTCTGGCATCGTTTCTCTCCCGAACGAGATGTTGTATATAATCTTTGACTTCAGGATCATGGGACGAACGAGCTTGGCGTAAATCTTCTTACAAGAGTGTTACCTTAGCCTCCAAGCTAGTAGAATTTTCACGCAAAACACGAAGGTTCTCACGAGTCCACAATAGAGTCCCATTAAACTGACGACGATTGGCGTTGTAACTATTCTACATGTTAGCCATTTGGGTCCGCCTTTCTCGCCACTCAGCTACTAGAGTATTATGCTCATCGGCTCGAGCATTCCATTTATCGGCTTCATGCTTAATTTTCTCCACTAATTCTCGGATCTGAGTAGCTTGCCGAGTCCTCTCATTCCGAAGCCATACCAATTCTCTAATATCACCCGCTGAAGATAAGGTGGGGAGACTCAGACAGCGCGCTAAGGAGACAAAAGAGAGACATGAAGGGGAGAGTAGAAAAAGAAAACAAACCTTTAGAAGACGAAGCATCATTACGGGCCTTCTCCAACTCACTGCGAACCAATGCAAGTTCAACACGAAGGTTCTCCTCTTCGCTCCAAGATGCTCCTTCACCTTTATAAGGTTCTTCAGTTCCAAAATCTCCTTGTCCCTAGCAGAAATAATCACTTCAGCGGCATTCAACTCTTCTTCCCTATGACGAAGCTTTGCCTCCAGCTTAAGGGCCTTTGCCCTGAAAAATTGGTACAGAGTGTGGTTGCAATGTTCACTTCTCATTATCTGCAATGATCACGAACAAATAATAATTATCAATAAGGAGATATATCAGCAATAAAATAAGGAATTAACAATGACTTACTTCAAGGACACGTTGTTGGGGGTAACCATACTGGTACCCATCGGCGATAGCCATCATGCCAACAATATAAGAAGGGGGATCGACCAGTAAGCTGGTCGAGGTTTCTCCCAAATATTTCTCCCAACCTTCGGCAACATCATCGGGAGATGACAACTGCATCCTTTAGCGGGTAAAGGCATCGGAGTTTTTCTCGCCAGGTATCACCGGGGCAGGGTTCGGCACAAACATTAGATTTTTCCTCATCAACCAATCCAATGTGGCATTGTCACCATCTTGCATCATGTCTCTATAAAAATCCTCCGAAGATGCACCAATGGAAGTTCCAATATCAGCCACATTCCCTCGACCATGGATACTCTTCTGGGCCTCGGTCTCTCCGTTAGCGCAAGCCTCATCGCCCTCACCGCCTAAATTTTCCTCCTGATTAGTTTCCCCTTCAGCACCGGTCCCAGCTGCTTTTCCGCCACCAGTCTCAGGTACTTTCCCACCAACGGCCTTGTCATCTTCGCCCCCAATAACATCTCATTCATCATTTGGCGAAACCAAAGAAAACTCCTCAGCCATCCCCATGGCAGCGTTAATATCCATCGGACCCCCAGAGGATGAATTTTACCAAAAGAAAACTCTGGAGCAGAGTTTGAGGGATGAAGATCAGCATCCTCATTTCCCTGATCTGGAACCGATCCAATAGGGGGATCGTTCATAGGAGTGTCAGGCGTAACTCTCTCCCCGCAGCACCACCCGGGGCATTCGTCTCTTCGTTGGCGCCACCATTGGTATTCTCATCCTTATCATAGTTATGAGGAGAGGTCTTTGTTCGTTCCTCATCATTGGTAACCTCTTCTTCGTCCTCAAGATCCTCATCATTTACGGGGCTGGTAACCTCGCCATGAATATCTGTATCCTCCGCAGGGGCAGTGGAAGACTGAACCGCGCCTATCTTCTTTTTCTTCTTTGCCTAAGGATATCACACTCAACATATCAGTACAACAATTATTGTATACATGCTTCAAGTTACCTTAACCTAAGAAGAAAAGGGGCATCATAAGGAACCATACCTTGGCAGCGGCATTACCCTTCGAAGGAGCGTTAGCATCGGAGCTTTCATCTTCATCAACAACGTCAACGGAATAATCAAAGCTCATACCATCGAAATTAAACCGCCAGGGGCAGAAGTCACCATAGCGAGTTGGAGCGCTATCACGAGGCTGACTGCCAGCAACAGGATGCCATCCATGCTGACCAGGCACCCAGCCATAAACCCAAGGACCAACAACTTCGATGACCGTGAAATGCCATTCATAATCATGATCACGCTTAATCTTTTCACGATGGGGAAAAAGCTTCTGTTGAGAAGTCCCCTTGGTACCAGGAACGTAGCGAAGCTTCGAATCACTCACTTCACTTAAAAGACCAATTTCACCATGAGAAGCAGGAATCGTACGAAGACCTACACTCCATGGCTTGCGATTTCTATTATTGATGTAATCTTCAAAAGAAGCGTTGAAATTGGCAGGAGTATAAAAATATCTCTCAGCAGGGTTGGGAGTATAGCAGGTCATCATCGTCTCACCTTTTCTTCGAAGGTAACACTCCTTCAAAGTACGAAGATAATTCCCACTTAGCTGCACTACCGAGCGACAATGAGTATTATGAGAAGAACCTTCGCGATCGGCCAGAACATCGTAATAAAAGGAATCCCCCGACTTATACAAGGGCAACATCAAACCCGCCTCGAAAGCTCCCACAGTAGTCATCAAATGAAGGTCATCGTACTTGTAGTTCACGATCATATCATAGGAAAGATCATCGTCTGGTGCATAGAACTTAACATCAAAGAACTCGAGACCACTCTTTGCCTTGAATACTTCGATATCAATGTGCTTGAAGGTAACCTTTTTATTTCCCACCGAAATGCTTCGTATGACCGGGGCAGAATCAGGGCTAGCGGGTTTACTCAGCGATGGCTTCGTCGTCTTAGGAGGACTTATATCCGAACCTTTCCTTTTGATCGATGGATTCCTGGGAGGGTACGCCATGGGCACAACAACTTTAGCTAAAGATTCTTTCACCACAGCAGTAGATTGCGAAGCTCGGGACCCCGAAGGAGGCATCATGGTTTGAGGAGGCATGGATCGAAGAGGTTGAACATTCAGCGGTTCGGTACGATGAGGAGAAGAGTGTTGCACATTTCCTGGCTCAACACATTGGGAAGAGGGATGATACACATGACGATTAACCGCATACCTAGACCCCTTCGGTTCATCCCCTTTCTTCGTAATAGAAACTCTTGGACCCGAAGATGACGAAACTTTTTGTGAACGAGAATCTGGATGGAAATACTTGGGCGTAGGGATGCACATGGGACGGGACGGTACGGGTTTTTGCCTAGCTCAGTACTTGTACCTCCCTATGGCCGGTACATGTACCTTGTACTTGTACCTGTACCCGTTTAGTACGGGATGGGACGGGTCTTGTACTTGTTTAACTCGGTACGGGATAGACCGGTTCTTTACATGTACCATATGTTAAAAAAATCCACTTTTTCCTAATAAGCTAGATATTGAACGCATTGTAAGAATTTGAATTCACATTTTACCTCAAAAACATTGGAAAGCTTGCGAAGAAATAAATTGCGTAAGACAAGCATCCCACTTTGTACATTGACGCCCGGTCGACAAACTCATAGTACGGGAACTGCACATATTTTGGAAAAGAAACACTAAAATTAGTTAGTTGGAGACAACGAAGGCATTGCAAAGCTACGTTAACAAAATACTAATATTCACAAGAAACAAAGTAACAACGGTAAAAGGATACTTAAGCAACCACGTACACTGGCGATGGCTACAGTCTCGAGATATGCTATGAAATAAGAAAGAGCTAGAATCCAAACAGGCTCAGTAACCTTTCGAATTGAGTCTGGTAGGTCAGCAATAGAATGCCGTAGTCGGCGAAGTGGCATAATTGACACCACATGGTAAAACAAGAAGCAAACGTGAGTGAGGAGGAAAGTTGTGTGCGTTACCTGAGACATGATCTTAAATATCAATCAGTACAAGAAAAGTTTAATTAACCATAAGACATGCATATATACTACACCAAAGTTCATGCAGAAGGATCATAATTTGTAGCATGCGTTGTTCATCTTCGATGAAGGAAAGGTGTATGAAGCTCCCAAAACAGTCCAAAAGTAGTGTTGCACCTAAAAGAAGTATGAATAAAAATCCTCGGTACTATGGGACGGGACGGGAATAGCCTAGAACCGTTACTTGTACCTACTCTATGCACGGTACCAGTTTTTGGTACTTGTACTTGTCCCATCTGACCGCGGTTCCGGAAAGGTATCGGTACGGTTCCGGTACGGTTCCATGGGACGGGACGGTTCCTGTGCAGCCCTACTTGGGCGTACCACCCTTAGGCGGAGATATGTCAGGACTTCTATGTGTATATCTGTAAGGGCTCGATGGCGGAGTTTGGTATGGGACCCGGTGAAGATCAGACATACCTACGAAGAGCAAGAAAGTACCACAAAGATCAGATAAAACAAATAATCAAAAATTTATATTTTTGCAAACTTCCATAGTTCATGCGAAATATGGACAGGGGCACAGACACCAATAGGTAAACAAAAACGAGAAACCCTAATTCCGTCGTAACTGTCAAAAATAAGCTTCAGCAACTAGCAGAAAAGTCTTAAGTTTTTGCGATAAAGAACAGGGGCAAGTATATATACTTTCATATATTTTGTTCTTCATCGCAAAAACCTAGATGCAGTAGAAGAAAGATGAAAATCTACTAAAGTCTAGAACATGATGATAAACATCATACCTAGATAAAAGGCGGTTTGGAAAATCAGAGGTGGACCGGATCGAGACTATTGAAGAACAGCGACAACGGCTTAACTCAGAGAATCTTGTCAGAATGGGTTGAAGTGGCAACAGAGAGAATCAGGAGCATCATCAGTTAATAGCTAAAGAACAAAAGAAGAAAAAAAAGAAAAAAAAACTTGAAGAGAGAATGAAGAGCCAGGGAGAATGAAGAGTTATGAACTGACAAGGAATAAAGAAGAATAAAATTTATTGAATTTGATACTTCTCTCATATTTATAATAAGATAAAACCGTCCCATGAATCAAGGGGAAGTTAATGCCAATAGTGGGAATGTGCGTCAAGGATAAGAAGAGATTAATGAGGAGAGATGAATGTGAAGGTGGATTTTCTCCAAACTTTGACCAACTTCAAGCTTAGAGAAAAGGGGAAAATTGTATACACATTATCCATCATCCACCACGTGTTAAAGGGAATACACGTGGAAGATATGCAACAGTGGGACATCAAGATATGATGCCACGTCCCAACATCCAGTGGACGTCTATCGCCTACATCTAATCAGTATCATGGCGATCCAAGGGATTAGGACCAGGGAGCACTGAAGGAAGAAGCCACCGCGAAGTCCTAAGGAGCACCAGATCTGTTTTATCCCATCTCGAGGCATATTCAAGATCAACGACTAAGATTAAGTCCACTGACAAAGATGTGATAGGGGCATCAGATGTCTGTCTGACGCGTGCAGACCGTCCCAACCACCCGCATTAAATACCATAGGCATAGGGTACATGTCAACAGATCTGTGGAAGAAAGGGAGGTGACCCTCCGTAACCATACTGGACCGATGGACCCTTCGGTCGGGAACGAAGATACCAGTGGGATTCAGCGCAAAGAACGAGAAGATAAGATTGTAACGGTCTCCATTAGTGGACCTTGGGTATCATCCCTATAAATACCCCTCTCTACTGAGAAAAGGGGGGACGACCAACTGAGAGTAAGAGAATAGGAGAGAGAAATAGGAAGACTAAGTATGAGATCTATTTCCCCTCTATCTTCGGATCCGCACAGTCATGTAGACTACCTTTGTAAATTCCAAGTACATAGTGAAACCCCCAACCCCGTGGATGTAAAGCCTTAGTGATGAACCACGTAAATCATCGTCTCATTTACATTTCAGCACTTTACTTTCTACTTTCGTTATTATGCTCTGTGATACTATGCATCTTGTTCATAAGGATAGTCGAATTACGTTCTCATGACTAGACAAGGACGAGTCCGAAGGCTCTGAGTCGATGAGTCATCGTGTTTATGTCATTTTTACATTTACTTTCATTCCCCATAATGATTTTATGTACACTGCGATTATTGTTCGTGAAGATGTGGATGCCATCGATATTTATGTGTTCACAATTGTATTTTAGGAGAAGAGACGGGTATGTCTATGATAGGCCAATGCACAACGGCTTGGTTCTCCAGTTGTAAGTACCGTCTGATGGAGAAAAAGAAAAATATTGCCAAGTAAAACTCAGGCCATTTTTTCAGGTAGATTTGTGTGGAAGAGAAAACAGAATATATATATCGCGTTGTCTTGGGTTTTATGGATGCCAGGTTTGTTTGCAGAGAACGATGTTATGAGTTTTAAAAAATAAGTTTATTTACCTGCAATTCCTTACTCCCTCAACTACTTACAACTATTGTTATACATTTCAGTATTAATAAAGCACTTCATCTTCGCAAGGGGGTACGTAAAAGGTCTATTTAAGTTGCACATTGTTTCCATGTCGGGTCCAGTTTTTCTATTTAAATTCATGTTCAACACCTTGTAAGTGGTTTTTGGCAGTTAGATCTCATTAATTTACTTAATAGATACCGGTTCAGTGCAGGGAATTTTGATTCGGACGGATTCGAAAAATATGTTTGCTTCCCAACTGTAGACTCATTATTTGTTACAAGCTAGAAACAAATATATTCTTTGACTGAGTAAAAAAAAAATTGTTACAAGCTAGACACTCAAGCTCATGCTATACGCTTGTGTTTGTTTTCGGCTAACTTGGGTCTGACTTAGAGTCAGTCTAATAGTAGAAATATAATCCAAGCTAGTCGAAATTGTGGAAAGACAAATGCCCCGCACGACTTTGGGGGATTATTTCTCGCTCAAGCGGCTTCTAAGACATTGGATCGATGACTAAATAAAGATTAGATTCGCATTCAGTCTAGAACCATCACTTTCAATTTGGGACCCACCACTTTTCCTAAAGGATCCAAAGCTTCGAGTTTTAGATGTGAGACATAGTGATCTAATGGTTTAGAAGCCGCTTGAACATAAAGGCATCCCGTAAAATCGTACGGATAGCACTGCTCCGAAAGACAAATGTGTGGAATGTTAATTTTAATAGCTTCCAAGTAAGGCCATAACACATATTTTCTAAGTCATTTTTTGAGGTCCCGTGAAAGAGAGCTTGGAATTCAAGAGAGAACGCCAACCCAAATAGTGTTTAAATTGTGATTAAATGTCAAAAATTGAATAACGACAAGCGTTAAAAGAAATTGCACCAAGAAAAAGTCCGCAGAGACTAGAAAAGATCAGTTGTTTGGAAACCAGGAAAGATTAGTGGTTTTGGTTTGGTATATAACAAATATCTATCTATACACGTCTCTAGAGAATGTAAATTTGACATATCAGAAACTATCAGATAGTACTAGAGTTAGAATAAGTGCGTCTCTAGAGAATGTGACATAATAGAAACTATCAAGTATAGTCTTTGAGTTGGAATAAGTGTGTCTGTTTGGTCCCGTTTGACTTGGTCCAGTTGATTTGGTCCAATTACTCTAAGGTCTTTTTTAAAAATATATTTTTAATTTGGCCCAGAAAAATTATTATTTGGTCCTAGAATTAATATGACCCATTCGATGACGTGATCAGATTTGAAACATTGTCAAAAATATCACTTTATTTCTCCTTTCCCTCTCTTAATAAAAAAAGCATAAAACTTAAATATCTGTTGAATGAGAAGTCAAAAAACAATAAATTATATATATGTATATATATATTATATATTTGTAAAGCTGTCGACTAGTCATATCAGTTGATAAGTTATTATATGGGGCAAAAGGTATCGTTAGGGCGCGCGTAGGTAAGAGGCGCATAAGTGAGACACGCTTGCTCCATTTGATGGAGTAGTAGCCTCCATGAAGGCAAGGAGTTAGTGAGTGTCGTAGTAGACGCTTAATAATAGGATCAACGACCGGCATTCGATTCTGAAAGGCTTTTTAAAACCACTATAGTCATGCGGACGTTTCCGTCAAAACTTATCAATGTGGATACGCCTTAATTAATTGAAGCCGCTTCAACCTAAATTAGGTAGAAACCCCATAACCTTGTGAGACTGGTTAACCATGTATTTGATAACATAGTTGACGTAGTGATGTTTGCGCTATATTCTGTCTCAAAGCAATTCCGAGTTGGATTCCATCGCATCTAAATCGAGCTTCAACCTGATTTGTTTGTACACTAGGCATTTGTGAAAATATCATAGTGGTGTGATATTTTGTATCTAATTGCTTTTGCGTCTATTTTCTATTGCTTTAAGATCATTGATTATTTGAAGTTTGGCACTTCCATGTGACTAAGCTTATTGTTATGTGGGAGTCGTTAATTGGATGTACGTTGCTATCCACGCCCGATTCATGATATTCTATGATCACCCAAGTAAATCATTTCCTTATTGAATTAGAAGCTCACACCCGGTTGGCGTCAGCGTCCTTATTGAGGGGGTGTGAATTTACTCAAATGTGGAAATTGTATATTTTGACCGTAACATGCGTGTATGTTGCTTGACGCGCACAATATTTCTTATGAATTTATGCCATGTATCTGTGTCTATCTACATTAGTCACATGTTTGATTTTATCCAGGAAGAGGGAATCAATCCCCTGTAATATTCATAATTGTTAGAACAATGCTCGGTTGAACCTACAAGTTTTGCTATCTCAAACTTGTTGTCAATGTTAGATGATCAAAATTATATCTTGATTTCTAGTCTATTAAGTTACGTCTCGGACTAGGTTAGAATTTGGCAGTTGAGTATCAGACATAACCCTCGAAGACTGAAGATCGACGAAGACATTTGGAAAACTTCTGTCAGGTATATATGTGAATACTGAACCATTCTATTTTACTAAAAGCAAAGGCTATGGGTAGTCTCCATTTGGAAACTAACTCGTCCATATGAAGGACCTCTCACTCATATGAACGAGTCAACCCACTATGGGAAAACAAAAAAAGAACATTACACGGGAGACGGTCTCCCGTGAGAAAAAAGAATTGAAGCAAAACGGGGACAGTCGACCGTTAACAAAAAAAAATCAAAATTTAATAATAAGATACTAAAGGGAGGGAAAAATTAACATTCAAAAAACAGAATTTAAACATTCACGGGGGACAGTCCCCCGTGAGATAGTGAAAAACGTTAAAGACTGTCCCCCGTCCAACCTAAATTTTCTTATACTGACGGGATACTGTCTCCCGTTTGTTGTTTTTTATCTTGACGGGGGATAGTCCCGCGTCTAGTGTTACACTCCCAACCACTCGTTCAAATGAATGAGTGCATGAACGGCTTGGAGGATAAGGGGGCTAAACACTACAGCCTCTAATTTGGTCAAATTGGTAGTGCGCTCTTTCATTTGAAAGAGTGACACTACCCATAGGATTTGCTCTAACTATCTTACCATTCTATCTTTGTGAGACGATGTCGTATGACTTCTAGTATATTTACAAAGAAGAAATTTTGAGTCAAGCGTGTCTTGTTAAAAATCTCGAAATATGATTTTAAGCAAAGACGTTCAACGATCCTTAACAATATTAGTTATAAACAATTTATTGTGTGAATTAATTTGTGGATCAATTGAAAATTACCTACGCAAATGACTTTATCACGCGGGAATATTTCAAACATCACAAGAGATAAATATTGAAATATCTGATATTTCTGCTCAGGGTGGATTGGCGAACCAGTTTGCAAAAACCCCAAGTTTAGATGGGGGTAGTAAAACGAACCGTTGTGAACTGAAATTTGATAGTTAATATTAAAGGCTAGCAGTTGTCGAACCCGGTTCACAAACTGTGGTCAACTGAGTTCGGTAGTCTCATAGGGTTGGCGAACCCGGTTCACGAACATTTGCATCCTAACTAGTGAACAAGTCTAACGGTTCACGAACCGTTATACCAACCATCCCTGTAGAATTTAGCAGATGCTCAAAGACTTAATTTTTAAATATGTTTAGCATTGCTAGAACTCTCTCAAATACTTCTAAGACTTCATTGATCACCAAACAATTATGTGTGTGCATCATGACTAAATTCTTAAGTGTTTAAATGAATATCAAATTGCTTTAGTTTTTTGGCATAATTGTCAAACCGAACAATCATTATACACGGTTCTAGAACTGGTTCCTAGTGTATATTCTTTTATTGTATTTTCAAGACCTAAAAGTTCTCCCTTGATTCTCAAGTTATCTTAGCTTGAATTCTAAGAAACCCCTGGTCTCTGAAAAATATAAATAGTGATGCTCTTTCATCTGGGAAATTCAATCCCTGACACATTATGTCTTAGTTGATTCTAGAGTCGTCCTCTATATACCTATGTTTCCTTCGAGTTACGTAATTAGATCTACGACTAAAAGACTTCGCATTGGGGATTCGTGAAGCTAGGTCCGACTATATTTACCTTAATAGTTCGTTATCCTGATCTTGCTTTTCTGTTATCGAGGTATTCACAATCTCTTTCAGGCAAGATAGATAGTAATCGCAAAGTTCTCTTCATCTCAGACTTTGTGATTCCTCAACATTGATATCTGAAAACTGATCTTAATTAATCTTTTGAAGATTGTTCTGGTGAGGTGGTTAAAAATCTAGGATGCTCTTCGGGAGTCCTAAGTTCCGAATTTGTGAGGTTTGCTAGATTTGTCTATTGCAGACAGATTTCCTCACCTTGATCTTTGATCTAAACGGAAATCAAGTAGGCTTATCTGTTAGAGGAAGATTGGTATCAAAAGTCTTCACTTCGGCTGAATCAACTCTTAGGCTGTGAAGGACGTCAGCTAAGGGAATCAATTGCGTAGAGCCTTGTGAGGTTCAAGAGACGTATGGAACGTGACTGTAACTGAATCGCTTGGAGGGTGGATCAGGTCTCCACTACATTCTAGTCCGAGGTCTGATAGTAGGCTAGTATCTCAAGCGGTTTAATATAGTTTGGTGTTCAAATCTGGACGAGGTCAGATTGTTTTTCTGTTATTACAGTTTCCTCATTAAGAAAACTTCTGGTGTCTTGTGTTTTTCTCTTTTTCACATTATATTGTTTATCTTCATAATTGGATTTACGCAAGTTGTACGTATAAAACATTAGTAGATACGCCTATCTAATTGTGATCGATTACGAGGCTAGTTCTTGTAAAATTCGTATCTTGGAAGATAAATAACAAGTTTAATTACTTGGGTGAATTACGATTGGATTATTTGGATACGACTAGATTGATATTAGATATTGATTTTTGAGATCATCCAAGTACTCTTGTTGACAATCACGTTCACAGACTGTTGTCTATATACATGCTGATTGAAAAGAGGTTATATACATATTGTCAAGGATCATTCAGTTGATCAACTTGCAATTGTATTGAGTTTTGTCCATACAGGTTTCCGAACGAAAAAGTTGGTGGTATACTTGATACTCCTGCGTTTTCAATAATTCCACATGAGACGTCTTTTTAGGCTTAAAAATATCAGTCGCATGCAAAAATGTCATCCTCATGCGGTGAGATTGAGATGGCCCCCGAGTAACAGTGTCATGGTATTCTATATTGGAGGGGGAGGGGTTAGTATCTTTCGTCTTAGAGTTAAAGGGGCATTTAGTAGATTTATTTTTAGAGGTAGCGTCTAGTAGCCCGCATCTCTCTTTGAAGGGAACATTTAGTAGCTCTCTTCTTTCTTTGGAGGGGCATAACTCTCTTTGGAATGAGTGTCTTAGTAACTTACACCCATTTTTCTAATAATAGTACTGAGTTTGCGATGTGTGTATAGAATTTTAAAGTTCTCACGGTGAGCTTGTTCTGTGAAAAAAAACATCGAGGTACCACCAACCAAAAATGTTTCAACTAGTCAGGCCTCTAAATTTGTCAATGTTCACAACATTCTCTCCCCTAATTTTTTTTTTATGTAGACGCTCTAGACGTAGCCACTTTCCTTTCCCAAAAAGTTGAGTTGGTGAATCGGAATGATTAAGAATTTTGTGGTTTTATTGGTAAAGATCATTGTATATGGCCATGTGTCACATATATTGACGGGTGTTGCAAGTATTTCTTGGTATTTCCTGATGTTACAGATATTATCAGGTGTTACGAGTATCGCCCGGTGTCACAGATATTTCCGAGTGTTACAAGTATTTCCCGGTGTTACAGACATTTTTAGGTTTTACAGTATTTCCTAGAGTTACTGATATTTCCTTTATTGTGTCTTGTCCTGGCCAAGCTTCCACCAAAGTCACTTGTCCGGATAGGTTGTGTTTAAATTTGATAATGCAATCGATTCGCTATCGTGCCATTTATTTCGGTTGGTATACCTTGACAACGTTGTCGTTCTGGTCAAGGCTCACCCACGTTGTGCGTGCAGTGAGTTACATTGAGTTTGTTAACTTTGTGATTTCGTTTTTCCGACCAAGCCTCAATCTATTGTCCTGGCAGGCTTCGAGGAAACTTTTTGTCCCCTGCCATGTCAAGTATTATCGGGTTTTATAGATATTTCTCATTATTTCCAAATATTACGGGTGTTGCCTTAATAGTATGCGTATTATGTTTCAGATGTTTTTGGTAGACGTCCTGGCGATATAGCCCCTTGTTGTTGGTAAATCGTCTCACAATGGGTGCTCATATGCTCAAATTCTTATAATATACTTCAAAATTACTTTTACATTATATACACTAAATATATATTAATGAGCAAGGGGAGATGTCATACACGCCGTTTACACTTATGAATACATCAAAAATTGCACTTAGATTACTTAAGGACAGGGTGGAAATGTATGCACACGCAAATAGATGAAAAACAATTAAAGATTTATGGTCAAAAATAAAACATGTCATAATCAAAAAAATAGGAAGAGAACAAGAGACGCCATGCACAAAAAAAATAAAAACGAAAATAACATAGCATGCTCAAGAGTAGATGTGTAGCATGTATTTGAATTTTAACTTAATCATGGATAGAATTGTAACATTTTTGTTTATTTATTTTTGATAAAGGAAATTTCATAAGATTAAAGGAGAATATTTACATTGTTTAAACCGCAAACTCTACTAATGAAGCTGATCTTTCCGTAACTATCGCCAAGTCCTAGAGTCTATATTCATATCTTCAAACTGACTAATATACTTAGATATTTTGTTTACTAGAATATTACAGTCTCTTCTAATAAAATAGGGAAAAAAAAAAGAGTTAACAAAATAATTGGTGAACTTTAAAACTTTAAGCAGAATAACTTTACTTCTGTGATTTATAGCAAAATGATTCTTCTTCATGTCATTGATAATATTAAGATCATCATTGAGAAAGATGAAATTATATTGACCATATTATCCTCCCCATCCTTATAGCCTTTATATAAGCTTGACCCGAACTTGAACATTTTCCTGAACCACCTGCAGAATGTAAACCAACCCGTTATTGTATGTTAATTACCACCATATCATATGCAAATTTATTCATGTTTTTATTAAAAGCAGCATCAAACATAATATAGTTTGAACTGTTAGGTATTAACACATTTACAACCAGGGTGATTACATTTATAAGAAGTAAAGTTTTTAATTTTGTTCTTAATATTTCCATGAAACTTAAGGAATTGAGGCATATGTTTTTGAATTTTCATTAACAGGTCTTTAGGATTAGGTTTGATTTTGTCAAAGACAACTTTTCATATGTATTTCTAGATTACCAGAGAATATCAGCATAATATTTTTTGTGAGCTTCTTTTAACCAAAGTGTTGATGGTGGTTTTTAGTTTTGGGTTAAAATTGTAAAACCTTGCATCTGATGTGACGTCACTCTGTAAGGAAACGGAGGCATGAGTGTTAACCTCTCCACTGGCATACTTATTGAGCCATTCAATATATTTACATGAAATTTATCCAGACTGGCGCATGTAGCAACCATCCCAGATGTTCTGTAAATTTCGGCGCTTTGCCTATATTTACTTAATATAAGTTTCTTTGAATGATTTTATGCTGTGTTCCTCAGCTGAACCCTTAATGTTGATATGGCATGAAAATTTGTGTTCACTCGCAGCAGAGTAGCACGAATTTCCAAATATCAAGGATAAGGTCTTTGCATAAGGTATTCAATCAGAAAGCATGCTGCTCTCTGAAAATGAACTTAGAGAACTCTGTGTCAACACATAGAATTCAGTCAATTACTTTTGCGCCTTGCGCAGTATACCAGACCTTGCTTGTCGAAAGTAATCCTAGGAAAACTAGGTAATTAATCCTCCATGGATTAGTAGGTGCAAAATATTGCCTAGAATCAGAAAACAGGGAGCTACAGTAGAAAAGGGAGGCGTGGCCATGCCTTAGGCCAACTGGCGCCACTTGACATTGGCCACGCCCCATCCTAAACCGTCCATATTTCCCTCGACCAATCAGGTCGCCTCAAATTATCCATGCGCACATAAGTTGTGGTTGGGCCCTTACTTGCCGACTCCACTTCCCATCGACCAATCAGGTTGCTCTAAAGCCGCCACAATCACACCAGAAGTGTGGCCACGCCCATGCTTGGCCGGCCCCTCTCCTTCCTACCGACCAATCAGGTCACTTTAAAAATGTGCCACGAGCACTATAGGTGTAGTCGCACCTTATGTTTGGCCGGCCCTTTTTCTTGCCCAATCAAGTCGCTCTAAGATCGCCACTATACATTAAAGGCCAAACGCACCTTGCCACTCTACCATACTAACTGGCAACCCAAACGCGCTCTGCCACAACAATATTGGCATTCCAACATACCACCCTGCTGTAGTAACATGCCACTCTTCCGCAGTAACATGCCAATGTGCCACAAATGACGCCACTACGTGCTAATCCACTTTCTGTTCGTGGCCAATGCCATAATGGACTCCAATTAGGATTTCATGATCAAAACAAGACTTTTGCTTCAGTAGCATCAGCCGAAACCCTAATTTTGGTCATAGTACACAACATGCCACGAGCCAATTTATCCTTGGCCACGCCGCTAAGCCCTAACTTTGGCCACGTCGCCAAATCCTAGCCTTGGACACGCCGCCAAGCCTTAACTTTGGCCACGGCGCCAAATCCTAGCCTTGGCCACGCGGCCAAGCCCTAACTTTGGCAACGACGACAAATCCTAGCCTTGGCCAGGCCGCCAAGCCCTAACTTTGGCCACGACGCCAAAACCTAGCCTTGGCCACGCTGCCAAGCCCTAGCTTTGGCCACGGCGCCAAATCCAAGCCTTTGCCACGCCGCCAAGACCTAACTTTGGCCACGACGCCAAATCCTAGCCTTGGACACGCCGACAAGCCCTAACTTTGGCCACGACGCCAAATCCTAGCCTTGGCCACGCCGCCAATCCCTAACTATGGCCACGGCGCCAAATCCTAGCCTTGGCTACGCCGCCAAGACCTAACTTTGGCCACGACGCCAAATCCTATTCCTGGCCACGCCGCCAAGCCCAAACTTTGGCCACGGCGCCAAATCCTAGCCCTGGACGCGCTGCCGAGCCCTAACTTTGGCCATGGCGCCAAATCCTAGCCTTGGCCACGCTGCCGAGACCTAACTTTGGCCACGATGCCATGTCGTAGTCATGCTGCGCGTACTAAATAGAGTTGCGATTCGCCAAACCCTAATTTAGCTAAAATTTTCCATGCCAACTGAGTCCAATGACTCTCCTAAGGCATCAAGATTAACTTAGCAACAGGGTCAATGTTTCCAGAGCCATATTCGGGTCTAGCACCAATATGCCAAAACAGCTGCCACGGCTACGCCACTAGCATGTCGATATGCCATGGCTCCGCCAGGCGCCACTATGCCAATGGCGCCACTTTGCTATGCAAACAATATGCGGACATAATCAATGGCCATCCTTCCTCATGAGATGCAATCTCGTCCATCCAAGTTTGCTACCGAACTGACGGATTTGTCGAAAGTTTCAGGCGACCAGCTGCCTAAATCTAGTGGTCATGTCTACGCCAGGCGCAACTTGCACCATCGTGCCACTTGCATGCACGATCCATGCCAGTCATGCCACATTGTCACTGGCGTACATCAAAATGTCGTTGCGCCATTATCAGGCGCCAACACAAGGTAGCCATAACCAACGGCTACCCTCCTTCATGAGATGCGATCTCAGCCATCGAAGTTCGCCATCGAACTGACAAACCTGTGGCAAGTTTTAGGCGACCATACAAAACGATTCTAATAGTATTACATGTTATTTTCCTGCGGTAAGTCCCTTGACTTTGACTTGCCACACGTAGCAAAGTGCTACATGTTTTCCACGAAAACACTCGAGACATCAAACATGTCACAAACTGGGGGATGCTCATCAGGGTATTGGTCTGGCGGTTTATTGCGTGCGGTGTGCAATGCGCCCGTTACAAGAAAGTGTCATGAAGCGGGACAATTATTGGTGGTGAAAAGTAACGGTGTAAATGAATTCACTTCCTTCATCATGGAAGCATAATGTCTGACGGTTACAAGAATTCACTTCCTTCGTCATGGAAGCATAATGTCTGACGGTTACACGTTACTCTATTTTTCCACCACTCAATCGTTTCCACTTCCTACGATACCAGGGTACGTTTCAATATGACTTGTATAAATAGGATTCACTTATTTCCACCAAAGGACAAGTTTTGGTCAGAGAACAACACAGTATCCAGAAATCACCTTCTTGCTTTCCATCCTGCTATCCAGTTCTACTTTCTGATACAAGTTGTAAACAACCACACCTTCAGAATCAACTATTCTGGTCCCAACACTTTCTTCGCTTCCCTCCCTAAACCAACCCTTCTCCTTCACTTGGTGACTGAAGCAAGCCTGGAACGGACATTTCTTGGTTTAGGCCAGGATTGTACAGATTGATCTCTCGAATCAAAAGTACTCCGGTGTAGTGCATTGTTTAGGGTTTAGACTCGTTTCTCATCCACACACACGAATTTACCAAAAATCGGCAGAAACAGTTTTCACCCACAAACAATTGGCGACCACAGTGGGAGATTAATCTCTCGGTTTCAATATCAATTTCCAATTCCCAATTTTATTTTTCAACCTTGATCTCAAGATGGTAGAACTCAGGTCCGGATCAGCAACAAACCCTAAGAACACTAGCACTGAAATCATCCCCGGTACTAACGCTCCTTCCAGTGGCATTAATACGCCACCAGCCAACACCAGCGGCGCGGAAAATTTTCTTTCAGGTGTTACAACACCGATCACCAGAGCTAGATCCGCTGCTGCCACTCCCAACGTTTCTTCAAGTGTGACGCCTCCAACCGTCACCAGAGTCGTTTCTACTCCACCATCATGACAAGAGACTGGAGGAGTCAGAAGAAGCCGATCTCTTCTTACCACTGTTGATTTAATGGAAAGACAAAAGGTTCTCGTAAGGATCAGACGGACATGGCTACAACTCAGAAAGAGATACCTATTTTCCTCAAGACACTAACGGAGCGGCTACCACAAGAGTCACGTCAACCCCAGATGGAGCTGACAAGGAATACTTTTAACATCCGGCGCAGGCACTTCAGCAGGACGCGCGTTTATAGATGAAGAGGCTCGCGTTTCTCTTGAACGCCTAGTAGAAAGGAATCAGCAATCCAATTTCATCATACGTGAAGATCATGAACGACTTCTCCAAAATTGAGGCAAAAAAAAATCAGCAACCCTCCTGAGTTTACAGAGACCCTCTTCCCGTCAAGAGCTGCATGATTTCTGAGGACTTCTCCCACAAACAAAATCGTGCAGTCTATGATGAAACATTTATGTGAGATTTTGTATTTCTCCAAGGCGCAGCTTCAATACATATTTGCATCCCTCAACCGCATTGCATCAGAAAAGCAGCTGTTTCCATCCAGGGAAGTCGTTCCTAAACCCCAACCTCTTCTGGAAAGCACGATTGATAGATAGAACTGGGGACTCCTAACCACTGTTCACTTGAAGGATGTCGACTTTTGTTAGAGCATTGCTCGGTCGAACTCGCATGCGTTGCTATCTCAAGCATGTTTGTCAATATTAGTGATCAAAACCATAAGTCTTGATTTATAATCTACTATAACTAAGGTCTCGGACTAGGATATAAAGTGTAGTTGAGCTCAAGAACTCCATGGCAATCATCATACAAGACGAAGGAATACTCCAGGAACTGGTGGATCTTCATCGACTAAAAAGTATGTGGAGACTTGAACTTATCTATCACTCAAAAGTCTATTTATCTCCTATCTTGAGACAAAAGTCGTTTTGCTATATAGACTTAGATTATACACATTTGGTATTTCGAGACGAGTTTATCTTTCCTATCTATTTCTCGAAATATGTGTTGGTAAAGCTTTCGCTTTAGCCAAGTTCATCTTTACCTAGTGACGATTTCAATCACTTTGAAAATTGCTCTGACAAAAAATGGTTTGTAAATAACAACTATATAACGTTCTCTGAGAATGTTTCAATGATTGAAATGAGAGTTTAGACTATATAACCATTTGGAGGATATAAGCATTGTTGTAGAAACACATATATTTATAAGTCCTTATTGCTTGAACCGAAGTTTGTGAACTTTGTTGATCAAGTGAACCGGAGAAGTGTGTGAGCTAAGTCCGCGAACTCAGTCTGCGAACCCAGTCCGCGAACTGGTGAAGTTCTCAAACCCGAGAATTTCTAATGGAGTTTGTGAAATCTATCCGGGAACTTAAGTCCGCGAACCCAGTCCGAGAACTTGAGTAGGTTATGTCTAAAAACGATGTTTAGTGAACTTATCTTTATAAACTAAGGAATGCAATTGCAAACCGTAGCTATAGAGTTCATGAACCAATTCATGTGAATCAAATCATTTTGCTTCAATTCTGTCTTGTACGTAGTACATAAGATTTCCTTGCAATTGAACAACTCTCTAACTAGTTCATTTGAGTCATTTGAACTAGTTATGGTGAAGAAGAATATGGTTGATATGAAAGTGATCATATGGCTAACCATTTTGTTTATTATTGTTGAACCAACTAATGTACAAGTTTGGGTATGGTTACACAAGCCCAGGAACGTGCATTTCATTTGTGTATAACGAGCTATGTTTTCGATCTAACAGTTGATAAATATTAGCTTGAATCTAAATCAGGTTTTCATCTAACGGTGAATATTGAATGCTTTGTTACCAAGCTAACATTGATTGCAAACCCTGATTTGAAAGACTATATAAGGGAGAACTCTAGCAACTGGGAAACCTAATCCCCACACATTCTGTGTGATACTAGTTGTGCTAAGCTATAGTCGATTCTCCTTTAACCTTTGGTTTCTTCTTCTAAACCAGGTTAACGACTTAAAGACTTCATTGGGATTGTGAAGCCAGACCGATACTACTTTTCTTGTAGTTGTGTGATCTGATCTTGTTGTTTCTATCGTACGAGTACAATTATAATAATTGTCTTGAGATTTCTATCTCCGATAGGCAAGATAAAAAGTTGAAAAAGCGGGGGTCTAACAACACCACCCAATATTTCACTTAGCAGTCTGTATGGACAAACTCGAATATACTTTTAAGAGAATCAACAAGACTCAATCAATTAAAAGTACATCAACGAGTTTATATCTCTCTCTCTATTGATTTGATTTCCTCAAACAGAAACTGCGAGTACTAATCAAATACAAGGAATAACTTGGATGGTACCAAAGACCAATATCCAAGGATAAATCAATGACAATCAACAACCAAAGGTTGAATTACTTTAATTGATGATCTAACGCACAACATGTATTATTTCAATTATAAAGATAAAACAATATAATGCGGAAACTGAAATAACACATAAACCAGACACTAGCCTACTCCAAGCTAACTTCAGACTGGACTGTAGTTGAACCCCAATCAGTCTCCCACTGATCCAAGGTACAGTTGTACTCCCTACGCCTCTGATCCCAGCAGGATACTGCGCACTTGATTCCCTTAGCTGATCTCACCCACAACTAAGAGTTGCTATGACCCAAAATCGCAGGCTTTGACAATAAACAAATTTGTCTCCCACAGACAAGTCTATCAAAGGATCAATCTGTTTCCCGCAGAAAAACCCTAAAGTTTTTGTTCCGTCTTTTGATAATAATCAAGGTGAACAGGAACCAAGCGATAATCCGGTCTTATATTCTCAAAGAACAGCCTAGATAAATCAATCACCTCACAACAATCTTAATCGTATGGTAGCGAAACAAGATGTTAAAGAATCACAAACAATGAGACGAAGATGTTTGTGACTGCTTTTTATATCTTGCCTATCGGAGATATTAATCTCAAGCCAATCAATCTGATTGTACTCGTACGATAGAAGATGCAAGATCAGATCACACAACTACGATAAAAGAAGTATCGGCCTGGCTTCACAATCCCAATGAAGTCTTTAAGTCGTTAACCTGGTTTTAGAAGAAGAAAACCAAAGTTTAAAGGAGAAACGACTCTATCACGCAAACTAGTATCACACGTGAAGTGTGGGGATTAGTTTTGCAGTTTGCTAGATGTACCCTTATATAGTCTTTCAAATCAGGGTTTCGTCTTGGTCACAAAGCAAACAATATCCACCGTTAGATAAAAACCTGATTTATATTCAGGCTAATATTTCTCAACCGTTAAATCGAAAACTTATCTTGTTATACACAAAGGAAATATGAGCATTTCATACCAACCATATTCTTCTTCACCATAACTAGTTCAAATGACTCAAATGAACTAGTTAGAGGGTTGTTCAATTGCAAAGAAATCTTATGTACTACACAAGACACAATTGAAGTAAAGATGATTTGATTCACTCGAATCGGTTCATGAACTTTATAGACACGGTTTGAAAATTGCATTCCTTAGTCTTTATAAATTTAAGTTTAGAAATCATCTTTAGATATATAACCTTCTTAAGTTCGCACACTAGGCTCGCGGACTTAAGCAACCGAGCAGATTTTACAAACTCCAGCAGAAAATCTCGGCAAAGACTTTCCGCCGGTTCGCGTACTGGGTTCGCGGACGCAGCTAGTTTGTCAACTCCAGTAGAATTTCTCGGGATGAGAAGTTCGGCAGTTCGCAGACTGAGTTCGCGGACTTGGCAACAAGCCATTCTTCTGGTTTCTCTTGATCAACAAAGTTCGCAAACTTTGGTTCAAGGGATAGGACTTATGCACATATGTGTTTCCACAAAAATACTTATGTCCATCATTGGTTATGTAATCTAAACTCTCATTCCAACCATTGAAACATTCTTAGAGGACGTTATACAGTTGTTACACTATTTCTCGTCAAAGCAATTTTCAAAGTCATTGAAACATATCATGACTTTCGTCACTAGGTAAAGATAAACATGGTCGAAGCGAAACGCTTACCAACACATATTTCGAGATATAGAAAGTCGAGATATACTCGGCTCGAAATACCAAATGTGTATAATCTAAGTCTATATATAGCATGCGACTTTTTGTCTCAAGAAGTAGGAGATAGAGTAGATAGACTTTTGAGTGACAGATAAGTTCAAGTCTTCACATACATTTTTGTAGAGAAGTTCCACCGGTTCCTTGAGTAGTTCTTCTTCTTGTATGATGAATCGCCATGAAATCCTTGAGCTCAACTACACTTTCTATCCTAGCCCGAGACTTAGCTATAGTGGAATAGAAATCAAGACTTATAGTTTTTATCACTAACATTGACAAACATGCTTGAGATAGCAACGCATGCGAGTTCGACCGAGCAATGCTCTAACAATCTCCCCCTTTGTCAATTTTAGTGACAAAACTATCAATACATATGGAATACAAAAAAGATAAAGAAACTTTAGTAGCTCCTATTCCACATGTCTAATCTTCAACATTCCTCGAAATCTTCGTCACTTCCAAGTACTCCAATGATCCCAAAGGTTGTAAGTTTAGCATCACCGTTGTTGAAGATCCGTAGCTATAAAAATGAGAAAGCATCGGTCTCGATCATTGTTATAAAGTGTCATAGTATTATTACACAGTGTCAAAGTCCAATTGTATCACAACTTCAACAATAGTACTATGGTGATATGTATCACTCCCCCTTAGTTAATACTCCCCCTTACACAATGATCCGAAAACCATATGTATTTGTAGTGTGAACTACATATTAATTCTCCCCCTTTTTGTCAATAAAATTGGCAAAGGTACAAGAACGGGATCATAATGAAATTTCCGTAAGAGACATTTCATGACTAAAAGAAAATACATACCATCTAATTTAGATGTAATCATATAACCGAAGCTAATAGCATTCATCAAGGAGTTTAAAGATCCAAGATAACCCCTTTAAAATTCCACAGTCGCACACCCCTCAAGATATGACCATTAAGCACAAGTTCAAAAGAACTCTCCCCCATTTGATGTCGTTCCCAAGGGAACAACAAGAGCGACCTTAATTTCAAAAGAAAAGAAGGATTTTTATTGTACACCAAAAACCATGAGAATGATTTTCTATATCCAGACACTCAATCAAATTAGTCACAAGTAAACCCATGATTAATTTAATCGGAATACGCAATCAAATTAAACACAAAAGTGATCAACTTAATTGATTATGCTCGACATAAGAGAACTTATGGAGCATACGAATAACATAACCATCAAAAAATTAATAGGATACTCATTCATATACTCAACATAAGAGGAATCTTACGGAGTATGAAAATACTCAACTAGATTAATTACAAGAGAACCCATAATTAATCTAATTGGAATACACAACCAAACTAATTACAAAAGTAATCAATTTAATTGTCATTTGTTTTGCTCGACATAAAAAGACTTATGGGGCAATAACTAATTGACCAAACAAGATGATTAATTTAGTTCAAGAATTGCTCAACATAGAGTACCTTACAGAACAACCAACAAAGCTAATCAAAAATTAATCAACTTGGTTGGATCGTGATCAACATAAGACACATTACGGAGCCTCACAGTATTACAATAAAATATGGATCAGTGAAGACCAATATTGTGGAATACACAAGGATTCATTCTATCTTCCATCACTATTTGCATAACAATTTTTAATAGACATAATCCTTGAACACAAAAGATTTTAACCTATCTTACATAAAAGAATTGACAATATAGGCTTAACTTTTGTATATGTCAAAAGTATATTCATCCTTAAATCAATACGTGAATACCGATCATGAACGATTTTACTTTTGACAAAATACGGGACAACATAGTTCACGGACGTAAACACCAATATCCCATAAGAAATTGCAATATAACAAATCATAAAGATTAAATACTGCAAACCATCATCCTCCAAATATTTTTAGAATGTAATACCCAATAAACCTAAAAAAGAACAAGAAGATGAAAAATAATAGTTATGTGTAGTCACAATCATTGCTATTCGAGCACTAGTTATTCTTTCAACTAAACCAAAAAAGAAGACATACTAGGCAAAAAATAAAACTCAGTTTTCTTTGATGATTTCATACCTATGGAATGGTCCATCGAAATAGGAGTCACTGATATCCTTGATTTTGTTGACCCTAGAGATACCATGTTCATAAGTCAGAATGTTAGTTTTTCGATCAACAATACGAACAAAGTGTCGAGCCTTAGCGCATTCAAGAATAACTTTCTTCTGATTCCTGATCAAGATATTCTGAGTATTGGATTTTTGCTTGTCCATCAATAAGTTGGTTGATATGCAGTTGAAGGTTAGCAAGTTCGTTCTTTACTTCATTCTGAACAAGAATTAAATCCTTGACAGATTCTCCAACCCAAGAGTTATACTCTTTCCTTTCAAGCATATTCATCAGAATAAACTCTTGAGTAGGATCACTTCCTTTGAGATCATCCTCTACAGTAGGGTTAACTTCTTCTTTGGGAACAATTTCCATTGAGTTCATTTCTTGAAGATTAATGAACACATATATGAAATATATATATGTTCAAGTGTACACCTTAGATGGAAACCCAGGAGTTCCTTGAGGAGATATGGACGTTCGTGGACTAATCCATACGCCAAAGAATGGACCCAACCAGGAAAACTGCATATTGTGTCGCTTTCAAAAAAAATCATCCCAAAAAAGAAAGGTCTGAAGAAGAAAGGAAATACTAAAAACTCACATCAAGAGATATCAAACATACAAACTAATGGAACTCAACTAATTACTTGAGCATCTCTCAAACATCATCCTTGTATCTCTCAAGTTAGATACAAGAATGGAACTTTCTGCTACTAGGTAGCAGAGAGAGACATAGTCTCACTATAGGTTTTGAGAGAGTAGTTGTGATTTTCCACCAGGATATCTGATCTCAGCATTTCTTGTCTTCCCATGGTAGTTTCCATTTTTAGGGAAATTTCTCATAGCTCTTCCTGAAAGCTCAAGAGAAGGAGCTTTCTGATTACTGAGTCTAGGACCTCTAGAGATTGGTTCAAGAGGATTTTCCGAGATGGGTTTCCAAACTCTAGACTTAGATTCACCAGAGTTGTTCTTATAAGCGCATGTCATGATTTCATCAGTAGCATAAGACTTTATACCACTAGAATGCACAGAAGTCCTGTAATGATTCCTAGGAAGGAGATCATTTTTATAAGATGTCTGGTGTATTGTGAGCATGAGATTCACTGCAGTAGTCGACTGACTATTTACCCCGTTGACAGTGGAAAGAAGCAAATTACGAAGTTTAGAAATTTGTTTCTTCCTGGCAAAACAACGGATAGCATAGTGATTCCCTTTTCTACAGAAAGTACAGGTTCGTGGAGAAGACGCAATAGATGACATTTGTTTTAACTTTACAGCCCTGTGAGAAGATTGTAAGTTATATAAACTTTTCTCGACATAATCTTCTTTTGGAGGATATTTCTTCATGTACTGTATGTCAAGAGTAATAGTTGGAACAAAATAATTTTTCCTTAAGGAAGATTTTTCCTTTTCCAAGGTTATACACTGTTCATGGGCTAGTGAAAGTGATGCATCTAGCTTATCTTTTTCAAAACGAAGTCCGTCAAGATCAGATGAATGCGTCTTGATCAAACGTTTTTCTCTAATTGAGCCTTCTTTGATAACCTTTTCAAGATCACAAATCTTTTCACGTTGTAGATTATTCTCTTGAAAAAGTTTCTCAATATCCTTAGAGAAGGACTCAATGATGTTATAGAGTACACGTTCTCGATCAATAGACTTTTAAAATTCATCGATGAGTTGATCATGATTCTGAATATCAATAAACTCATTAGAAGTTTTTGCGATTCTGGTGAGCTCCATTTCAGCTTTCACCACTGTGTCCAATGTCTCATTGGAGGAAGAATGATCAACACGAGATGAGACAATCTTCCTACCTCGGGATTCGGAAGAATCAACTAAGGAATAATCCTTTGAGGTATGCTCGAGACAAGTGATATAGTTGAAATCTTTAGGAGGCATCCTGGTATGCGTAAGAGATTCTGTCCTCAGACTCATATTTCTACAAACACATACTTGTAAGGTCTTGAACGTGTTTGCCTGCTCTGATACCAATTGAAAAAGGGGGGGTCTAACAACACCACCAAATATTTCACTTAGCAATCTGTATGGACAAACTCGAATATACTTTTAAGAGAATCAACAAGACTCAATCAATTAAAAGTACATCAACGAGTTTATATCTCTCTCTCTTGATTTGATTTCCTCAAACAGAAACTGCGAGTACTAATAAAATACAAGGAATAACTTGGATGGTACCAAAGACCAATATCCAAGGATCAATCAATGACAATCAACAACCAAAGGTTGGATTACTCTAATTGATGATCTAACGCACAACCTGTATTATTTCAATTATAAAGATAAAACAATATAATGCGGAAAATGAAATAACACAGACACCGGAAATTTTGTTAACGAGGAAACCGCAAATGCAGAAAAACCCCGGGACCTAGTCCAGATTGAACACACTGTATTAAGCCGCTACAAACATTAGCCTACTACAAGCTAACTTCGGACTGGACTGTAGTTGAACCCCAATCAGTCTCCCACTGATTCAAGGTACAGTTGTACTCCCTACGCCTCTGATCCCATCAGGATACTATGTACTTGATTCCCTTAGCTGATATCACCCACAACTAATAGTTGTTACGACCCAAAATCGCAGGCTTTGACAATAAACAAATTTGTCTCCCACAGAAAAGTCTATCAAAGGATCAATCCGTCTCCCACATAAAAACCCTAAAGTTTTTGTTCCGTCTTTTGATAATAATCAAGGTGAACAGGAACCAATTGATAATTCGGTCTTATATTCCCGAAGAACATCCTATATGAATCAATCACCTCACAACAATCTTAATCGTATGGTAGCGAAACAAGATGTTGCGGAATCTCAAACAATGAGACGAAAATGTTTGACTACTTTTTATATCTTTCCTATCGGAGATATTAATCTCAAGCCAATAAATCTGATAGTACTCGTACGATAGAAGATGCAAGATCAGATCACACAACTACCATAAAAGTAGTATCAGTCTGGATTCACAATCCCAATGAAGTCTTTAAGTCGTTAACCTAGTTTTAGAAGAAGAAAATCAAAGTTTAAAGGAGAAACAACTCTAGCACGCAAACTAGTATCACACGTGAAGTGTGGGGATTAGTTTTGCAGAGTTGCTAGATGTCCCCTTATATATTCTTTCAAATCAGGGTTTCTCCTTGGTCACAAAGCAAATAATATCCACCGTTAGATGAAAACCTGACTTAGATTCAAGCTAATATTTCTCAACCATTAGATCGAAAACTTATCTTGTTATACACTAATGAAATGCATGCTTCTAGGTTTGTTAACCGTACCCAAACGTGTACATTGTTGGTTCAACAATAGTTAACCAAAAGGTTAGCCATATGAGCATTTCATACCAACCATATTCTTCTTCACCATAACTAGTTCAAATGACTCAAATGAACTAGTTAGAGGGTTGTTCAATTGCAAAGAAATCTTATGTACTACACAAGACACAATTGAAGTAAAGATGATTTGATTCACTCGAATCGGTTCATGAACTTTATAGACACGGTTTGAAAATTGCATTCCTTAGTCTTTATAAATTTAAGTTTAGAAATCATCTTTAGATATATAACCTTCTTAAGTTCGCACACTAGGCTCGCGGACTTAAGCAACCGAGCAGATTTTACAAACTCCAGCAGAAAATCTCGGCAAAGACTTTCCGCCGGTTCGCGTACTGGGTTCGCGGACGCAGCTAGTTTGTCAACTCCAGTAGAATTTCTCGGGATGAGAAGTTCGGCAGTTCGCAGACTGAGTTCGCGGACTTGGCAACAAGCCATTCTTCCGGTTTCTCTTGATCAACAAAAGTTCGCAAACTTTGGTTCAAGGGATAGGACTTATGCATATATGTGTTTCCACAACAATACTTATGTACATCATTGGTTATGTAATCTAAACTTTCATTCCAACCATTTAAACATTCTTAGAGGACGTTATACAGTTGTTACACCATTTCTCGTCAAAGCAATTTTCAAAGTGATAGAAACATGTCATGACTTTCGTCAATAGGTAAAGATAAACATGGTCGAAGCGAAACGCTTACCAACACATATTTCGAGATATAGATAGGCGAGGTATACTCGAATCGAAATACCAAATGTGTATAATCTAAGTCTATATATAGCATGCGACTTTTTGTCTCAGAAGTAGGAGATAGAGTAGATAGACTTTTGAGTGATATATAAGTTCATGTCTCCACATACCTTTTAATCGATGAAGATCCACCAGTTCCTTGAGTAGTTTTTCATCTTTGTATGATGATCGCCATGGAGTCTTGAGCTCAACTACACTTTCTATCCTAGTCCGAGACTTAGCTATAAGTAGACTAGAAATCAAGACTTATAATTTTGATCACTAACATTGACAAACATGCTTGAGATAGCAACGCATGCGAGTTCGACCGAGCAATGCTCTAACAAAAGTAATCACAAACATCTTCGTCTCATCGTTTGTGATTCCACAATATATTTTTTCGCTGCGTCGATTAAGACTATTGTGAGGTGATTGATAATACTAGGTTGTTCTTCGGAAATATAAGTCCGGATTATGAATTGGTTCCTGTTCATCTGGATTTATAAAAAGACGGAACAAAACTCATAGGTATATTCGTGGGAGACGGATTTATCTATTATCATAAAATTTTCTGTGTGATACATATTTGTTTATTAAAGTCTTCGAATTTCGGTCGTAGCAACTCTTAGTTGTGGGTGAGATCATCTAAGGGAATCAAGTTTGCAGAATCCGGTGTGGTTCTAGAGGCGTAAGGAATGCGATTATACCTTAGTCGGTGTGAGACTTGGTTACGGCTCAACTACATTACAGTTCAGAATTTACTCGTAGTAGGCTAGTGTCTGTAGCGGCTTAATACAGTGTGGTACTCAAATCTAGACTAGGTCCCGGGGTTTTTCTGCATCTGCGGTTTCCTCGTTAACAAAATTTCTGGTGTCTGTGTTATTTCTTTTTCCCCTTATATTTGTTTATATAATAGAAATATCACAGGTTGTGCATAGTTCAATCATTTGATAAAATTCGACCTTGATTGTTGGATAGAACTTGATTGACACTTGGGCATTGGTCTTTGGTACCGTTCAAGTTATTTCTCATATCAATCAGGCTCACGGATTTCTATCTGTTCGATTTGATGATTGTATTGAGAAAGATAGATAAAGCTCCTTGATATATTTCTTGATTGAGTCTCACCTTTAAGTTGGTGCTCTCAGAAATATATTGGAGTTTAATCCATACAGATTTCCGAACGAATTATTGGATGTGGTTGTTATATCCCCGCTTTTTCAATTGGTATCAGAGCAGGAAAACACGCTAAGACCTCATAAGTCTGTATTTGTAGCAATCCGACTCTATGGACAAAAGTGTTATCTCTGACAAACACATCCCCAGAAATAAAAATTTTGTTTGTATGGAATCTATCAAAGAGAAAGACTTGTCTGGCTCAAATATATATGAACATTTTGTTTCCATGAAACATGCAAATATTGATAAGTGTTATCTGTTAGAGCATTGCTTGGTTGAACCCACCAAGCGTAGGTATGTCAAGTTTGGTTGTAATATTTTAGTGAACCAAAACTCATTTAAAGAGTCGTTTGATTATTTACTAGAGCCAACTTCGTATAGGTTAGCTAGAAAGTTATTAGGATATGAGACTTACAAGTATTACTCGAAGACTTGAAGAATGAGAAGAAGTAAAGATCTACATGATGCGTGTCGTAACCACAACAAATTAATTAATTTTTTTCCACCTAATTAACAAGTAACATAGTGTAGTCAAGTTCGTTCATACGAGGAGCAAGAGGTTTTAGTTGTTTAGTTGTCACATAAAGGGGGGATTGGTTTTAGATTTTAAAAACAAAAAAAAGTAAATAAAGCAATTAAAAGTTTAAGTTGAAATCAATAAGAGAGATTAGATCAAGGAATCCTTCTTCGTTGCAAAACAATGATTCAAGTTATGTTCTTTTCCACTTTTTATTAGTCATAGATTATCACCAACCATAGGTAAAGAAGCTAGCTCAGTGCTAAACAATTAAATCCCTAGTATCACCGGATACGGAAGTTCTCGACTGCCGGATTCTATTCACCAAACCACCTAGTAGTAGCTCACTCAAGATGTAGTTTAGTTAAACGCATTAAGATTTATGAATTTATTAGGTTGATATTATTAGTTAGACTCTTAGCTCAAGATCTACTTGCTAACGTTGTTTTCACACACAATTGCTCCACGGAATCCCTCCGCAAGATCTCGTGTTTGCCACTTGTGTAAAGAGTCAAGAAACGATTACTTATCCCCTAACTTTCACTAGCTTTAGATCAATTAACAAATCAATTTAGTATGCATCCTAAACGACCTATCAATCAACCATGAATGTATAAACATTCATATTAGTAAAAACAAACGATAATCATGTGAAAAACTTCAAAGTAGATTTAAAAACAAAACTCAAAACATGTTAAGAACTAGGAATTCATCCTCAATCAATAAAATTAGCTACTCATGCTAAAGAGTTCACACAAAGAATAAAGAAAAGAGAAGTGTTGTGTGTGTAAAAGGTGTAGAAGTTTAGTAGAGAACTTCTCTATTTATAGGCTTCAATGCTCTCCAAATCTTGTAGGAAAAGAATCTTCATTCCATAATAACACCACTTTCCCAATTTGAGCCTAATTCCAATTTTAAGTCCAATTCTCCAAATCTTCCAAGTTTCAATTCCAAATCCAAGCCCAATTCTTCAAACCCATGAGTCTAGATGAGTCTAGAAAATTCTTCATTAATTGAGTCGCCGGAACTTCACTGGTACCACCGGAAATCTCCCTGCCAGTCGTTGGAATCTTCTTCTCCGTCCACGAAATATTCCATCACGGCACCGTTACATATAACTGTCAAACTAACAGTCTCTGTTAGTCAACCGGTTCAAGGAAGAGGAAGTCAGACACCCCAGCACTTGAGATAAGGGTCACCTTGATGGCAACCCCCTTAACCTTGGATAGACTGCCACTAGCACTCTCCTGTGAAATGACCATTTTGTCCTTTTTGCTCAATTGAGATAGATTTCTTCTTCTTTTCTCCATATGACTCCATAGTACCTAATAACTCAAAAACACTCGTAAAATACATAATTCACATGAAAAATAACAAAGAAAGCATATCTATCGATGTATTCTACACCCTATCAAATTCCCCCACACTTAGACTTTGCTAGTCCTCGAGCAAATCAAACTAAAACTTACAACTTCAAAGCGTTCCAGCATCGCAATCATCCAAAGAGATATGAGGACATAGAGTTTCTGCATGCTAGTAATAAGAAGTTAGATATACTAAATAACATATTCTCATTCTTAAATGATGAGTGAGAAATAACCACACCATAATGAGAGAATGCGTGTTTGAGAAGCGATCAATAAGCATTTCGCATCGACTTCTGCCTCACCAAAAAGGGTTTTATGAAATTGCACTCAAAAGACGTACTTTTTATGGTTCTCACTTGTGTGCAGGCAGGAATGAAAAGAGAATTCCTGCAACACGTTGAATGGTGGGAAGGAAAACTTCCGAAATATTTTAAAAAACCCACATCTTTTAACATTTTGAAAAACCATTTTTCTGACGATCTCTAAGAAAGGAAATCAACCACTATTATCGAGGATGAGATTACTTACTCACCTTCACATCCGATTGCAATGATGATAACACCACTCTCACGGCATCCAATAGAAACGTCTTCCGCTCTTCGTTTTTATCTTCTTGGTCTTCTTCTTCGGCTTCAACTATTGATGATAAACACTTGAACTTCGTAATTCCTTGACAATTTGTAACTTTCTTCCTCAAAATCCTTGTCGCTTGAAACTTCCTTATAGATTTTCCTTCCCCACGGCTTATTAAATAAAACAAAACAAAAAAAAAATTGTCTCGTTTTTTTTCTAGAGACAAGAGAAATAAAATACAAAACAAAATAAAAACAAACCATGGCCGTGGGGAAAGTACTTTACCGCTTGATTCTTCACAACTTGTATCGTCTCGAAATCATAAACTTCAATAATTCTCACCTTTTGCTTTTCTTTGATCTTGTAAATAAGTCTTCAACTTGGATATAAAATTATGCTCCTTATATGTAAGTCTTCAACATGTATATATAAAAATATGCTCATTATATGTTGCTTTACTTGGATATGGAATTTACTCTTTTCTTGTTCCGTTGCTTGTAAACCTTGAACGTTTTCAACTTTCCTTGTAGATTTTGATGTCGCTCCCTTGTTGATGATGATGGTGTTTCTATGGATCCGTTGTTGTCGAGAGATAGAATGGTGCTAACTGCAAATAGAACTACAAGAAGGAGGATTTCATCTATAGACGTCACCCTCATGATTGACAAAATTAGCATTCAAGATATCAAAAAGTAGTGCTTCTATTGGTGGGAAGTTGGGTAGCTCACCATTCTACCCGGAATTAACATACGGTGACACACACTCAAAACAAATCTCTTTAGTTATTTATAAAGAAATCTGGTCGTTGCCTCGCATGATATAAATAGGGTAGTCTCCACTAATGATTGATCAACAACTCTAATAATGCATGTCTCCATGCTCCTAATCTGCATCACCGACATGATTAAATCCATTATTTAACACTCTAACAAGCAAGAAATCCGAACGTAGTTCCCTAACACTTCCAAGTTCAGTTATGTCGGTCAGAATTCTCTATGTAAACATACCTAGAAGTATGCTAGTGACTCTAAAATCTATAAAAGTTGGAGGTTTTATGCAAAAAAAAAAATTTGAATATGCTTAACCACTCCCCCACACTTAAACCTTACATTGTCCTCAATGTAATTGAATCCTCCTAGCAAAGTCAAGGTGGGAAATCCTAACATGATATGGAACAAGAAAAAAATAAATAAACAAAACAAAACAAAACAAAAAGAAAATAAAAAGTAAAAGGTAAGAAGTACAAAACCTATGGGTTGCCTCCCATTAAGCGCTTGTTTTAAAGTCGACGGCCCGACTTGGCTCTTGTAAGATTCACTCCCCATATACTAATAATTGGAAAATTTGGGGATCCACCCGTAGTACCTGTTTTGCAAACAATAGCTTCATACAAATATTAGCACAAGAAAACAATAGTGAAATTATCGCTCGATAAAAACTTCCCCCACACTTATTCTTGTCCACACTCGGAAGTGTATAAAGAACATAGAATTTTGGAACTTCCATAGTTTCCTTTTGGCAAACCTGCATAGTGTTAGCATCAAGTGTTTCCAATGGTGGATATCGAGAAACAAAATCATCCAAAAATACTTTCGAAGCACATACATTCAAACCAATAGGAGGTAAAGGAGAAGAACCAATATGCAAAGGGTTAGACAAACCTTGCAAAAACTCTTGTATTACGTAATCCTCTTCATCCTTAGAAAATTCAAGTGAATTGCTTACCTCTTGTATATCGTGGTCCTCTATCAAATATTGCAACCATTCTTCGTTATTTTCTACCTTCACCAAAGTCTCGACATCATTAAAATCATTGGCAAGTTCAATTGGGTCTTCCACATAATCAATGGATTTGGTTTCATCCTCTAGCATCATCTCTTCAACATTCTCATCATCGGAATCGGGCCATTCACTAAAATGATTTTCATCAGTATAAATTGTAAGATCTTGTGAGGGTGTTACACCGTTTATAACAATAGGTAAGTCACGCCCAATATCCTACTGTTGAATAGGTGAAGGATCGTTATTATGATCCGGAGCTGGAATAACTTTATCCTTGTTACGATAATTTTCATAAGGTTCAAAATCATCATCGTAACCCACATAATAACGTTTTTCACGCTTCATTCTTAAAGCTCTTTTGGCTTCAAGAATTTCTTCATCCGATGCTAGGCCTTCATCGATCAATTGATAAAACCTTCTCTCAAGTTCCCTCAAACTAGGTTGCCTTACACCGAGGAGATCACGCATAGATTTAGAAGCATAACTATCCTCCCCTCCTAGTGATTGTTCACTTACATATCGTCATAAGGTTGTTGATATGTATGAGAATATCCATAAAGTCTGTATCCTAAGGATGGTTGGAAGTTGACATAATGTTGAGGTCGAAAACCGTATTGATTGTTGTAATATGCTTGCTCTTGTCCACCGTACATGGAAAACTGGTACCTGAAATAAAAAATCTAGAAAACAAAGTTAAAAACAAAAATAAAACGAAAATAAAAACAACTAAAGCTGCTCTGCTGCTCCCCGGCAGCGGCGCCAAAATTTGATGCGTGTCGTGACCACAACAAATTAATTAATATTTTTCCACCTAATTAACAAGTAATATAGTGTAGTCAAGTTCGTTCCTACAAGGAGCAAGAGGTTTTAGTTGTTTAGTTGTCACAAAAAGGGGGGTTGGTTTTAGATTTTAAAAACAAAAAAAAAGTAAATAAAGCAATTAAAAGTTTAAGTTGAAATCAATAAGAGAGATTAGATCAAGGAATCCTTCTTCGTTGCAAAACAATGATTCAAGTTATGTTCTTTTCCACTTTTTATTAGTCATAGATTATCACCAACCATAGGTAAAGCAGCTAGCTCAGTGCTAAACAATTAAATCCCTAGTATCACCGGATACGGAAGTTCTCGACTGCCGGATTCTATTCACCAAACCACCTAGTAGTAGCTCACTCAAGATGTAGTTTAGTTAAACGCATTAAGATTTATGAATTTATTAGGTTGATATTAGTAGTTAGACTCTTAGCTCAAGGTCTACTTTCTAACTTTGTTTTCACACAAAATTGCTCCACGGAATCCCTCCGCAAGGTCTCGTGTTTGCCACTTGTGTAAAGAGTCAAGAAACGATTACTTATCCCCTAACTTTCACTAGCTTTAGATCAATTAACAAATCAATTTAGTATGCATCCTAAACGACCTATCAATCAACCATGAATGTATAAACATTCATATTAGTAAAAACAAACGATAATCATGTGAAAAACTTCAAAGTAGATTTAAAAACAAAACTCAAACATGTTAAGAACTAGGAATTCATCCTCAATCAATAAAATTAGCTACTCATGCTAAAGAGTTCACACAAAAAATAAAGAAAAGAGAAGTGTTGTGTGTGTAAAAGGTGTAGAAGTTTAGTAGAGAACTTCTCTATTTATAGGCTTCAATGCTCTCCAAATCTTGTAGGAAAAGAATCCTCATTCCATAATAACACCACTTTCCCAATTTGAGCCTAATTCCAATTTTAAGTCCAATTCTCCAAATTTCCAAGTTTCCATTCCAAATCCAAGCCCAATTCTTCAAACCCATGAGTCTAGATGAGTCTAGAAAATTCTTCATTAATTGAGTCGCCGGAACTTCACTGGTACCACCGGAATAGGGAACCGGAAATCTCCTTGTCGGTCGTTGGAATCTTCTTCTCCGTCCACGGAATATTCCATCACGGCACCGTTACATATAACTGTCAAACTAACAGTCTCTGTTAGTCAACCGGTTCAAGGAAGAGGAAGTCAGACACCCCAACACTTGAGATAAGGGTCACCCAGATGGCAACCCCCTTAACCTTGGATAGACTGCCACTATAACTCTCCTGTGAAATGACCATTTTGTCATTTTTGCTCAATTGAGATAGATTTCTTCTTCTTTTCTCTATATGACTCCAGATTACCTAATAACTCAAAAACACTCGTAAAATACATAATTCACACGAAAAATAACAAAGAAAGCATAACTGATAGATATTAAATACGATGTATTCTACACCCTATCACTACATCGACGACATCATCCTTCCTCTTGAGGTTAATAATATTTTGACTTGAACTGTTTCATTCCTAACAAATCTTTCAAGTCGTGCTATATTGATAACATAACTGCGAAGCTGTGAATGATTATACTCTAGTTAGACGTAGTATTAAGGAATTATAATACGAAGTATAACGCCTATCTTTTGAACTTCGGATATAAGACATCGACATAATCGCATGAATGCTATTGTGATTATGTATGGGTATGGGGGAAGATTTCGTCCTAGGAAACAATGTTTTACATTCGTTTAAAGGGAGTACAATTCATAAACTTGTTTTGTGAATCGAAAGGGAAATCGTTAGGCTTATTGTTATTGTTATTCATTGCAAATCTTTGGATTACCAGTATATGCGTTTAGTATAACCGCTCATAACTTGTTTATCTATCTTGGTAAAATTATTCACAATGCCTGAATTATGTATCAGTGTGACTTTTATTAGTGAAACCAATCTTAAGTAATCACCTGAGATGGTATAATCGATATTTGTAATTGGTGTGACCATTCCTAGTCATTGGGTACCCGATCCTAGTACTTGGTGGGACTAATCACAAGATGTGTAATCGATCCTTTTAGTAGGTTAACAAGTTTTCGTAATTGATATAACTGATCTTATAACTTGTGCAACTGATCACAAGTAATACCATAAGATAATGGTAACCGATCCTGATACTTAGCCATTTTATGGAAACTAGCGTAACCGATCCTAGTAGCCACTTGGAGGTAGAACCAAACTTTGTGTTTGGTAGAGCCGTTAAACCCATGAATGGTTATTGAATGTTTTTGATCAATCACATAGTTCTTGGAAATCAGATGAACCAATTCGAAACTCGTTTGGAAGTGTGGCAAATCGGCTCTGTTAGAGCACTGCTCGGTCGAACTCGCATGCGCTGCTATCTCAAGCATGTTTGTCAATGTTAGTGATCAAAACAATAAGTCTTGATTTCTAGTCTACTTATAGATAAGTCTCGGACTAGGATAGAAAGTGTAGTTGAGCTCAAGACTCTATGGCGGTCATCATACAAAGACGAACAACTACTCAAGGAACTGGTGGAACTTCATCGACTAAAAGGTATGTGGAGACTTAAACTTATCTATCACTCAAAAGTCTATCTACTCTATCTCATATATTGAGACAAAAGTCGTTTTGCTATTTCGAGCCGTGTTTATCTCGCTTAGCTATTTCTCGAAATATGTGTTGGTAAGCTTTCGCTTTCGCCAAGTTCATCTTTACTAGTGACGAAAGTCATATTAAGTTTCAATCACTTGAAAATGGCTTTGACGAAAAATGGTTTGTGAACAACAACTATATAACGTCCTCTAAGAATGTTTCAATGATTGAAATGAGAGTTTAGATTATATAACCATTGTTGGATATAAGCATTGTGTGGTAACTCATACATGTATAAGTCCTTATTCCTTGAACCAAAGTATGCATACTTTGCTGCTCAGGAAAACCGAAACAGAGTCCGCGAACCCAGTCCGCGTACTGTAGGAAGTTCTCTTCCCGAGAAAATCTGCTGAAGTTTGTGAACTGTTTACAAACTTATTCCGGGTACTTAAGTCCGCGTACCAGTCCGCGTACTTAAGTTGGTTATTTTCTAAAAACGATTATTCGTCAACTTAAACTTATATAAACTAAGGAATGCAAGTTTGCAAACGGTGGCTATAAAGTTCATGAATCGATTCGAGTGAATCAAATCGTTTTTGTTTCAATTGTGTCTATTATAAAGATCTAAGCAATTGAAAAACTCTCTAACTAGTTCATTTGAGTCATTTGAACTAGTTGTGGTAAAGAAGAATATGGTTGATATGAAAGTGATCATATGGCTAACCATTTGGTTAACTACTGTTGAACCAACTAAATGTACATGTGTGGGTACATTTACACGAACCTATATAAACGTGCATTTTAATTGTAGGTAACAAGCTAAGTTTCGATCTAACGGTTGAAAGATATTAGCTTGAATCTAATCAGGTTTTCATCTAACGGTGAATATTGAATGCTTTGTTACTAAGCTAACATTGATTGCAAACCCTGATTTGAAAGACTATATAAGGGAGAACTCTAGCAACTGGGAAACCTAATCCCCACGCCTCCTGTGTGATACTAGTTGTATTAGCTAGAGTCGATTCTCCTTTAACCTTAGGTTTATACCTATACCCTGTAGGTTAACGACTTTAAGACTTCATTCGGATTATGAAGCCAAACCGATACTACTTTTCTTGTAGTTGTGTGATCTGATCTTGATGTTTCTATCGTACTAAGTACAATCGTAAGATTGGCTTGAGATTTATTTCTCCGATAGGAAAGATATAAAAGTAGTCACAAACATCTTCGTCTCATCGTTTGTGATTCCACAATATCTTCTGAGTTGTTTTTCGGGAATATAAGTCTGGTTTATCAATTGATTCCTGTTCACCTTGATTTATCAAAAGACGGAACAAAAACTCGTAGGTATTTATGTGGGAGACGGATTTATCTATTACCGTAGACTTTTCTGTGTGATACAGATTTGTTTATTAAAGTCTTCGACTTTGGGTCGTAGCAACTCTTAGTTGTGGGTGAGATCAGCTAAAGGAATCAAGTGCGTAGTATCCTGCTGGGATCAGAGATGTAAGAGGGTAATTGTACCTTGGATCAGTGTGAGATTGATTGGGGTTCAACTACAGTCCAGACCGAAGTTAGTTTGTAGTATGCTAGTGTCTGTAGCGTCTTAATACAGTGTGTGTTCGATCTAGACTAGGTCCCGGGGTTTTTCTGCATTTGCGGTTTACTCGTTAACAAAACTTCTGGTGTCTGTGTTATTTCTTTTCCGAATTATATTTTGTTATATAATTGAAATATCACAGGTTGTGCGTTAAATCAATCAATTGGGAAATACAACCTTTGATTGTTGATTGAAATTGATTGATACTTGAACATTGGTCTTTGGTACCGTTCAAGTGATTTCTCTTGTATTCAATTAGACTCGCTGATTTCTATTTGCTTGAGTAAGTATTGAATCGGTAAAGAGAGATATAACTCTTTGATATACTTTTATTAAGATTGAGTCTGACTGTCTAGTTAATTCTCTTAAAAAGTATATTGGAGTTATTCCATACAGATTGCTAATCGAAATATTGGGTGTGGTTGTTAGACCCCCGCTTTTTCAATTGGTATTAGAGCTGGAAAACACGTTTAAAGACCGTGTTTGTAGCGATCTGACTATATGGACAGTAAAATCTCTAGAAACGCTTCACCAAGATTAAAAAACAATCGTAAAGAAAGTTCTAATAAACTGGTTATTCTCCTGAAAAAGTTGGATGAACAAATCCGGATCAACTCTGATCTTGTTGCAGAAATTGCAATGCTTAAGGATTTGAAATTTGTCAAAATCACTTTAATGGATTTGAATAACTCTAGTTGTTCTTCTATGAAGAGTAATCGTAAGTCAGATGATAAACAATGTCCAAACATTGTGAAAACTGATATAACTCATAACTGCTCAGATGAGCCTAAAAATGTTGGTTCATATTTGTTTTGTGATTCCTTCAATCACTTTAACATACTTGTATGTCCTTCCAAAAGAGTCTGAAAATTGCAAGTAATCTTCATAAAAAAACTGAACAACTGGTTGCTTCTCTAAAAGGATGTACAAAACTAACAAGAAATCCTAAACAGGAAAGTAGTGTTAGTATGGGAGTTTTTGCTTTAAAATCAACATCGCCCTTTCAATGGTTTCTTGATAGTGGATGTATCCGACATATGACATGTTATCTCACATGGTTTGTTTCTTCAAACGACTATGAAGGAGGTCCGGTGACATTTGGAGATGGGAGTTGCTGCTACATAAGCAAGAAGGGGACGATCAAACTTCCCGGCATACCTTAAATCCATGATGTAGTATACGTAAAAGGCATGACTATAAATCTTCTTTCTATTAGTCAAATTTGTGACAAAGGCCATAGAGTTGTCTTCAGTGCAACTGGATGTCACATCGTAGACAAAAATGGAAAAGTAATTTTTCAGGGAAATCATGGTAAAAACAACTGTTATCTTCTGTATACTCAGTTCAACAATTATTGAAATTTGACTAAGGTGGAATCTACACATCTTTGGCATGAGTGTTTTGGTCACATCAATTATCGTCTTCTAACTAAGATCATTAACAAAGAACTTGTTAGAGGCGTTCCAAAAATCAATGCAAAGACTGACGGTGTGTGTGGTGCCTGTCAAAAGGGTAAACAAACGAAAGTTCACCATAAATCATTTCGAGATATTCTCACTAAAGCTCCACTTTATTTGATTCATATGGATCTCTTCGGACCAATTCAACAACCCACGGTTACTGGTAAGAAGTATTCTTTAGTTATGGTAGATGATTACACAAGATTCACTTGGGTTGCATTTCTATCTCATAAGAATGAAACCCTTGATGAATTCAAGACTATTGTTAAAAGAATTCAGTACGAACAAGGTCACAAGCTAAAGAAAATTAGAAGCGACCGTGGAACTGAATTCAAGGACACTAAGGTGTTTGAATTTTGTGACGAACTGGGAATTATTAAACAATATTCACCACCCATCACTCCTCAAGCCAATGGAGTTGCAGAAAGAAAAAACAGGAACATTCAGGAAATGGCCAGGGTAATACTCCATAACAAAAACTTACCATTGAGATTTTGGGGAGAAGATGTCTTTACAACATGCTATTTGATCAACCGTGTCTACCTACGGTCTAAAACCCTAAACACTCCTTATGAGTTGTGGTACGGTAGAAAACCCAACTTGCACTATCTCAGAGTGTTCGGAAGTAAGTGCTACATTTTAAAAGGTCGGGAACAGAGAGGGAAATTTGATACCAAAAGTGATGAAGGTATCTTCCTTGGCTATGCTTCTGATAGTCGTGGTTTTCGAGTGTTTAATCTCAGAACCTAGGTCATGATGGAATCTTCTAATGTTATCATTGATGATATTAGTAATTTTCATCATGATAATCCTCCTGTTGAATTTCCTCCAACTGAGACAATTTAGAAAGTCAAAGAAATCCCAGATTCAGTTGAAGTTACCCCCAACTATTACTGATCATGATATTTCTAGTGACGAAGAGAAGAGCACCGATCAAGCTACTCCTGTCGAACAAGAACATGTCCCTCCACGACACCTCTGGGTTCAAAGGAATCACGATCCCAATAGTATTATTGGAGGAACAGATTCTACTGCTAAGACAAGAGGACCACTTCAAAATATTTGCAATTTTGGTTGTTATCTTTCACAAGTAGAACCGGGAAATGTTGATGAAGCTCTTAGCGATCCCTTTTGGGTGAATGAAATGCATGAAGAGTTAAATCAATTTCAAAGACAAGACGTATGGGAACTAGTACCTTGTCCCTCCAATATCAATATTGTTGGTACTAAATGGATATTCAAGAATAAGCCTGATGAATTTGGCACAATTGTCAGAAATAAAGCCATATTTGTCGCTCAAGGATATTCACAGATTGAAGGTATAGACTTTGACGAAACCTTTGCTCATGTGGCACGCCTTGAGTTCATTCGGCTGTTATTAGCTCATGTTTGTTTTCTTAAGGTTAAGCTGTTTCAGATGGACATAAAATCTGCGTTTCTAAACGAAATCCTAAAGGAAGAAGTATATGTCGCTCAACCTAAGGGTTTTGAAAACCCTGATTTCCCAGATCATGTTCTTAAGCTTAAAAAGGCATTATATATGTTAAAACAAGCACTTAGATCCTGGTTCTAATAACTTACCACTTCTCTTATTAGGAAAGGTTCTTCAAGAGGCAGAGCTGATAAAACTTTGTTTACCAAATGGAGTGGGAAAGATGTTGTCATTGCTCAAGTCTATGTAGATGATATCATCTATGGTTCAACTTCTGAGAAACTTGCAAAGGATTTCCAAGTCTCTCTTTCCAAAGAATTTACTCGGTTATCCAATTGTTATGAAATTTTGATATGTTGTAGAAAAAATCCATACGAAGAGAATGTTGTATAACTAAACCTTATATTCCTTACCAATTTCTCCTAGTTCGTCGTTTTATACAGGGAAGTATAAAATCTCTTCAGTCGAGCTTATTGAAAAACGTGTTTTATGACTTCCACACAATTTGCCCATGTCTTGGATGTATAATAAAGAACTTAGATAGTGTTAGTTCACTTACATGCTGGATTTTGTGATTGCCTTTGGTTTCCATGCTTGAATTGCTCTAATATCATGTAATCTTCGTATTAGGTACCAAATACCGAAGTTGAGCATAATGGAGCAAATGATGATTCGAACCGTATGGTAAATCAAGTGATGATACTACGATCTATGCACCTCAATTCTATGAGAATATTGTTACCGAATTCGTCGAATAGAATGAATTTCAAACCACCGTTACTTCAGAGATAGAAGAAACCGGACCCAGAATGGAAAAACTTCCCAAGAAACTGCTCCCACAATTGCTGAAGCCGCTCCAACAATTGAAAACCGCATAATAGTGCATGAATACCCTACTACATGGATTATTTGTGATCCTCCATTTGGTGGTTCAATCCCATATCACACATAAGTTGGTGGGTTTAGCGTTCCCACAGGTTATGCCGACATGTATGAGAAATTGTGGAAAATGTATGGTCACATTGTTGTCACCAAGTATCCAAGACGCAGTTACTTCTTGATAATGCAAGTAGGAACTATCTTGCGTGTCATAGATGATATAAGGACCAGGGCGAGAAGCATTGTTACTCCAGATGTACTCTTTGATTGGGAGTACAATTTGGGGAAATATGAAGATCTTGGTTTCAACTTGAAGTGAGTTCGTCAGAAGATCAACATCATCAGGGATGCAGTATAGAATAATATACCCTTCAACAGTGATACTGTGCTGGAGAAAAGGCTAAGATTGCTGAATTGACTGAAAAGCCGGAATTGGAGAAAGCGGCCTTGCAAGTCTTGGAGAATGCAGAGAAGCAGAAATCTTACTTTGTCGGCTTCCTTTAGTTTTTTTTTCCATAATCTCTTGAACCTTGAACTTCGGAGAGATGTAAGGTTCTATTTTGGTTTTGATTTTTTGATTGGTTTTGAATTAGTGAGTGATTGAGGATTTTCTTTTTGGAATTGATAGAGATTTTCTTAAAATAAAAGAACTTTGATAAATTGCTGAATTCAAATATGAATGCAAGAATTGCAAACATTTTGGAGGAATCGAAAATACAGGTGAAAGAAAATCCTAATCGTGCATTTGGTGTCCCCTAGTTTTGAATAAATAACACCCGGCTGAATATCTCACGGGTCAAAGGCTTTGAGCCACTTTTCCTTCATCACCGGAATAATGGCTTTGTCATCAACGTTGATCAACTTGTAGTACCCACCAGCCATGGATTTGGTGATCATGAAAGGCCCTTACCAATTAGACTTCCTCCTTGTACGATCACTGCGTTTAACTGCCTTGGTAACTAAATACCCTTCATGAAATTTGTTAGGCTTGGTTGCTCGTGCCCTGAATATCTTCTGTTAGTTCGGAATTCCCCGTATAGTGGGGTTCTGTTAGAGCATTGCTCGGTCGAACTTGAATGCGTTGCTATCTCAAGCATGTTTGTCAATGTTAGTGATCAAAACTATAAGTCTTGATTTCTAGTCTACTATAGCTAAGGTCTCGGACTAGGATAGAAAGTGTAGTTGAGCTCAAGAAATCCATGGAAATTATCATACAAGACGAAGGACTACTCAAGGAACTGGTGGATCTTCATCGACTAAAAGGTATGTGGAGACTTGAACTTATCTATCACTCAAAAGTCTATCTACTCTATCTCCTATCTTGAGAAAAAAGTCGTTTTGCTATATAGACTTTGATTATACACATTTGCTATTTCGAGCCGAGTTTATCTCGCTTATCTATTTCTCGAAATATGTGTTGGTAAATCTTTCGCTTTAGCCAAGTTCATCTTTACCTAGTGACGAAAGTCATGTTATGTTCCAATCACTTTGAAAATTGCTCTAACGAAAAATGGTTTGTGAATAACAACTATATAACGTTCTCTGAGAATTTTTCAATGATTGAAATGAGAGTTTAGACTGTATAACCGTTTGGAGGATATAAGCATTATTGTGGAAACACATATATGTATAAGTCCTTATTGCTTCAACCGAAGTTTACGAACTTTGTTGATCAAGTGAATCGGAGAAGTGCGTGAGCTAAGTCCGCGAACTCGTGAAGTTCTCAAACCCGAGAATTTCTGATGGAGTTTTTGAACTCCATCCGGGAACTTAAGTCCGCGAACCCAGTCCGCGAACTTGAGTAGGTTATATATAAAAACGATGTTTAGTGAACTTATCTTTATAAACTAAGGAATGCAATTGCAAACCGTGGATATAGAGTTCATGAACCGATTCATGTGAATCAAATCATTTTTGCTTCAATTGTGTCTTGTGTAGTACATAATATTTCATTGCAATTGAACAACTCTCTAACTAGTTCATTTGAGTCATTTTAACTAGTTGGTGAAGAAGAATATGGTTGATATGAAAGTGATCATATGGATAACCGTTTGGTTAACTATTGTTGAACCAACTAATGTACAAGTTTGGGTATGGTTACACAAACCCAGGAACGTGCATTTCATTTGTGTATAACAAGCTATGTTTTCGATCTAACGGTTGATAAATATTAGCTTGAATCTAAATAAGGTTTTCATATAACGGTGAATATTGAATGGTTCGTTACCAAGCTAACATTATTTGCAAATCCTGATTTGAAAGACTATATAAGGGAGAACTCTAGCAACTGGGAAACCTAATCCCCACACATTTTGTGTGATACTAGTTATGCGAAGCTAGAGTCGATTCTCCTTTAACCTTTGGTTTCTTCTTCTAAACTAGGTTAACGACTTAAAGACTTCATTGGGATTGTGAAGCCAGACCAATACTACTTTTCTTGTAGTTGTGTGTTCTGATCTTGTTGTTTCTATCGTACGAGTAAAATTGTAATAATTGGCTTGAGAAGATAAAAAGTAATTACAAACATCTTCGTCTCATCGTTTGTGATTCCACAATATCTTTTTTCGCTGCGTCGATTAAGACTATTGTGAGGTGATTGATAATACTAGGCTGTTCTTCGGGAATATAAGTCCGGATTATCAATTGGTTCCTGTTCACCTTGATTTATCAAAAGACAGAACAAAACTCATAGGTATATTCGTGGGAGACGGATTTATCTATTATTGTGGACTTTTCTGTGTGATACAGATTTGTTTATTAAAGTCTTCGATTTTGGGTCATAGCAAGTCATAGTTGTGGGTGAGATCAGCTAAGGGAATCAAGTACGTAGTATCCTGTTGGGATCAGAGACGTAGGAGCATAACTGTACCTTGGATCAGTGTGATATTGGTTGGGGCTCAACTACAGTCCAGACCGAAGTTAGTTTGGAGTCGGCTAGTGTCTGAAGCGGCTTAATACAGAGTGTGTTCAATCGGGACTAGGTCCCGGGGGTTTGTTGCATTTGCGGTTTCCTCGTTAACAAAATTCTGGTGTCTATGTTATTTCTTTTCCGCATTATATTTTGTTATATAATTGATATATCACAGGTTGTGGTTGTTCAATCAATTAGAATGTCCGACCTTTTGGTTGTTGATTAAATTGATTGACACTTGGATATTGGTCTTTGGTACCATCCATATCTCTCTTTGATAAAGACTCGCAGATTTCTATTTGCTTGAGTATAGATCAAATCGAGAGAATGAGATATAAACTCTTTGATATACTTTGTTTATCTAGATTGAGTGTGACTATCTAGTTGATTCTCTAGAAAGTATATTGGAGTTGTCCACACAGATTGTTAAGCGAAATATTGGGTGTGGCTGTTAGACCCCCGCTTTTTCAATTGGTATTAGAGCAGGCAAACACGTTCAAGACCTTACAAGTATGTGTTTGTAGCGATCTGACTCTATGGAAAGTAGTGTTATCTCAATAAATGCACCACCAGATCCAGGGATTTCAGAATTCTCTTCCATGACTAATTTGATAAAATCTGTAGAAGAAATTCTATCTAAACCTCCACCAGGTTTAAAATCCCTTGAAGTATTTTCAGGGCTTGAAAAGAAGGTTGAGAGCTAATCTCTTGATGTTGAGTTATACTTCTAGAAAGAGCAATAATCTCTTGACACGCTAAATTAAGTTATGATGAATAATATTCACGTTGAGGTTGATATTGATTTACTAATCAGTGAGAGAAATGCTCTTCCTCTGCGTAATCCAATTAGTTGTGATAAACTAAACGAATTACAAGAGGAGTTTGAATCTCAGGCATCTGAGTGTATCACCTCAAAGCATGAATTGATTCGTTGCTCAATTCCTGATACTTCCTATCTAGATAGTAGTATTGTCTTCTTTTATGAAGAATCTATTAGTCTCTTTTTATCAAAAGAGTTTCCCTTCGCAGTACTAAAAAACTATCTGCAGAAACTGTTTATTATAAGTTGGAAAACAAGAAATCAGAAACACAAATCTTTTTGGGTTCTCTTGATGTTCTTTGATAGACTTATAAAAAAAGTTCCTTGGGTGTTTCTCAACACTACAAGATTTAAGAGTTGTTAGAAAGAAACTCTTTCTTGGTGCCATGGTGAGCAAGACATTGTTCACCTCAACACAACTTGTTTGTGTTGAAAGTGCATCATCACCAACAAATGCCCTGTTATGTATACGGTGAGGGAAGCACAACAACGGGGGCGCACAGATTATATTCGGTAAGGCTGTAGAATTCAGTTGGACTTTTCTGAAAAGGTATGTCTATAAACTTGAGCAAGTTTTATGATTTTATTAATTGTTTGAGTACTTATAAGGATCCATGTACCTTGATTATCGTTCATTTCTACCTAACTTGATATGTGTTTAAGGTTCTTAAATGTTTAGGTTTGAAAACATTAGTTAGGGATGTTTGGACTTCATGGTACACATATCAAGTATGCATAACATCATTTAAAACCAAAATCCAGGGGTTTAAGTTCGTAAACCCCGTCTGCATACTGCTCCAGGATACGAAAATTCGTTTGTGATGAGTGCTAAAAAGTGCATATTTCTATATATTTTTCTTGGCATTTAACTCATCTTTTGTACATTAATTCTACATTTTATCCCATATTCTGTATTTTCATTGTTTTCAAGAATAAATATTTTTATTAATTAATTTTGTATTTTTAGGTACTAAATAAAGCTTGGATGAATTGCGGAGCGGAAAAGAGCAGAAAAGTAGTGAAAAGTCGGGAGGAATTACGCAAGGAAGCCGCGAAGAATGTTGTGCACAAGATCAAAAGGCTAGAAATGGGCTTGAAGAGGAAGAATTGTTCTTAAAGAAGATATGGGCTTGGAATACCCAAGGCCCAAAACCCTCACCCAAATCCATTTCCTATATTCATACCCGTTTCCCTTTCTAGCCGTCAGATTGGATCATTTCATCATCTAACGGTCGCTACATCAGAGTACATCGAGCTTTGATGTTCCTGTCTAACACTTCAGCACCTAACTCCATCTTGGACCGTCAGTTTTGCTGTATCTCAGATCCAACGGTCTTTCCACACCCATCTTCATCGCGCCGTTGGATCATTCCTTCATCTTTTCATCCAACGGATCCCCCTCACAAAACATCAAATATTGATGATCCCGCTCAACACCCTAGTACCTAATATCTATACCCCAAGACAAACGATCCCTAAACCTAAATCCATCGATCTCTTCTCCTCCACCTCCTCCCTCACCGTCTGCAGAGAAAACCCATGTCCGCGATCATCACCACCACCTTTCTCAACCACTTTCTCTAACAAATCCGAGAACCCATCATCACAATCATCCCTATCTCCACTTTTATCAACCTAATCCGTTGTTCTCTAGCGCTGTGAACGATTAGGTCGAAGACAGTGGAGTAGGAATTGAGTATGGATGATTCGAAACTACATCTCACATCACAGGAGCATGGGAAGAGCAGGAGAAGACGAATAAGAAGCATGGGTCGACGAATTTGATTGCTATCAGTGTTTAGGTAAAGTTTAATTTCAACTTTTTTGAAACCCTAAATTCTGTGAAATTAGGTATTTGGGGGAAACTCATGTAAACTATAAATTGATGTGTGGGTGTTGTAATTAGGGCATGCCTGGACTAGCCAGAGCACCACCAAGAGGCCTGGAATAGCCAGGATCTCAACTGTTAATTTTGTTTTCAATATCAGTTCATTTTAATCTTCAGTTGTTTCATCAAATTCATCATGTTCTAGTTTAATTGCTTAGGGGGAGATGAAATCATGATGCTTCTGCTAATTTAATCCAAGCTAGATATTGTGCTTGTTGTGCTGAAATGTTTAGGATAGTCTTAATCAAAGCACTTTAGTTGTGATTAGAACATCCTTTAGGTTGTTAAAACACCTAAGTGGCTTCTCTGCGGGTAGTTGCAGTGTGAGAGCCCCAACTACCACAAGGTTTAGAATTATCTTAGTGTCTTTAGCCTCCTTTCTAACCCAACCCTTTGATGAGCAGCAGGCATAGAACCTCCACTGCCATCTAGTTAGTCAGTTGAGCCAAGAAGCTCACTGATAACTATAAAAGGGACAAGAGCAGTATTGAACTGAGATTGCCTTAGCATAGGTAAAATGGTGGATTTGAAGCCTTAGCATGTTCCTGTTTACTTGCTTTACATTCTACTGTTTTTCAGTTCAGTCACTGCCATCATCTCAAGTGTGTTTTAACACAACCAAGACTCTTTGTTACAACTCAGTTTTAGTGAAACCTTAAGCTTCGACTACACACACCTTGTCCCTGTGGATCGACCCGTATTTGCATTGTTCTACACCTCGACACCGTGCACTTGCGGTATTAGTTTGTGACTCTTTTAGAGAGCCACCAAGTTTTTGGCGCCGTTGCCGGGGACTTGGCGCTGTGTAGTTGAAAAAAAAAAAAAAAAAAAATTTGCTCTTGCTTTTCTGTTTTCAACCTGCTGTAACTTAGTGTAACTTAGCTGCTGTGTAGTGTAACTTAGTTGTAATTAGCATCATCACCTGCATCATCTGCATTTTAGCTGTAACTTAGTTCTGCATTCATATTGCATCGCTCACTGCATCTGCATAGCCTTGCATCTGCATCATTAGCATATTTCATCTTGCATATCTTGCATTTTTGCATCTTGCACTGCATATTCATTATTGCATTCTTCCCTTGCTTCTGCCTCACTTTTCTTCAAAGAGACTGATCATCTCTGTTGAGTGCAGGTACCATTGGGCTTGCCACCTTGCTGCTGGCCTGTTGTTGCCTGACTTGCTGTTGTTGCTGGCTGCCTGGTGCTGCTGTTGCTGCTGTTGTTGCTGAGCCTGGTGCAAAGAACCAAGCCCAACTGGGCTGTGCAACTAAAAAGAAAAACAGAACAACTGGGCTGAGGCAAAAACCAGCTAAGCATACAACCCAGTTTACTAGGTTTGGGGTATTGTATTCTCCCATTAAAACTCCGGGCTCTTAGCAAAAATTTGAAACTGAAATTGTATGATTGCAAGTTAAACTGAATTTCTGAACTGTGAGTTTCTGAACAAATGGGTCTCTGAACTTCCTGCAGTGTGGGCTTAACCCAAACAAAGTTTGAAAAACAGTTTTAAGCCCAACTGGGCTTCTGAACCCAGTTTGTGGGCTTGATTAATTTGTTTTTGAGTTTATTTAAAACTGTTTTGAGCTTGTTTGAATTTACTGTGGGCCTGTATTTAAGCTGAACTGTGGGCTTATCTTGTTTCTGAACTCTGGGTTTGGCCCAAATTTAAAATTTGAAAAACAAACTCCAAGCCCAAATGGGCCTCGTACTTTAAATTTCTGAGAGTCCAACAGTTAAATACCCAACTGGGCCCCTGAACCCAAACTGTGGGCTTGCTCCCGATTTTAAAACCAAATGTTTCCCTAAAAAACCAAAAAATTTCTTTTTCCCATAAAAACCAAATGTCTCCCGACAAAACCAAATTTTTCCCAAAAAGTCCAATCCCATCAAAACCAAATGTACGGAAGAATTTTCTTGTATATAATCCAGTAGATAATTTCTTAGTTAAATCTTTTGTTTCTTTTGTATATATTGTGCTAATCCAATGTGACTCTTAGCCGAAAAATGTTGGATTTTAGCCGTGAATAACGGAGTTCGGTTCTTTCATTCGTCAAATCGGGTATTCTCTTTCCTTTTTCTCTGCTCAGCATGGTCGTATTCGTATGTAGTATTACAATTTTATCCATCTTTTGAAACATTGAGGACAATGTTTAGTTTAGGTTTGGGGGTATAGAGTAGATACCATGATAATATGCCATAATTGAAAACAAGAACTCCTTCTTTTTGAATTCTTTTTGAAAAAATTGAAAAATTGAAAAAAAAAAAAAAAAAAAAAAAAAAAATTAAAAATTAAGAAATCATAAAAATGGAGCTCATTTACCTTGAAATGTTGACTCTTGTGCATGTATGTAAACATAAGGATTCTTAGTCTAGATATTTAGGCACCCTGATTCTAGCACAATTCACATGTGATAAGAAACTTGCACGCGCACGATCTACCAATACATGTATAGCCTTGATCTTCAAGGTGTTTGATAGGAAGTTAGATTGCCAATCACTTTAGAATACTGAATGAGACTTGACTAGCTTGTTCTTTGGTTGGCTGGGATAGAAGTTGGAGGATACGTTAAGAAAAGCAACCATAGAATTTGACCGGATGCATTCGATAATGGCCACCTCTTGCTAAGAGTCATGTAATTATGTTTTTCTTTTTGTTCATGTATCAAAAGTGTCACTATGTTGTAAAGATCAAAGTTATTTCTTCAAAAAAAAAAAAAAAAAACAGAAAAATTCAAACAAACAAAAAAATATATCAAAAAAAAAAAAAAAAAAGGATATCAAGTATTTATTCCATGTTTTGTCATGTTAAAGACAATAGTTCTCTCTTGTTCCAAAAATAAAAGAGAGTAATCAATGTAAATAAGAGTCATGTAAAGAGTCATCTTTTTGTTGTAAATAGTCTTGTAATAAGCAAGGAGGGTGCAGTCATCGATGTATAACGCGGGTAAACTGAAATATCACCAACTCATTGGGTGAACATTCACAATTCTCGTAAAGCCGGACAACTAGCTTGGCTTAGAATTCGGTTCTTAGCCTAAAAAACCATCTCTTGGTGATTAGTAGTCATAACTTCAGGTCATTCTAGAAACATGTGTAGATACACTTTACACTCTTATCACGTGTCTTTAGTTGTTATCAGTGATAGGATTGTGCCTTTGATAGCTAGATTGACATCTCCATTTTGATGTGAGATTAAAATGTCTTGCACATGTCACATTTCATGGAATCTGAGCTTATATTTTGGCCTAGAACTTTGTAGGTACGTTCTAAGCAAACCTTCACGAGATTTCACTCGTCCACTAGGGACAGTTAGTGGTTTAAAAGGCTTAGTGCATACGCTAAATGCATTCGAGAGACCAGCGACAGTGGTATAGGTAGGATTTCCTTAGTTTTGTTTTACTTGAGGACAAGTAAAATTCAGGTTTGGGGGTATTTGATGAGTGCTAAAAAGTGCATATTTCTATATATTTTTCTTGGCATTTAACTCATCTTTTGTGCATTAATTCTACATTTTATCCCATATTCTGTATTTTCATTGTTTTCAAGAATAAATATTTTTATTAATTAATTTTGTATTTTTAGGTACTAAATAAAGCTTGGATGAATTGCGGAGCGGAAAAGAGCAGAAAATTAGTGAAAAGTCGGGAGGAATTACGCAAGGAAGCCGCGAAGAATGTTGTGCACAAGATAAAAAGGCTAGAAATGGGCTTGAAGAGGAAGAATTGTTCTTAAAGAAGATATGGGCTTGGCATACCCAAGGCCCAAAACCCTCACCCAAATCCATTTCCTATATCCATACCCGTTTCCCTTTCTAGCCGTCAGATTGGATCATTCCATCATCTAACGGTCGCTACATCAGAGTACATCGAGCTTTGATGTTCCTGTCTAACACTTCAGCACCTAACTCCATCTTGGACCGTCAGTTTTGCTGTATCTCAGATCCAACGGTCTTTCCACACCCATCTTCATCGCGCCGTTGGATCATTCCTTCATCTTTTCATCTAACGGATCCCCCTCACAAAACATCAAATATTGATGATCCCGCTCAACACCCTAGTACCTAATATCTATACCCCAAAACAAACGATCCCTAAACCTAAATCCATCGATCTCTTCTCCTCCACCTCCTCCCTCACCGTCTGCAGAGAAAACCCATGTCCGTCATCATCACCACCACCTTTCTCGACCACTTTCTCTAACAAATCCGAGAACCCATCATCACAATCATCCCTATCTCCACTTTTATCAACCTAATCCGTTGTTCTCTAGCGCTGTGAACGATTAGGTCGAAGACAGTGGAGTAGGAATTGAGTATGGATGATTCGACACTACATCTCACATCACAGGAGCATGGGAAGAGCAGGAGAAGACGAATAAGAAGCATGGGTCGACGAATTTGATTGATATCAGTGTTTAGGTAAAGTTTAATTTCAACTTTTTTGAAACCCTAAATTCTGTGAAATTAGGTATTTGGGGGAAACTCATGTAAACTATAAATTGATGTGTGGGTGTTGTAATTAGGGCATGCCTGGACTAGCCAGAGTACCACCAAGAGGCCTGGAATAGCCAGGTTCTCAACTGTTAATTTTGTTTTCAATATCAGTTCATTTTAATCTTCAGTTGTTTCATCAAATTCATCATGTTCTAGTTTAATTGCTTAGGGGGAGATGAAATCATGATGCTTCTGCTAATTTAATCCAAGCTAGATATTGTGCTTGTTGTGCTGAAATGTTTAGGATAGTCTTAATCAAAGCACTTTAGTTGTGATTAGAACATCCTTTAGGTTGTTAAAACACCTAAGTGGCTTCTCTGCGGGTAGTTGCAGTGTGAGAGCCCCAACTACCACAAGTTTTAGATTTATCTTAGTGTCTTTAGCCTCCTTTCTAACCCAACCCTTTGATGAGCAGCAGGCATAGAACCTCCACTGCCATCTAGTTAGTCAGTTGAGCCAAGAAGCTCACTGATAACTATAAAAGGGACAAGAGCAGTATTGAACTGAGATTACCTTAGCATAGGTAAAATGGTGGATTTGAAGCCTTAGCATGTTCCTGTTTACTTGCTTTACATTCTACTGTTTTTCAGTTCAGTCACTGCCATCATCTCAAGTGTGTTTTAACACAACCAAGACTCTTTGTTACAACTCAGTTTTAGTGAAACCTTAAGCTTCGACTACACACACCTTGTCCCTGTGGATCGACCCGTATTTGCATTGTTCTACACCTCGACACCGTGCACTTGCGGTATTAGTTTGTGACTCTTTTAGAGAGCCACCAGTTTGCAAACCCGTATGCATACTTAACGTCGATATTCGGTAAACTTGTTTTGGCCGTAACTTCTTCGGCCGAACTCGGATTGACATCATTATTTTTGCATTCTCTTCCTCTTTGAATTCTCCTCAAAATGAAGATGAGAAACCTTTAATTTGGATGAGTTAAGATTGGTATTTGTCCTGTCTCTTGTTTTTGAGTGTTTTGTTCCGTTTCGTCGCACTTGCTCCACTTCTCTTGGACTTGGGAACTTGGATTCATGGAGTAGTAATCTTATAAGATCATGTGTAGATTTTACAATAATGTTGTTGGTGAATCACAAAGAAGGAAGTTCAAGAATGGGCAGTAGTACGCATTACTTTGGGATTCTTGAATGTTCACAATCATTTTATGTGAACTATGGTGGATGGTCGTTAATGACTTTGTATGTTTTTCTTTGTTAAGAAAATATCTTTATACGCATTTGGTAGCTTTAATTGGTGTAAATCCATGCGAAAAAGATTGATTCTACCCTGTAAGGACAAATCATCTTGTATGTGCATTACGAGTTTGTCTTGATGCCTAGGAAACTTCTTATGAGAATTTATTCTTATTTTTGATAAGGATAACTAGAGTTTGGAATAGCCATTATTGTAATTACACATAGCTATGTCCAACGTTTTTCATCTTAATGTTTTTAGATTTATTGGTTTAAATTCTAAATTTGTTTGGAAGATGATTTTTCCAGTATTAATCTTTATGGTTTTATATATTGCAATATTGTCATGGGATATGTGTGTTTACGTCCGTGAACTTGATTGTCCCATACTTTGTCAAAAGTAAAGTCGTTCATGAGTTGATATGTATGTATTGATGAAAGAATGAACTGACTTTTGACAAATACAAAAGTTAAGCCTATTATGTCAATTTTTGATGGAAGGTTAAAATATTTTGTGTTCAAGGATTATGCCTTTTGGATGTCATTGTGCAAATGGTGATGGAAAATAGAATGAGTCCTTGATTATTCCACGGTATTAGGTCGATTTCCGATCCACAATTTGTGTACATACTGTGTTGTTCTATAAGGTATCTTATGTTGAGCTCTATCTACTGAGTCATTGTTTTGGCGTAGTTGTTGTTCCATGAGATACTTTGTGTCGAGCATGACCAATTAAATTGATTAATTTTGTGATTAGTTTGATTATGTATTTCGATTAGATTAATTATGGGTTTTCTTGTGATTAATCTAATTGAGTGTTTTTTTAAGTCTCCATAAGTTTACTTGTGTTGAGCATTTCCGATTAAGTTAATCATGGGTTCTCTTATGATTAATTTAATATTTTGGATTCAAATTCATACTTATATGTAATTTTTTATGTCCAAACAAATCCTTCTTTTATTTTTGAAATTAAGGTCGCTCTTGTTGTTCTTTCGGGAATGACATATTATGGGGGAGAGTTCTTTTGAACTTGTGCTTAATTGCCAAATATTTGTGGGGAGTGCGGCTGTGGAATATTTTAGGGGTTACCTTATATCTTAATAAAATCCTTGATGAATGCACTTAGCTTCGGCTTTATGATTGCATCTAAATAAGATGATATATGCTTTCTTTTGGTCATGAAATGTCTCTTTCGGAAATTTCATTAGGATCCCGTTCTTCTACCTTTGCCAATTTTATTGACAAAAAGGGGGAGAATTAATATGTAGTTCACACTACAAACACATATGGTTTTCGGATCATTATGTAAGGGGGAGTGGTTTCCATGTGAGATGGAGTATTGACTAAGGGGGAGTGACATATCACCATAGTATTGTTGTTAAAGTTGTGATATAATTGAACTTTGACGTTGTGTAATGATACTATGACACTGTATAACAATGATTGAGAACTCTTGTTTTCTCGTTGTTATAGCTACGGATTTTCAACAACGAAGATGCTAAACTTACAACCTTTGGGATCATTGGAATACTCGGGAGTGACGAAGATTTCAAGTAGTGTTGAAGATTAGGCATGTGGATTAGGAGCTACAAAAGTTTATTTATATATTTCTTGTATTCCATATGTATTGATAGTTTTGTCACTAAAATTGACAAAGGGAGAGATTGTTAGAGCATTGCTCGGTCGAGCTCGCAAGCGTTTCTATCTCAAGCATGTTTTTCAATGTTAGTGATCAAAACTATAAGTCTTGATTTCTAGTCTACTATAGCTAAGGTCTCGGACTAGGATAGAAATTGTAGTTGAGCTCAAGAACTCCATGGCAATCATCATACAAGATGAAGGACTACTCAAGGAAATGGTGGATCTTCATCGACTAAAAGGTATATGGAGACTTGAACTTATCTATCACTCAAAAGTCTATTTATCTCCTATCTTGAGACAAAAGTCGTTTTGCTATATAGACTTAGATTATACACATTTGTTATTTCGAGCCGAGTTTACTCGCCTATCTATTTATCGAAATATGTGTTGGTAAAGCTTTCTATTTAGCCAAGTTCATCTTTACCTAGTGACGAAAGTCATGTTATGTTTCAATCACTTTGATGAAAATTGCTCTGACGAAAAATGGTTTGTGAATAACAACTATATAACGTTCTCTGAGAATGTTTCAATGATTGAAATGAGAGTTTAGACTATATAACCATTTGGAGGATATAACCATTATTTTGGAAACACATATATGTATAAGTCCTTATTGCTTGAACCGAAGTTTGCGAACTTTGTTGATCAAGTGAATCGGAGAAGTGCGTGAGCTAAGTCTGCGAACTCAGTCCGCGAACTGGCGAAGTTCTCAAACCCGAGAATTTCTTCTGGAGTTTGTGAACTCCATCCGGGAACTTAAGTCCACGAACCCAGTCCTCGAACTTGAGTAGGTTATGTCTAAAAACAAACTAAGGAATGCAATTGGAAACCGTGGCTATAGAGTTCATGAACATAGTTATGTGAATCAAATCGTTTTTGCTTCAATTGTGTCTTGTGTAGTACATAAGATTTCCTTGCAATTGAACAACTCTCTAACTAGTTCATTTGAGTCATTTGAACTTGTTATTGTGAAGAAGAATATGGTTGATATGAAAGTGATCATATGGCTAACCATTTGGTTAAATACTGTTGAGTCAACTAATGTACAAGTTTGGGTACGGTTACACAAGCCAGGAACGTGCATTTCATTTGTGTATAACAAGCTACGTTTTCAATCTAACGGTTGATAAATATTAGCTTGAATCTAAATCAGGTTTTCATCTAACGGTGAATATTGAATGCTTTGTTACCAAGCTAACATTGATTGCAAACCCTGATTTGAAAGACTATATAAGGGAGAACTCTAGCAACTGGGAATCCTGATCCCTACACATTCTGTATGATACTAGTTGTGCTAAGCTAGAGTTGACCTTTGGTTTCTTCTTCTAAACCAGGTTAACGACTTAAAAACTTCATTGGGATTGTGAAGACTGACCGATACTACTTTTCATGTAGTTGTGTGATCTGATTTTGTTGTTTCTATCGTACGAGTACAATTGTAATAATTGGCTTGAGATTTCTATCTCCGATATGCAAGATAAAAATTAATCACAAACATCTTCGTCTCATCGTTTGTGATTCCACAATATCTTTTTTCGTTGTGTCGATTAAGACTATTGTGAGGTGATTGATAATACTAGGTTGTTCTTCGGGAATATAAGTCTGAATTATCAATTAGTTCATGTTCACCTTGATTTATCAAAAGACGGAAAAAAACTCATAGGTATATTCGTGGGAGACAGATTTATCTATTATTGTAGACTTTTCTGTGTGATACAGATTTTTTTATTAAAGTCTTCGACTTTGGGTCGTAGCAACTCTTAGTTGTGGGTGAGATCAACTAAGGGAATCAAGTACGTAATATCATGCTGGGATCAGAGACGTAGGAGCATAAATGTACCTTGGATCAGTGTGATATTAGTTGGGTTTCAAATACAGTCCAGACCGAACTTAGTTTGGAGTAGGCTAGTGTCTGTAGCGGCTTAATACAGTGTGTGTTCAATCTGGACTAGGTCCCGGGGGTTTTCTGCATTTGTTGTTTCCTCGTTAACAAAATTCTTGTGTCTGTGTTATTTCTTTTCCGTATTAAATTTTGTTATATAATTGAAATATCACAGGTTGTGCATTGTTCAATCAATTAGAATATCCGACCTTTTGGTTATTGATTTAAATTTATTGACACTTGGATATTGGTCTTTGGTACCATCCAAGTTATCTCTCTTTGATAAAGATTCACATATTTTTATTTGCTTGAGTATAGATCAAATCGAGAGATTGAGATATAAACTCTTTGATGTACTTTTTATCTAGATTGAGTCTGACTGTCTATTTGATTCTCTAGAAAGTATATTGAAGTTTGTCCATACAGATTGCTAAGTGAAATATTGGGTGTGGTTGTCAGACCCCCACTTTTTCAGGTTCCATGTTTGTGGAGATTTCCAATTCTGCGGAAAATGTGGAAACTCGTGCAAGGGAGAATAATTAGGATATTGATTGTGAAATTCAGTTATTATTCCAGCAATGACCGTGTTAGTGAGACGATGGATTCGGAGAGGTTCCGTGTCCAACCATTTGGTGAAGTATTGCTGAGGCGAGACTAACCACTCATAATGTTTGATGACAGCTGAGTTATGAGTAAGATCAAGTCCCCGGACCAGAGTAGCATATTTGAAAGGTTGTAATATAGACGCATGAGGGGGAATGATACTTGCCTGAGTGCGGAACCTTTTGACGAATTCATGTGCGCTTTCTTCGGGTTTTTGTGTGAGTTCCATCAAGGCTTCGACTTTTCCCAGATGTTTGAATGGTGGATCATCGCCCACTTCTTCGGAGTCAGAGCTTTCTTTAACAGAAGAATGTGCAATCGAAGGTATTGTAGTTACCTTTTCACCATGAATCCATGACCGTCCAAGGATCATGTCATATCATGAATCTTCTCTGATTATGTGAAACTTGGTTTCTGACCAGGTTTCCACGACTTTCATTCTGAGGATGATGTAACCATATGCATCTCTGGATATTCCTTCGTGATCTCTGACTGAGACAGGAGCATGAGTGGCTTATTTTCGAGTAATGCCTGCAACTCTGAGAGTCTTCAAAGGGGTAATATTGATAGTTGTGCCAACATCGATTAGCACTCTTCTGAATTCATTTCCTTTGAGATGTACTGTGGTCAGCAGTCCCCAGTCATACATCTCTTTGTCAGTGACCGGAGGTTCAGGGAGTACTTCCGGGATAGATAGACGTTTCCCAGACACCACATGGTTCAGAGCCGTGAACAGGTCCTCCCTTTGAACCTTTGACAGATAAAGAAATTCGCAGGCATGATCGATTAATGATTGAACTTCTTCTTTGACTGGTTGTTCAGAGATTGCAAAAGTTCTGATTGGGAGAGGATTATTGTGCACTCCTTCAGTCCCCAGTTCTCCTGAGTCACCCTTTTCCTTGAATATGTGCTTCAGGGTTCTGCAATCACTGGTCGGATGGATGACATACCTATGAAAGCGGCAGTAGCGCGGATTCTCCACTTCTTCATTTGTCGGCTCTCTCGTAACAGGAGGTAAGTTGATCGCACCGCCTTGGATCCAGACTTCTAGCAACTCGATTACTTCTTCAATAGGGAAAGTAAAGTCTGGAACTTCTTGATCATTCTGTTGACGCTGAGACGGCGTTTGTGCATTTCGAGTTTGGTTGTCCTTCCTTGGTGCTTTCGTAGACGTTGGAGGAGCATTCTTATGTTGCCGCGCATCAGCTTTTCTTTTTCCCCTTGCGGCAATATTCATGGAAGGTTGAACATTGTACTGTTTGTTGACTAAGCGCTTAGTGCTGGTTCGAGTATCTCGTGTCTCCTCGGTTTTGACAGTTTTTGTTCTTCCCAGTAAGGCTGGAGCAAAAGTTGTTGATCGCTTGGCTGCTTCATGGAGTTCTGAGAAAGTTTGTAATCGGAGATTTTCCAGCAAGGCTCTATAGACAGGGATCATCCCGTTGATGCACAAGTCCACAAATTATTGTTTGGTAACATTAGGATCATGACAATCCAAGGCTTGAGTTCTGAACCTCTTCACATATTCGTTCGGATGTTCAGTGTTTTTCTGATCCATTCTCCCTAAGTCAGAAAGAGTGATCTGCTTTGAGACAAAGAAGTATTTCCTGTATAAAGCATTAACTATTTCTCCCCAACTAGCAATGCTTCTTGGTGCAATGTTGTTGTACCATGTGTATGCTCGTCTTGTCAGAGATTTCGATAATTCTTTCAGACAAACAACATGGTTGTGCTCGTGCTCTCCTGGTGCCTCCAGGAATCGAGAGACGTGTTCTCGAGCATTCCCTGTTTCGTTGTACAGCGTGAATGTTGGAGAGGTGTAGCCTTTTGGGATAGGGATCCTTTGTGTAGCAGAAGGATATGGAGGTTGATGACGATGGAAAGATGGTGTCTTGTCTTTTCCTCGAGTCTCCATGAAGCTCTCCAGATCTTCACGAGTAATGAATCCTGCAGACTCCTTCTCCGGCGGATTCTCTGTAGTTTTGCAGGCTTCGTCATCATCCACCATATGGATTGGTGAACTTCAGGGTCAACTTCTTTGGCTTTTACTTTCTCCGACCCTTCCTTAGTTTTCTCTGACATGTCGTCTGTCAGAGTTTTGAGATAATTGCATAGCTCCTTCTGAGTAGTAGCCATATCAATTTGATTTTTGGAAAGAACTTCCTGTACCTTCATGAGATCAGCTATGGTGGGTGGATTTTCTCTGACTTCCTCGGGATGCCGTCCGAAGAGAAGATGATTTTCAACGGTTTAAGGAGGAGTGGTACCACCGTCGTTGGAAGCAGGAATGGTTTCTGGAATACCATCATCGTTATTTTTGCTAGTGCTAGAGTCATTTGCATTTGTAACTAACCCAGACCTAAGACCAGCCATTTTTGTGAAAATGTGAGATTGCAACCGAGAGATTAATCTCCCACTGTGGTCGCTAATCTGTAGATGGAGAAAAACGATTTGCTGGTTTTTTAGGGAGTTGAAGAGACGGACTTGTTGTCGAGACTCCTCAACCGAGCAAACTGCTCAACCTCACACAGATGCACTGCAAAGGGAGTGCTTAGATTCGAGATATCAATCTGTAGGACTCCTTCCTAAACCAAGTCAATGGTCGTTCCAGAGTCAATTCGGTCACAAAAAAAGGGAGATGGGTTGGTATGTAGGAGGGAATCTGAGAATTGCGTGGGATCAAAGATGATCAAGGATTGAGGATGTATTGAAGGTTTCTGCAAGTTTTCTGTGAACTGTTCATTTCAAAGTAAGTTCTGGTCGATTGATGGAATTTCTGAGAGTGGTGACTCGAAAAATTTTCTGTTTCAATCATGGATCCAGAGACTTATCTATATTGTCAGAATAAACACATTGATCCATGTAAGTGTGACGGTTTCTTGAGTGAAAGAGTGGGAAAGTGGGAAATCGTGGTGAAACTAGTTCCAGGTCATGCGGAGACTTGGTTAACCGTCCACCCACTACTTTTCTAACACCTTCAACTGTTTGCACGACTTACTCACATTTCTTATCGTGGATGAATCCACGTGCCGTAGGATGCCAGACCAAAACCCTAAGTAATATCCCCCCATGTGACGTGATTGATGTCTCACGAACGTGGAGTCTGCAAGGCAGACGTGTATTTGATTAATGTTGACTATTAGACAGTGAGTCTAAGTTTTGTTGAATCAAGCATGAGTGATCGAATGCTCAATGATTCATGGATTGAACATGTTAGACGTTCTTAGATATTGCTCATCTGAGCAAATATTTTAAATTCGAGCAACTGAGCATCGATAAATTACTGAATATTGATAGTTGGACTAATATTCGAGCAACTGAGCAAGTATTGCTAAGTTCGACGAATTACTGAATATTGATAGTCGGATCAAATTCGAGCAACTGAGGAATTATTTCTCAATTCGACGAATTACTGATAAATTATTGAATATTGATAGTTGGATCAATATTCGAGCAACCGAGCAAGTATTGCTCGATTCGACGAATTACTAAATATTGATAGTTCAATATTCGAGCAACTGAGCAAGTATTGCTCAACTCGACAGATTATTTATTGGTAATGTGACCCAATAAAATATTAATTAAAATATTGGTAGAATACCAAACATTATACGATTAATCCAGATGTTGATTGTTGAATCAACATAAATTTATTAATGTTTGAACTCGCTCAGAATGGTGATTTTTGGAGCGTTTATTTGAAACCCTAATTTTTTATCAATTGATGAATTGCTGAAAATAGGTCATGAGTGAGTGAGAGACCGACCACATGGAATGAGGGAGTCCATGTGGCGCCCAAGTGCTCGAGTGAGCGTGCATCGGGGTCCTTAGTTATCCAGTTGGTGAAAGAATGATGATTAAATGTCGGTTTCATCATTTATTGAAATAGTGCTCGATTGAGCATTAGGTGATAAAACCTGAAAAAACGGGGGTACAACAACCACACCCAATAATTTGTTTGGAAATATGTATGGACTAACTCCAATATACTTTCAATATAATCAACTAGACAGTCAGACTCAATCTTAAGAAAAGTATATCAAAAAGTTATATCTCAATTTTTCAATTCAATACGCAATCAAACAAATAGGAATTTGCGAGCCCGATTGAATAGAAGAAATAACTTGAATGGTATCAAAAACCAATATCCAAGTATTAATCAATTTAATCAACATCCTAAAGGTCGGATTCACAATTGATTGAACTTACGTACAACCTGTGATATTTCAATTATATAAAAGAATATAATGCGGAAAAGAAATAACACAGACACCAGAAATTTTGTTAACGAGGAAACCGCAAATGAAGAAAAACCCCGGGACCTAGTCCAGAATATACACACACTAATTATAAGCTGTTACACCAATTTCTTACTACCTATTCGGACTAGATGTAATACCTGATTCAGCAAAATCTCCTAGCACAACACCGATTGTCTTTAGGAATTCTTCTCGTAAATCTTCTAGCAGAACCGAAGGCTCTCTTTAGAAGATACAACAACACGATTGATACGATTTGTTTTTTGTTTGCACAAAACACCGATTTGATTTCCCTTTAGATATAAATCAAGGTTTTGGAAACCTTTTGTTTATTTTGATAAAAACAATTACTAGGTAAAAGTAATATCAAAACAAACTTGTAGATTAGGGTTTTAACTTACAATCAGTATACGTACACATAAGGAGTCCGTGAACCTGATTTCCGTAAGTGAACTTGGGTGATTCCAAAGATCAATTTCCAAGTTAAGAAAACCCTAATAATTCTACAACAAGAACAACTAGAATAAATCTATATATATCTGGTTTAAAACTTCTTAAGGATTTTTACGATATACCTTAATAGAAGTTTTCTTTCTAGCTTCCGATTTCGACTAACAAGTGTTGGTATATGATCCGAAACTAAAATCTATCAAAACCTAAGGTTTATGATCAACAACTCTTGAATGGTTTTATATCAGAAGAGAAAACCTTAGAATAGACAAGAGGTGAAAAACCTAGATTACAAGTTGTATGATCAATCACGATGATTAAATCCAACTCGGCTTTGTGAACCCCAATACAAAGACTTTTATCTCACTCTTGTTCACGAAGAACGAAAACATGGAAAACAACCTTATGATCTTACACCAATTTTCCAAAGGGGATAAAATCGTGTAGCATTTACGAACTCTTTATTTATAGTGAAAGGTAACTTGGAATCTACGCAAATCTACTTTCCTTTTTCAAGACTCTCCTAATTTGGGGAATCTTTCCTAAGTTACAGCTCTTGCCAAAATAATTAAACAAATAATTAATTAGCAAATATTGTATTTATGTGAATAAATCACATTTTAACTTAGGAAGGAATCACAAACACTTTAATATGGTAATAAAATATGTTTGGATTAATAGCCAACTTTCCTAGATAAGCAAACATCACCAATTTGACTAAAAAAGATTTCTACTAACGAACTGTAACAGTTACAACAACACTTATAACTGTTACTTTAATAAATCACTCATAACTTCATCGTTATAACTCGGAATTGAGTGATTCTTGGCTCATTGAATTCGTAAGATCATTCATTATAACATGAGAACCTTTCCAGGGATAAAGTCTATTTTCACAAAAGTCGTGGATCAAATAACCTCAAGTATATATACATAAATGTATATTAACCGTCATAGGAATTGTTCCATAGAGTGAGCATTTGTTTCGATAGATTAGAAAGGTATAATTGAACAAGAATCCAGATGAAATCAATCACCACATACCTTTGTTGATGTCTTCTTGTAGTCTTCAATCTTCATCCTTTAAGGATAACTTCGATTCAATTTCTTAGACCTAATCTAGTCTGAAACTATCTTTAGTATGCTAAATCAAGAATTAATTTTGGAAAATAAAATTGACAACTAACTTGACATACCAACGCTAGTGGTTCAACCGAGCAATGCTCTAACAATCTCCCCCTTTGTCAATTTTAGTAACAAAACCATTTTACATATGGATTGTACTTGTTAAAGGCATTAAAGCTCCAAAATCCTACATGCTTGATTTCCTTAGTTCTTCAACTATGCGTGTGTTCATCCTGTACTTGTTGAAGATCCATCATAGTATTATTACACAGCTGTAGATGGTGGATTTTCAATGAAGGGAAAAACCGTAAAATCATGATGCATGTTTCTGACACGGCTTTCAGACAAGCGACAATTCATATTTTACGAAGCCACGGTGAATATTCCCTTCGAAAAGCCTCCACTAGCTGAGCGTTCGATCCCTGGAATTTCGTCGTGCCCTCTATGTAGAATAACATAATTGGGCGGTTCTCCATAGATTGAGAGCAATAACGCCTTTAGGATGTCGGTGATACTCATTTTTCCCTGACTACATGAGAGATGTCGTGTATAGATCCAGACGGTTCTCCGTAAGATTGAGAGCAATAACGTCTTCAGGACATCGGCAACACTCGCTGATTCACTGACTATACACAAGAGATTAAATTCTACCGTGACATTCATCACTGAATTCCTAGAAGATAATCTATCTTATCTCATTACTCTTATTTCATGATCGAAATGGTAATAGATAAAATGTATTACTCCGATTTCATGGTCGAATCCACGGCTGATCTCATGAAATGGTAATAGATATTAATCTGATTTCATGGTCGAACCCACGGCTGGTCTCATGAAATGGTAATATCACCACTTATTTTATTACTCCGATTTCATGGTCGAATCCATGATCCCATGGAATGGTAATACCTATTTTATTCTTCAGAATTCATTGTCGAATCCACGGCTGATCCTATGAATTGATAATAAAAAAACTACTCAATTTTATTACTCAGTTTCATGAATCATTCTCCACTGAATTTCATAAATTAGTAATAAATACTCAAACAATCGGGCATCTGGACTACCACTGAATAAGCCCCATTAAATAGTGCAAGTGTACTCGACAATGATGCACGAACGAGCACCCAAATGCGCGAACGTGCATCCAAAATATGGATAAATGAGAAATCCCGCACAAAACAGGAGAGAGAAAATAATGATATTAAAATAATGGAGAAGCGCCGACGGGCCGGGCCCACCGGCCGGCGGTCGTGCCCTAGCCGTGGCCGGTCCCATGCTTCCTCCATTATCTTTCCTTATTTTTGTTGTTTTCATAAACTCATGAAGACTTCTCCATCTCAGCAACTTTCCTTGTTTGGGAAAAACTCGTGGTTTCTACATATTTTCATGGTTTCCCAAATTTTGTGTAGTTCCACAAAAAAATAATAATATAAAATAGGGAAAGGTGTTGCGGGACCGGGCAACATAGCCAGCCTACCATGCCCTAGCCGTGGCCGGTCCCACACCTTGCAATCCCTAATCTTTCATAAATTGTTGTTTTTCTCATCTTATGAAACTCCCCAGTTTTAGCAAAAATCATGGTTTCTCTATATTTTCTCAAATATTGCGCGAACCATGAAAAAGCCAAAAGTCAACATGGTCACACGACCGACTAGGCTACTCACGAAAAATACATTAAAATATTATTATTTTAATATTCACAAAATATTTATCAAACGAGCATACTTGCTCATTCGAGCAAAATCGAGGATTTCAGTCAAAGATCGAACTCTTCTGAAAATCCGAAATATTGCTCAAACGCACATCAGAAAATGCTGAAACTCTCATAACTGAGACATGGGCATTATGGAAACACGGGCATGCTCCGTTGACCTACCAATGGAGGCTCTAAGGCTTGCAACAAGCCGGTCCCACACGTTTTCACACTTTTTGACCTAATTTGTGCAATCGCTCATATTGGGTCCAAAATCTTCACAACTAACTCAGAGTTTGCGCAAACGCTCACCAGTGGTTCCACGGCCACCAAGGTCCGGTGGCATGCCACCTTGGTCGGTCCCTCACTTTTCTATAATTAGGTTTTCTCATCTAATGCTCAATCTAGCGTTATTTCAATAAATGATGAAACCGACATTTAATTGCCATTCTTTCACCAACCAACCGGTCAAATTAGGACCCTGGTGAATGCTCACTCGAGCAATTGTGCATCACATGGAGTCCACAAGGTCCCATGTGGTCGGTCCCTCTTTTGCTTATGACCTATTTTCAGCAATTCTTCAATCAATGAGCAATTGCTCAAAATTAGGGTTTCGAACAAACGCTTCAACAAGTCACCATTCTGAGCAAGTTCAAACACTAAATAAATTTATGTTGATCCAGCAAACAACACGCGGGTTAATTAGGTAATATTCGGTGATCTACCAATATTTTAATTAATATTTTATTGGGTCACGTTACTAATAAATAAATAATTCGTCGAATTGAGCAATACTTGCTCAATTGCTTGATGTTCAGTGATTTATCAGTAATTCTTCGAATTGAGCAATACTTGCTCAATTTCTCGAATATTGATCTAGCTGTAATATTTAGTAATCCACAGATTTACTCAATTACTCGAATATTGATCCAACTATCAATATTTAGTAATTCATCAATAACTCGTCGAATTGAGCAATACTTGCTCAATTGCTCGAATATTGATTCACGATCAATATTCAGTAATTTGTCGAATTGAGAAATACTTGCTCACTTGCTCGATTATTGGTCCAAATATCAATATTCAGTAATTCGTTGAATTGAGCAATGCCCAATTTCCCAACTATCAATACTCTCTGTTGAATCGTGCAATACTTGCTCAGATGCTCGAATTTACAATAATTGCACACAAGCAATATCAACATAAGAACTAACACGTTCAAATCTATGAACCTAATCATGTGCAATTCACAAAAACTTAGATTCACTATCGAACTAATAAAATACATGTCTGTCATGCAGACTCCACGATTCGTGAGACTTCAATCACGTCACATGGGGGATATCACTTAGGGTTTTGGTCTGGCGTCCCACGGCACGTGGATTTATCCATGACGAGAATGTGAGTAAGTCGTGCAACGGTTGAAGGAGTTATCAAAGTAATGGGTGGACGGTTAACCAAGTCTTCGCACGACCTGGAACTGGTTTCACCACGATCTTCCACTTTCCCACTCTTTCACTCATGAAACCGTCACACTTACTGGGATCAATGTGTTCGCTATTCTGACAATATAAATAAGTTTCTGAATCCACGATTGAAACAGATAACATTCGTCTAACAAAAAAAAATTCGAGCAATCACTCTCAGAAATTCCATCAATCGTCCAAAACTTATTCGAACTCCACAGTTCATCAATTTGCAGAAACCTTCAACACATCCACAATCCTTGATCACCATTGATCCACACAATTTTCAGCTTCCCTCCTACAGATCAACCCATCTCCTTCTTTGTCACCGAATTGACTCTGGAACGGCCATTGACTTGGTTTAGGCCAGAGTCCTACAGATTGATCTCTCGAATCTAAGCATTCCCTTTGCAGTGCATCTGTGTGAGGTTCAGCAGTTTTCTCGGTCGAGGAGTCTCGACAGCACGCTCGACTCTTCACTTTCCTAAAAAACCAGCAAACCGTTTTTCCCCATCCACAGATTGGCGACCACAGTAGGAGATTAATCTCTCGGTTGAAATCTCACATTTTTACAAAGTGGTTGATCTTAGGTCAGGTTCAGTTAAAAATCCTAACACAAACAACGCTGGCGCTAGCAACAATGGTGGTACTCCAGAAACTACTCCTTCTTCCAACATCAGTACTGGTGATACCACTCCTCCTCAAACCAACATTGGAGACATCCCCTGTTCGGCCTCTCTCCCAAAGAAATTAGAGAAAATACGTCTACCATAGCTGATCTCATGAAAGTTCAAAAGACTCTCGCCAAAAACCAGATTGACATGGCTGCAACACAGAAAAAGTTGTGCAATTACCTCAAAACTCTCACCGAAAAGATGTCAGAGAAGACTCAGGAGAAAGGAAAAGACAAGGCAGCATCTCCAACTGCTGATCCTAAAGTTACTGTGATCCACGACGATGATGAAGTACGTAAAACTGCAGAACCTGCTGGTTTCATCACTCGTGAAGATTTAGAGCGTTTTATGGAGGATCAAGGGAAAGGTCATGTACCGTATCATCAGCCTCCATACCCTGCTGTTACGCAAAGGATCCCTCTCCCAAAGGGATACATCTCTCCAACGTTCACGTTGTACAACGGAACATGGAATGCTCAAGAACACGTCTCTCGATTCCTAGAAGCACTAGGAGAGTACGAACACAACCACGTCGTCCATCTGAAGGAATTCTCCCTGACAGGCCGAGCATACACATGGTACAACAACATTGCACCAGGGAGCATCGCTAGTTGGGGAGAGATGGTTAACGCTTTCTACCGGAAATACTTCTTCGTCTCAGAGAAGATTACTCTCTCCGACTTAGGAAGAATGTCTCAGAAGAACAATGAATATCCGAACGACTATGTGAATAGGTTCAGAGTCCAATCTTTGGATTGTCATGACACGAATGTCACTGAACAAAATGTCATTGAACAAAAACTGGTGGACTTGTGCATCAACAAAATGAACCCGGTCTACAGAGCCTTGCTGGAAAATCTGCGGTTTTAGACTTTCTCAGAGCTTCATGAAGCAGCCAAACGATCAGCGAATACTGCACCTTCTTTCCTAGAAAGATAAAAGTTTGCAAGGACGAGGAACCTCGGAGCATATGACGCCTAGTCAACAATCAGTACAATATCCAGCCTTCAACAAACGTTGTTGCTAAAAGGAATGGAAGGAAAGCCGAGACACAGTATCGGAACGCTTCTCCAACATCCAAGGCTCCTATGAAGGCACAAGGAAAATATAACCAATCATGAATTGCACAAACCTCGATTCGGAATCAATGAACGGGGAAATGATCAGACAGACTTAAACTTCCCTCTTCTCATGAAGGACTGATCGAGTTACTAGAAGTTTGGGTTCAAGATGGTGCAATCAAATTGTCGTTCATCAGGAGAGTGCCAACTGGAGAATCTCAGGTACTATTGCCTTCATAGATTCATCAATCATTCAACAAGTAGCTGCAATATTTTGAAGTACATCTTCAAAGAGAAGGTTGATCGAAACTACTTTCAACTGGGGATTGAAGGAGTACGCATGAACCTCTCCCAATCAAGACCTGACCTGCACTCTCTCTAAACAACCTATCCAATAGGAAATTCAATCCTTGGTCGAACATATATGCTCTATATGTCAAAGGCACAAAGGAAAGACATGTTCACAATAGCGAATTACATTGTGTCAGACGTCTATCCATCCCGGAAATACTCCTTGAACCTTTATCTACAGACAAGAAGATGCAAGACTTGAGACTGCTTACCACAGTCCATCTCAGAGGAAATGAATTCAGAAGAATGATTAAATGATGCTTACACCTCCATCAACATCATTCCACTGAAAACCCTCAGACGCATCCGCAGGCATCATTCGACGAGAAACTACTCATGATCCCATCTCAATCAGAAACCATGAAGGAACGCCCGGAGATACTTGTGGCTATATCACTATCAAAGTGAACTTAAGTTCAACAAATCAAGTTTCACATAATTAGGAAGATCCAGGATATAACATGGTCTTCAGACGAACGTGAATCCACGCTGAAAACATGGCTACAGACAAAACGCCTTTAGTTACACATCTCTCCAACAAAGAAAGTTACGATCCAGAAGATTTGGCGAACATTCCATTATCATAGCACTTGGAGGAATTTCAAACTTTGATGAAGTTGAAGGAAGAACTTGCAAAAGATGCATAGACATTCATCAAGAGGTTCCGCACTCAGGAAAGTCTCATTCCATGTCTATGTATTTCCTCACATGTTATCCCTGCATGGGGACTTAATTCTTCTAGCTACTCTGCAAGACGTTATGAGTGGTAGCTTCACCGCATTAGTATTTTACCAAGTGGTTGAATCTGACGTTTCTCCGAATCGAGCATTGAGACATTCGTTACTGATACGATGTCCAAGTATGGTAAAGAACACTTTGAGCGTTTCTCCATAGGCTTACAGGAGTGTTCATGTGTGCCACAAAATCAGAAAGCTTTGATGTTTGCACAAGTGTTGAATTCCACTACCTCACTGAAAGGAATTCTGAATCAACAGAAGATAGTTGGGGCCGAGATCAAACCTAAGACATGCTCAAGGGGTATGAAGCCTAAACGCTCAAGCATCTAAGGAGCCTTCAAAGAGTACACCTTAGATAATGGCGCCTATGGCTTCAACACAAATATCTCGACACCGATTCAACACATCAAAGTGTAACTGAACTACGATCGATGAGTCTTCATTATCCCACGATAAGACTTCTGAAGCAGATGCAACATCATTCATACATGAATGGCACTAACTCCTTCAACATACACTGGGAAACTGGAGAATGAAGACTGCTGCTGATATCTACTGCAACAATGTCGACTCACTGATAGAGCCAGTAAAGTCATAGTGTTCAGGAGAATTCGAGTTGAATGCCCAGTACACCTTCATCTTAGGGATTCATCAACTAACCATTCTCTGAAGTGTTACACATGAAGCAGGTTTCTCCAATCACTAATGATTCATATCAAGATGTGTAGACGTGAAAACACGTTAACACGAGCGTCTTCCGAAAGCTTGCACGGTGGACGGACACAAGCCAAAGTCTTCTACAAATAAAGTACAACATACTTCAGGCCAAGGGTTTACAAAAACTTACCAATATGTGAGGAATGGGACGATGCTTCCTCAATGAAAGATATTTGTCTATGTCTCTACTATAACATAACAAAAAGGCACATTAATCGGATATACGAGCTGAAAGATATGGCATTTACCGTCAAGTCTACGAAATCTGGAAAATTTGTACGGGATTACAAATTACAAATGGGCGCGCTTCGTTGGCTGACCTCTACAACTCCAAATTATGTGAGTCTTTTCTTATGTGATAACTCAGTCTCTTAGCTTAAAAAGTTGGTATCAAGCATCGAATTTCGATGTCGTATGAGGTTTCTACAGCTCCCAGAGCATACAACATGCAAGCAGCAATTCTTGGACGGGATTCATAACTTCCACAGTCGATCGGTGTCCACCAAGTCTTTGCGCTAAGTCCTTCATCAAGGTACCTCCAACTTCGACCACCTAGGTCTTTACATCAATTTTTTTACCCGGGTCCTCTATCTAGGTCTTGCCGGAAGAAGGAAAAACGAAAGAGAGAGATTCAACAAAATACTGGGGACTGACGGCCGCTGATCATGGAGATCAATTTCACAATCTAAGACTCGTGGTGCCTTGCCATCCAGTGCTAATCAAGCATTGTAAAAGGAATGCTACCATCGGAACATGCCACCATGGTCATTATATCATCCCCTCTTGAGAGAAACCTCAGTTATGGTCCCGTGACCAGGGTTTCAGAAGTGATGTTTCTACGACTGACAGAGACAAGACGGCACTGCAAGCACCATGCTCATGTATCAATCAAGGGGTCCTGATCTCAAATGAATCAATAGCATTAAAATCCTTCATCAACCGTTCAAGACACAAGTGAATGGTCTAAATACAAAACATGAGTGTTTAACAACAAGCTCGTCTGGGATGATTTTACACTGTCTCGCACAAAGCAGCGATCTAGGATAAATTGGTGAGGAATCTAGGTATGGGTCATACACCATTCTCTTCGTATGGATGTCCTCTACAACATATCTAAAATTTACAGCAATTGGATCAACGAGCAAAGAGATGTGGTTGAAACATTGAACTACAGGCCAGCTGCAAATTTCCTGAAAACCTCCTGGAAGTTTACTGTTTCGTCAATTTCGGCCCTTAAACGTGCTCAAAAGACGAAAAGCTTCTCTGTTAATCTTGGAAATTTTCTGGGCATGAGGATACATGGGTAGATCGCGAAAATCCGACATCGGACGAAGATTCTACAACATTTTCAATGAAAACCTAACTTCTGAATTTTCTGATGACGAATTGTGATGAAATTCTTCATTCATCCACCATCAACGCAAAGACGAACTTCATCTTCAGCTGATAGTCTCACTTGCTGAAGCCAACAGTGCTTCTGCTTATGAGGAACGACTCATAGGTGATCGAGAGACATACAGAGCGTCAGCTTTCCAGCGTCTCTGAAAGATTGATTCACCTCGGTATGAGCCATCTGCAGAAGTATTCATCTTTGACTTGATATTTCTGGAGCATTCCCCGAAAGAGTCAGAAGAGTGGTTGTAGCCAGAAGTCACCACTATCTGAGGCGAAAGACATGGAGTCATAGATATACCAATAACAAACGCGTCTACGAAAATGGTAATCCTCAACTCTTACATATTTACGGTTTCACGAACTTAGTGATAATAGCGTGAAACTTTGAAAACTTGCTCGTTTCTTCAAACCTGCAAAGACGAGCAAAATTCATTATTTCAAAGTCAACATCTGACTTTTCACGAAATTATGAATAATTCACATAACCTTTCATGTGAACATTCGCTGATTTTCTATATGTGTGCAAACACTATAAAATCACCAAACTCATACATACATTATTTCATCACATACACAATTGTTTGCTTTCATCAATTTCTCAAAAATCATAAATTTATTTTCATAAAACCGTGAACAACCCACGTAAATTTTTACTAAGTGAACATCCACTGGTTTTTCAAAATTGGACAGATATCCATTCCACAACTGTGAAAACTCACATATAGATATTATTTCACAATGTATAATTATCTACTTTCAACAGTTGTTCAAAATCAAAACGATGATTTTACAAAAAATATATTTTAGGGTGAAACTCACGTAACTTTGAAAATATATGTATATATATTTTTTGCTCCCTCTCACGAGCATCCGTCTTTGAAACGAGAATATATTTTCAAAAGATTTCTGAAAGCTCGAAGATAATTTTTTTATGAATGCTCATAAACAAAATTTTATTACTAACAGACGCATGTCTATTCAAAAAAAAAAAAAAAAACTTTTCTCTCGTATGAGCATCCACCTTTGAAATGAGAGTTTATTCCCTTTTGTGATATCTCACATAAATAATTTTGGTTTCGTGAAAGCTCATAGACAAAATTTTATGTCATTAGACTCAGGTCTATTTTGTTTGTTTCTTAAACTAACGAACGAACGTCTGTTCTTAAAACAAGGATTTCCTTTTTTGGGTCGAGCCCGTAAACGCTAAACCGACCAAAACTGGACGTCTGACCGACCAAATCAGCAGTGCCTCATATCTCCGTGCTCATGGGATGACACTCTATCATACTATCAGGGTCCTCACCCGAACATTTGCTCGTACATGACACCATTGGAGAAAATCGAGGATTCTGAAAATACCTTTGTAGACCGAGTTCGACCACTGATCTCGTCGACTGAAAATCACCATTTAATGCATACTGCGGAACATTACTGTCCCTCACTAAGCAGGGGACTTAATGTAGATGGTGGATTTTCAATAAAGCGAAAAATCGTAAAATCATGATGCATGTTTCTGACACGGCTTTCAGACAAGCGACAATTCATATTTTACGAAGCCACGGTGAATATGCCCTTCGAAAATCCTCCACTAGTTGAGCGTTCGATCCCTGGAATTTCGTCGTGCCCTCTATGTAGAACAACATAATTGGGCAGTTCTCCGTAGATTGAGAGCAATAACGCCTTTAGGACGTTGGTGATACTCACTGTTCCCTGACTACATGAGAGAGGTCGTGTATAGATCCATACGGTTCTCCGTAAGATTGAGAGCAATAACGTCTTCGGGACATCGGCAACACTCGCTGATTCACTGACTATACACAAGAGATTAAATTTTACTGTGACATTCATCACTGAATTCCTATAAGATAATCTATCTTATCTCATTACTCTTATTTCATGATCGAAATGGTAATAGATAAAATGTATTACTCCGATTTCATGGTCGAATCCACAGCTGATCTCATGAAATGGTAATAGATATTACTCTGATTTCATGGTCGAACCCACGGCTGGTCTCATGAAATGGTAATATCACCACTTATTTTATTACTCCGATTTCATGGTCGAATCCATGATCCCATGGAATGGTATTACCTATTTTATTATTCCGAGTTCATGGTCGAATCCACGGCTGATCCTATGAATTGATAATAAAAAAACTACTCACTTTTATTACTCAGTTTCATGAATCATTCTCCACTGAATTTCATAAATTAGTAATAAATACTCAAACAATCGGGCATCTGGACTACCACTGAATAAGCCCCATTAAATAGTGCAAATGTACTCGACAATGATGCACGAACGAGCACCCAAATGCGCGAACGCTCATCCAAAATATGGACAAATGAGGAATCCCGCACAAAACAGGAGAGAGAAAATAATAATATTAAATAACGGTGAAGCGCCCATGGGACGGGCCAACCGGCCGGCCGTGCCCTAGCCTTGGCCGGTCCCATGCTTCCTCCATTATTTTTCCTTATTTTTGTTGTTTTCATAAACTCATGAAGACTTCTCCATCTCAGCAACTTTCCTTATTTGGGCAAAATTCATGGCTTCTCCATATTTTCATGGTTTCCCAAATTTTGTGTAGTTCCACAAAAAAAATAATAATATAAAATAGGGAAAGGTGTTGCGGGACCGGGTAACATAGCCAGCCGGCCATGCCCTATCTTTGGCCGGTCCCACACCTTGCAATCCCTAATCTTTCATAAATTGTTATTTTTCTCATCTTGTGAAACTCCCCAGTTTTAGCGAAAATCATGATTTCTCTATATTTTCTCAAATATTGCGCGAACCATGAAAAAGCCAAAAGTCAACATGGTCACACGACCGACTAGGCTACTCACAAAAAATATATTAAAATATTATTATTTTAATATTCACAAAATATTGATCAAACAAGCATACTTTCTCATTCGAGCAAAATCGAGGATTTCAGTCAAAGATCGAACTCTTCTGAAACCCCGAAATATTGCTCAAACGCACATCAGAAAATGTTGAAACTCTCATAACTGAGACATGGGCATTATGGAAACATGGGCATGCTCCGTTGACCGACCAAGGGCGGCTCTAAGGCTTGCAACAAGCCGGTCCCACACGTTTTCACCCTTTTTGACCTAATTTGTGCAATCGCTCATATTGGGTCCAAACTCTTCACAACTAACTCAGAGTTTGTGCAAACGCCCACCAGTGGTCCCACGGCCACCAAGGTCTGGTCGCATGCCACCTTGGTCGGTCCCTCACTTTTCTATAATTAGGTTTTCTCACCTAATGCTCAATCGAGCGCTATTTGAATAAATGATGAAACCGACATTTAATCGTTATTCCTTCACCAACCAACCGGTCAACTCAGGACCCTGGTGAATGCTCACTTGACCAATTGTGCATCACATGGAGTCTACACGGTCCCATGTGGTCGGTCCCTCTTTTGCTCATGACCTATTTTCAACAATTCGTCAATCAATGAGCAATTGCTCAAAATTAGGGTTTCGAAAAAACGCTCAACAAATCACCATTTTGAGCAAGTTCAAACACTAATTAAATTTATGTTGATCCAGCAAACAACACGCGGGTTAATTAGGTAATATTCGGTAATCTACCAATATTTTAATTAATATTTTATTAGGTCACGTCACCAATAAATAAATAATTCGTCGAATTGAGCAATACTTGCTCAATTGCTCGATGTTCAGTGATTTATCAGTAATTCTTCGAATTGAGCAATACTTGCTCAATTGCTCGATTATTGATCCAACTGTCAATATTCCGTAATCCACAGATTTACTCAATTGCTCAAATATTGATCCAACTATCAATATTCATTAATTCATCAATAACTCGGCGAATTGAGCAATACTTGCTCAATTGCTCGAATATTGATTCACGATCAATATTCAGTAATTTTTCAATAATTTGTCGAATTGAGCAGTACTTACTCACTTGCTCGCAACTATCAATATTCAGTAATTCGTTGAATTGAGCAATGCCCAATTGCCCAACTATCAATACTCTCTGTTGAATCGAGCAAAACTTTCTCAGCTGCTCGAATTTACAATAATTGCACACGAGCAATATCAACATAAGAACAAACACGTTCAAATTCATGAACCGCTAATCATGCGCAATTCAACAAAACTTAGATTCACTATCTAGAACTAATAAAATACACGTCTGTCATGCAGACTCCACGATTCGTGAGACTTCAATCACGTCACATGGGGGATATCACTTAGGGTTTTGGTCTGGCGGCGCACGGCACGTGGATTCATCCACGATGCGAATGTGAGTAAGTCGTGCAATGATTGAAGGAGTTAGCAACGTAATGGGTGGACGGTTAACCAAGTCCCCGCACGACCTAGAACTGGTTTCACCACGATCTTCCACTTTCCCACTCTTTCACTCATGAAACCTTCACACTTACTGGGATCAATGTGTTCGATATTCTGACAATATAAATAAGTTTTTGAATCCACGATTAAAACAGATAACATTCGTCTAACAAAAAAAAAATTCGAGCAATCACTCTCAGAAATTCCATCAATCGTCCAAAACTTATTCGAACTCCACAGTTCATCAATTTGCAGAAACCTTCAACACATCCACAATCCTTGATCACCATTGATCCACACAATTTTCAGCTTCCCTCCTACAGATCAACCCATCTCTTTCTTTGTGACCGAATTGACTCTGGAACGGCCATTGACTTGGTTTAGGCCGGAGTCCTACAGATTGATCTCTCGAATCTAAGCATTCCCTTTGCAGTGCATCTGTGTGAGGTTCAGCAATTTGCTCGGTCGAGGAGTCTCGACAGCACGCTCGACTCTTCACTTTCCTAAAAAACCAGCAAACCATTTTTCCCCATCCACAACAGCATCAAAGTCCAATTGTATCACAACTTTGACAATAATACTATGATGATATGTATCACTCCCCCTTAGTCAATACTCCATCTCAATATGAAAACTACTCCCCCTCATATAATGATCCGTAAACCATATGTACTTGTAGTGTGAACTACACATTAATTCTCCCCCTATTTTGTCAATAAAATTGGCAAGGGTACAAGAACGGGATCCTTATGAAATTTCCGAAAGAGACATTTCATGACCAAAAGAAAGCATATATCATCTTATTTAGATGCAATCATGAATCCGAAGCTAAATGCATTCATCAAGGAGTGTATAAAGATACAAGATAACCCCTATAATATTCCACAGCCGCACTCCCCACAAAGATTTGGCAATTAAGCACAAGTTCAATTAAGAACTCTCCCCCATAAGATGTCATTCCCGAAAGAACAACAAGAGTGACCTTACTCCAGAGATAAGGATTTGGATTTTATAAAACCCACAAGGAGATACGAACTAAGAACCAATCATTGAAAGTCTCTCATGAGATCATGTTACTAAACAATAAAACTATCTCATGGTAACACAATATGTAATCATGAAGATCAAGTAATATGATCATCTTTTCTAAGATACAAACTTGTATAAACAAGAATTGATATGCTTAGAAGGAAGAATAACCTTTTCCATAAGGATTTACACCAAGAATGGTTACCATAAGAGTATGAAAAAGATTCTTTGACAATAAAAACTAACATCCAATGGTTTTGATTATTGCTTCTAACCTATTATGCTTAAAAATTTTTAATCACAAATCAAGTTAGGTAATTAAGAATCATACGCGTGGTATTTAACCATATTCATCTTAACCATAACTAGTTCAAATGACTCAAATGAACTAGTTAGAGAGTTGTTCAATTGCTTTGATATTATATAAGTATACAAGACCCAATCGAAGCAAAAACGATTTGATTCACTCGAATCGGTTCATGAGCTTTATAGCCACGGTTTGCAAAAACATTCCTTAGTTTATATAAATATTAGTTCAAGAACAATCGTCTTTATATATAACCAACTCAAGTTCGCGGAATGGGTTCGCGGACTTAAGTTCCCGGATGGAGTTCACAAACTCCATCAGAAATTCTCGGGTTTGAGAACTTCACCAGTTCGAGGATTGGGTTCACGGACTGAGTTCTCGGACTTAGCTCACGCACTACTCCGGTTCACTTGATCAACAAAGTTCGCAAACTTCGGTTCAAGGAATAAGGACTTATACATATATGTGTTCCCACAATAATGCTTATATCCTCCAATGGTTATATAATCTAAACTCTCATTTCAATCATTGAAACATTCTCAGAGGACGTTATATAGTTGTTATTCACAAACCATTTTTCATCAAAGCAATTTTCAAAGTGATTGAAACATAACATGACTTTCGTCACTAGGTAAAGATGAACTTGGCTAAAGCGAAAGCTTACCAACACATATTTCGAGAAATATGTAAGCGAGTTAGACTTAGCTCGAAATAATAAATTGTTCCACATATTCAAAAATTACCCAACACAATATGTTCGCCCCAATTCTTTTGCAATCCTCACCGCATTTATTAGGGCTTCTTGGTGAGGATGCACTTTCAAAACAATCAGGTTGTGTTGAGGTGAACAAAATCTTGCTCACCACAGGTATTCGAAACAAAATCATACACGGCCTCTAGGAATTTAAACACTTCCTAGAAACTTTCAATAATTGTTTCATACCTTTTAAAGATGTTATCCCTTGTCGAACTCTTGTCTGGGAGATCCTTCTTAATAGTACTCGTTCCTTTATTGATCTTCTTTGGTACCCATTTCTGAGTAGCTTTTGCAGCAACGTATTTCTTTTTCTCCCCAATATAATTATGAAATTTCTTGGAATAAATACTAGAAGAACTCATATTATGAGACTCAGTTTTTCTCCAGTTTGGAATATCAGATCTTGCCATCTTAACAGAATCAGATCTGGTTTTATCTCGTTTAAGATATCTGCAAACCTCTGCAAGTGACCGAGTTTTCCACAATAAAAACAATGTTTAGTATAATGGAAAAAGTTATGTTTAGTGTTACCTGAATGTGTATATGCTTGCTTTGGAATTTGACAGAATTTCCTCTTTTCGTCATTGGCAGTTGGTAGAGATACTTCACTTTTGTCAACCGTGGAAGGTTTTGGTTGAGATGAATTTTTAGCTCTGACAAATTTTACCTCTTTGGAAATATTAGGAGTGTATATTCCTTCATATCCCAATCCTCGTGTATCACGATGAATTCTACATACTCCCAATATTGAGGTTAATTTATCTGAGCTGCTATTTCTAGACAAACTCTCTTTTAGGCTCGAGTTTTCTTCTTCCAACCTTTTGACCTTTTCAAGCGCAATAACTAGATCATTCTTGGTGATTCATATTGAGCATTGAGATCTTCTCGTTCCGAATCAAATAACAAGTTCATCTCAATGTTCTCCAAGTTATCTATCCTTGCTTGAAGAGTAATTTCCCGATCTCGACCTTCGGAAATTTCTTCTTCAAGCTTTCGTATTTCGTTGAGATAATCTCTTGCACCACTAGAATCAAGTTGGTCTTTCAAGTCTTTATTCCGACCAAGAAGTCTGTCATATTTAACTTTCTCACTGAGAATGGTGCTATTAGCTTCCGAAATTTTCCAAAGACATTCTTTAAGAATATTATTAGCAACTGGATCAACATGGAACACTTCTTCGTCAGAATTAGAATCAGTATCCGAAAGAATTTTTCCAGAAGATAATGCAACCTCACCTGCGATCTCTTGGGGATTATAATATTCAGGTCCATCATCAAGAGTAGGCAAAGCTGCAGCATATGCCGATTGTCTACGACTCCAGCTAGGACATACTGAAGACAAGTGCCCGAAACCACGACAGTTATAGCATTGTACATCATCATTAGGAGATGTTGCACCTTTAGAATAAATCTTTTTCCTGTCTCTCAAGAATTTTCTAAATTGTCGTGGAGTAACATCCTTAGTATCTGGCGAACCAGATTAATCCTTAGAGGATTCAGAATTGTTTGCAGCTTTAAGAGAAATCACCTCTTTTCTAGATGCGTGTTCATTATCAAAGATCTTTAACTTTCCAACAAGAGTATTTCTGGAGAGTGTATAAAGATCGTTTGCTTCTTCAATGGCATGTTTCTTAGACTCGTATCTTGATGGTAGAGACTTGAGAGTTTTGCACACAATATCTTTCTCCAGAATAGTTCTTCCTAATGAATAAGAGGAGTTAACTATTCGATAAAGTCTTTGGTTAAACTCATCAAAGGTTTCATCATCATACATGCGAAGGTTTTCCAAGTCAAAAGCTAGATTTTTAAGCCTTGCTTCTTTCTCTTGGGCATTCCCTTCGAATACGGTTTCTAAGATATACCAAGCATCTTTAGACTTATTACATGTAGTAACATGGTGCTGAAGATCTGGGGTAATGGCATGGATGATAGCATTTAATCCTTCAGAATTTTTCTTTGCAGCAAGAATCTCAAGATCATCATAATCACCAATATCCTTTTCAACAGTTACACCATCTACTGTAACTAATGGAGGATTATATCCACTAACTATACGAACCCATGATTGAAAATCTCGTGCTTAAATAAAAGAACGCATAGCAATTTTCCACCATAAATAGTTCATGCCATCGAAGACTGGTGGTACGTTTATAGAGATAGCACTTATGTCCATAGAATCAGATTGCTACAAACAAAAACTTATGAGGTTTTAGCGTGTTTGCTTGCTCTGATACCAATTGAAAAAACGGGGGTAGAACAACCACACCCAATAATTTGTTTGGAAATCTGTATGGACTAACTCCAATATACTTTCAAGAGAATCAACTAAACAGTCAGACTCAATCTTAAGAAAATTATATCAAAGAGTTATATCTCAATTTCTCAATTAAATCCGCAATCAAACAAATAGGAATTTGCGAGCGCGATTGAATATAAGAAATAACTTGGACGGTATCAAAAACCAATATCCAAGTATCAATCAATTTAATCAACAACCCAAAGGTCGGATTAACAATTGATTGAACTTACGTACAACCAGTGATATTTCAATTATATAAAAAAATATAATGCGGAAAATAAATAACACAGACACCAGAAATTTTGTAAACGAGGAAACCGCAAATGCAGAAAAACCCCGGGACCTAGTCCAAAATAAACACACACTGATTGTAAGTTGTTACACCAATTTCCTACTACCTATTCGGACTAGATGTAATACCTGCTTCAGCAAAAACTCCTAGCACAACACCGATTTTCTTTAGGAATTCTTCTCGTAAATCTTCTAGCAGAACCCAAGGCTCTCTTTAGAAGATACAACAACACGATTGATACGTTTCAATTTTTGTTTGCACAAAACACCGATTTGATTTCCCTTAAGATATAAATCAAGGTTTTGGAAATCTTGTGTTTATTTTGATAAAAACAATTACTAGGTAAAAGTAATATCAAAACAAACTTGTAGATTAGGGTTTTAACTTACAATCAGTATACGTACACACAAGGAGTCCGTGAACCTGATTTCAGTAAGTGAACTTGGGTGATTCCAAAGATCAATTTCCAAGTTAAGAAAACCCTAATAATTCTACAACAAGAACAACTAGAATAAATCTAGAGATATCTTGTTTAAAACTTCTTAAGGATTTTTACGAGATACCTTAATCGAATTTTTCTTTCTAGCTTCCGATTTCGACTAACAAGTGTTGGTATACGATCGGAAACTGAAATCTATCAAAACCTAGGGTTTATGATCAACAACTCTTGAATGGTTTAATATCAGAAGAGAAAACCTTAGAATAGACAAGAGGTGAAAAACCTAGATTACAAGTTGTATGATCAATCACGAAGATTAAATCCAACTCGGCTTTGTGATCTCTAATACAAAGACTTTTATCTCACTCTTGTTCACGAAGAACAGAAAACTTGGAAAACAACCTTATGAGCTTACACCAATTTTCCAAAGGGGATAAAAACGTGTAGCATTTACGAACTCTTTATTTATAGTGAAAGGTAACTTGGAAGCTACGCAAAGTTATTTTCCTTTTTCAAGACTCTCCTAATTTTGGGAGTCATTCCTAAGTTACAGCTCTTACCAAAATAATTAAACAAATAATTAATTAGCAAATACTGTATTTATGTGAATAAATCACATTTTAACTTAGGAAGGAATCACAAACACTTTAATATGGTAATCAAATATGTTTGGATCAATAGCCAACTTGCCTAGATAAGGAAACATCACCAATTTGACTAAAAAAGACTTCTAGTCACGTAATTGGGCCCAAGTCCGTGAACCGTTACAAGCTGTCCATGGATTGTCTCCTACTAACGAACTGTAACAGTTACAGCAACACTTATAACTGTTACTTTAATAAATCACTCATAACTTCATCGTTATAACTCGGAATTGAGTGATTCTTGGCTCATTGAATTCGTAAGCTCATTCACTATAACATGAGAACCTTTCCAGGGATAAAGGTTATTTTCACAAAAGTCGTGGATCAAATAACCTCAAGTATATATACATAAATGTATATTAACCGTCATAGGAATTGTTCCGTAGAGTGAGCATTTGTTTCGATAGATTAGAAAGGTATAATTGAACAAGAATCCAGATGAAATCAATCACCACATACCTTTGTTGATGAAGTCTTTGTTGATGTCTTCTTGTAGTCTTCAATCTTCATCCTTTAAGGATAGCTTCGATTCAATTTCTTAGACCTAATCTAGTCCGAAACTATCTTTAGTATGATAAATCAAGAATGCATTTTGGCAACTAAAATTGACGACTAACTTGACATACCAATGCTAGTGGGTTCAACCGAGCAATTCTCTAACAAAACCTAATTATTGAAAAGTGAGGGACCGACCAAGAGGGCATGAACTCGGATCTTGGTGGTCGTGGGACCACTGGATGGTCGTTTGAGCAAATTCCAAGTTGGTTGGAAAGAGTTTGGACCCAATATGAGCAATTGAGAAAATTAGGTCAAAATCATAAGAATGTGTGAAACCGGCTCATTGCAAGCCTTAGGGCCGGTGGTCAGTCAAGGAAGCATACCCGTGTTACCATAATGTCCATGTCTCAGTCCTGAGAGTTTCGGTATTTTCTGATTTGCGTTCGATCAATATTTTGGATTTTCAGAAGAGTTTGATCTTTGACTGCAATTCTCGATTTTGCTCGAATGAGCAAGTAGAAGTTTGCTCGTTCGATCAATATTTTTAGAATATTAAAACAATAATAATATTTTAATATTTTTCGTGAATGGCCTAGTCGGTCATGTGACCATTTGACTTTTTGGCTTTTTCATGGTTTGAGCAACATTTGAGAAAATATGAAGAAACCGGAGTTTTTTGCTCAAACGGAGGATTTTCATGAAACGAGGAAAATAATATTTGTGAAAATAAGGGATTACAAGGTGTGGGACTGGCCAAGTAGACCGGTCCTGCAACACCGTTCCTTATTTTATTATTTTTCATGAAACCGTGAAATTATGGAGAAACCGTGAGCTTTGCTCAAACAAGGAAAGTTGCTTGAATTAAGGAGTTTTCATGAGTTCATGAAAATAAATAAAATAAGAAAAATAAAAGGAAGATGCAAGGGGGACCGACCACTGCGGCATGGCCGGTGGGCCCGTTCCTAGGCGCTTCTTTTCTATTTTTTATTATTATTTTATCTCTCCTGTTTTTTGTAGAATTCCTCGTTTGTCCATATTTTCAAATGCTCGTTCGTGCATTTTGGTGCTCGTTCGTGCATCATTATTGATTACACTTGCACCATTTTATTGGGGCTTACTCGATGATAGTCCAGATGCCCGACTGTTGAGTAATTATTACTAATTCATGAAATTCAGCGGAGAATGATTCATGAAATGGAGCAATAATCATGAATTGTGCATCCATTACCAATCCATGAATCCAGCCGGCGAATTCAAGGAACGGGGCAATGAGATGAATTGGTTATCTATTACTAATCCATGGAGTCAGCCGGGATGGAACGGAGTAATGAGATATAATAGATTATTTTCTAGGAATTCAATGGCGAATGTCATGATAGAATTAATCTATTATAGAATTGAGATATGAGATAGTAGGAGGCCTTTCGAGAATCATATTCATCATGTCTCTGAGAGGAACTCGATCAGAGATCGTAAAACGGTTCACGGATCGTAAAATATGAATTGTCACATGCGTTCCTGAAGCCGGGTCAGAAACATGCAGTATCATGATTTTACGATTTTGACCTTTGTCGAAAATCCACCATCAACAAATACACTAAGTTTCGACTATGTGAAATCATCGAAACAAAGTTGATATGTTTTCTTTTAGTCATGAATTATCTCTTTGAGAATTTCATTATGATCCCGTAATTTTCGTACCTTTGCTAATTTATATTGACAAAAAGGGGAAGAATTATTTGGTAGTTCACACTACATACATATGGTTTACAGATCATAATGTAAGAGGGATTGCTTTTCGTTGTAAGATGGAAATATTGACTAAGATGGGAGTGATACATATCACCATAGTATTATTTCAAAGTTGTGATGAAATTGGACTTTGATTATGTATAATAATACTATGACATTATATAACAATGATTGAGAACATCTGTTTTCTTACTATTATGGCTACGGATCTTCAACAACAATGATGCTGAGTTGAACTCGTTCAGAATCGCTGGAGTACTTGGAGTAACGAAGAATTCAAGGAAAGTTGAAGAACCAAGGTAATTAAGCACGATCGATGAGAGGCTACAAAGTTTATTTATATTGTAATCCATATGTATTGATAGTTTTGTCACTAAAATTGAAAAATGGGGAGATTGTTAGAGCACTACTCGGTCAAACTCGCAAGCGTTTCTATCTCAAGCTTATTTGTCAAGTTTAGTTGATCAAAACTATATACTTGATTTCTAGTCTACTGATAGCTATGTCTCGGATTAGGATAGAATGTGTAGTTGAGCTTTAGACTTCACGGTGCTCACCAATTGAAGAAGAAGATCTACTGAGAAGCTTGGAGGAACTTCATCAACAAAAGGTATGTGGAGACTAAAACTTATCTATCACTCAGAAGTCTATTATATTCTTTCTTCTAATGAGACTAAGTCGTAAAGCTATATAGACTTTTACATTATACACATTTGATATTTCGAGCTGAGTTTATCTCGCTTATCAATTTCTCGAAATATGTGTTGGAAGCTTTTTACTTAGATATGTTCATCATATTATTGACAAGTTTGGTTGGAAACAATTTATATATTGGAAACTAAATGTTAAGTCAAAAGATGATTATGTGAAAATTACCTTAAACATCTGACATGATTTGTGTGAGACAGTCATTTGATGTTAGCTTGGGAAGTTTCGTATTGATCATTCGATCACTTGAAAATTACTTGAATCTAATGGTATGTGTGATATTACCATTGTCGTATTCTAAGGATGTTTCAATGATTGAAATTAGAGTTTAGAATGATTACCCATGTCTGGATACAACACGGTATAAATACCTAGTATGCGAACTGTATTGTGATGATTCAGATCCAAAACTCTTATTTGTGTACCTAGTATGCGAAAGAATTTACTGAGAAGGTCCGGAACTCTTTTTTTCGTACCTAGTATGCGAACGGGTTTACCTGAGTTGGGTCCGAAACGGTTGTTCGCGAACGGCATGACTAGCCCAAAGTCCGGAGCTGTTGTTCGCGTACCCAGTTTGCGAACACGGTGGTTAAGTTCTAAAATCGGTCATGTATGTTTCTCATACTCATGAACTAAAACATTTATAATTTAAGGAATGCAAATTAACTTTGCAACCGTGGCTTAATGTTCATGAATTGATTATTGTATAAGTACTTTGTACGATTACGAATCAATCCGATTTTGTTTCATTTTGTTCATATATATTTCTATGAGATAGTGAACAATTGAATAACTCTATTTGAAACACAATTGGATTCATTTGATTATCTTTCATGATCGATTGATCATCATATTTGATCTAGAAGTGTTAGATGGTTAAGTTAAAAGTATTCATATGGCTAACTTCGGTTAACTGCTATTGAGCCAGCCCAATATACACGTTTAGGTACCCATATCTAAATATAAGTATATTTCATTTGTGTGTAACAAGCGAAAACCGTCTAATAGTGGAGATTGATTGCTTAATTTCTAAGCAGCCTTAGCTTGAATCTTAAATCAGGAGTTCATCTAACAGTGAATATTGAATGCTTTGTTACTAAGCTATCTTAGCTTTGATTGTAAGGAACCCTGATTTTAAATGCTATATAAAGGAGGACTCTAGCAACTGGAAAGCCTAATCCTGGAACTTTCCTGTGTCCTAGTTGCAATCTAGAGTCGATTCTCTTTTAACATAGGTTTTTCCAGAACCATTAGGTTAACGACTTGAAGACTTCATTTGGGATTCGTGAAGCTAGATCCAACTATTTTCTTTGTAGTTGCATATTCAAATCTTACTTGTTCTTTCGTATTGAGTTTTATCTTCTCTAAGATTTACTCGAGATTTATTTCCGATAGGTAATATATAAAAAATAATCACAATAGTTCTTCGTCTCAGACTCTTGTGATTCCGCAATAACTTCTTCTGTTAATCAGTTAGGTTATTGTGAGGTGACTGATATTTCTAGGCTGTTCTTCGGGAGTATAAGACCGGATTATTAGTTGGTTCATGTTCACCTTGATCTTTGTATCAAAAGACGGAACAAGAATAGAATAAAGAATAGACATATTTACGGTAGATAGATTTGTTTATAAGTCTTCGACTTTGGGTCGTAGAAACTCTTAGTTGTGTGTGAGATCAGCTAAGGGAATCAAGTGCGCAGAATCCGGCGTGGTTCTAGAGGCGTAAGGAACCCGATTGTACCTTAATCGGGGTGAGACTTGGTTAGGGCTCAACTACATTCTAGTATGAAGTTAACTTGTACTAGTCTAGTGTCTGTAGCGGCTTAATAAAATGTGTGTTCAAATGTAGACTAGGTCCCGGAGTTTTTCTGCGGTTTCCTCATTAACAAAATTTCTGGTGTCTGTGTTATTTCTTTTCCGCGTTATATTTATTTATATAATTGAAATATCACATGTTGTGCGTAGTTCAATCTGCCAATAAATCCGACCTTGATTATTGGATAGAACTTGATTTACACTTGGGCATCGGTCTTTGGTACCGTCCAAGTTATCAATCAGGATCACGGATTTCTATATGTTTTATTTTATGATTATATTGGGAAAGAGAGATAAATCTCCTTGATATATTTCTTGATTGAGTCTCACTTTTAAGTCAATGCTCTTGGAATTATATTGGAGTTTAGTCCATACAGATTGCCGAACGAATTATATTGGAGTTTAGTCCATGTAACATAATGTCTTCATTTCAAGAACACATTCCTTCACCGGCGGACCGTATCGCTCAACAATGATCCTATAGAGGTCACCCAGAAACCATGCACCTGTGCGTAAATCTGAGAATCAACACCAGCCTCATCAGCATCTACTACTTTGGAAAAACATATTCGAGTATCCTCGGGCAACGACATTAAGCTGAAAGCATTAGGATTCTCTCCAAGATGGACGTTTGGCGTGTGTTAGAGTACTGCTCAGTCGAACTCGCATGCGTTGCTATCTCAAGCATGTTTGTCAATGTTAGTGATCAAACCTATAAGTCTTAATTTCTAGTCTACTTATAGCTAAGTCTCGGACTAGGATAGAAAGTGTAGTTGAGCTCAAGACTCCATGGCGATCATCATACAAAGACGAAGAACTACTCAAGGAACTGGTGGAACTTCATCGACTAAAAGGTATGTGAATACTTGAAATTATCTATCACACAAAAGTCCATCTACTTTATCTCCTATCTTGAGAAAAAAGTCGTTTTTCTATATAGACTTTGATTATGCACATTTGTTATTTCGAGCCGAGTTTTCTCTCGCTTATCTATTTCTCGAAATATGTGTTGGTAAGCTTTCGCTTTGGCCAAGTTCATCTTTACTAGTGACGAAAGTCATATTAAGTTCCAATTACTTGAAAATTGCTTTGACGAAAAATAGTGTGTGAACAACAACTATATAACGTCCTCTAAGAATGTTTCAATGATTGAAATAAGAGTTTAGATTACATAACCATGGTTGGATATAAACACTGTGTGATAACTCCTACGTGTATAAGTCCTTATTCCTTGAACCAAAATATGCGTACTTTGTTGCTCAGAAAAAACGGAACTAGAGTCTGCGTACTATCGGAGGTTCTCATCCCGAGAATTTCTGCTGGAGTTTGTGAACTGAATACAAAATTATTCCGGGTACTTAATTACGCGTACCAAGTCCGCGTACTTAAGTTGGTTATTTTCTAAAAACGATTATTCGTGAACTTAAACTTATATAAACTAAGGAATGCAGTTTGCAAACCGTGGCTATAAAGTTCGTGAATCTATTCAAGTGAATCAAATCGTTTTTGCTTCGATTGTGCCTTGTATACTTCTAAAAGATCTAACCAATTGAACAACTCTCTAACTAGTTCATTTGAGTCATTTGAACTAGTTATGATAAAGAAGAATATGGTTGATATGAAAGTGCTCATATGACTAACCATTTGGTTAACTACTGTTGAACCAACTAGATGTACATGTATGGGTAAGGTTACACAAAGCTAAATAAACATGAATTCCATTTGTGTGTAACAAGCTAAGTTTCGATATAACGGTTGAAAGATATTAGCTTGAATCTAATCAGGTTTTCATCTAACGGTTAATATTGAATTATTTGTTACTAAGCTAACATTGATTGCAAACCCTGATTTGGAAGACTATATAAGGAGAAATCTAGCAACTTGGAAACCTAATCCCCACACCTCCTGTGTGATACTAGTTGTATTATCTAGAGTCGATTCTCCTTTAACCTTAGGTTTCTATCGAGACCCTGTAAGTTAACTACTTAAAGACTTCATTGGGATTGTGAAGCCAGAACGATACTACTTTCTTGTAGTTGTGCTATCTGATCTTGCTGTTTCTATCGTACTAAGTACAATCGTAAGATTGGCTTGAGATTTATTTCTCTGATAGGCAAGATATAAAAGAAGTCACAAACATCTTTCTCTCATCGTTTTTGATTCCGCAATATCTTCTTTTGCTAGTCGATTAAGATTATTGTGATGTGATTGATAAGACTGAGTTGTTCTTCGGGAATATAAGTATGGTTTATCAATTGTTTCCTGTTCACCTTGATTTATAAAAAGACGGAACAAAAACTCGTAGGTATTTCTGTGGGAGACAGATTTATCTATTATCGTAGACTTTTCTGTGTGATACAGATTTGTTTATTAAAGTCTTCGACTTTGAGTCGTAGCAACTCTTAGTTGTGGGTGAGATCAGCTAAGGGAATCAAGTGCATAGTATCATGCTCGGATAAAAGACGTAAGGAGCGCAACTGTACCTTGGATCAGTGTGAGATTTATTGGGGTTCAACTACAGTCCAGACCGAAGTTAGTATGTAGTAGGCTAGTGTCTGTAGCGGCTTAATAAAGTGTGTATTCAATATGGACTAGGTCCAGAGGTTTTTCTGCATTTGCGGTTTCCTCATTAACAAAATTTCTGGTGTCTGTGTTATTTCTTTTCCGCATTATATTTGTTTTATATAATTGAAATATCACAGGTTGTGCGTTGAATCGATCAATTGGGAAATCCAACCTTTGGTTGTTGATTGAAATTGATTGATTCTTGAACATTGGTCTTTGGTACCGTTCAAGTGATTTCTCTTGTATTCAATTAGACTCGCAGATTTCTATTTGCTTGAGTAAGTATTTAATCAAGAAAGTGGGATATAACTCTTTGATATACTTTTATTAAGTTTGAGTCTGACTGTCTAGTTGATTCTCTTAAAAGTATATTGGAGTTATTCCATACATATTGCTAATCGAAATATTGGGTGTGGTTGTTAGACCCCCGCTTTTTCAATTGGTATCAGAGTAGGCAAACACGTTTAAAAATTTATTAGTCTGTGTTTGTAGCAATATGACTCTGTGGACAAGATTACTATCTCTGATAAACGCATCACCAGAAATAAAAGTCATGTCTCGAATGTATCTATTAAAGAGAAAGATTCGTCAATCTCAAATATAGACGAACCACGTGTTTTGACGAGACAGGCAGACACTGACATCTGTTCTACCGATTACCCTTCAAAAGAGTCTATCTGTATTAATGAAAGGGAAACGGTTGAAGAGAGTGAACTGATTCTAAATCTTGTTAGAATCCAAGCTAATAGATTTAATCGGTTGAAAAATCGTGTTAATGGTCTTCTTGGTGTAGTAAGAAACTGCAATTCTAAAAACGCTGAAGTTCAGTCTTCACATATCCTACTTGAGGCAAAAGCCTTGAAAAGGATGTTTTGGAAACTGAACATCGCTTGAATAAATTCTCAATTCAAGGATGTTTCAAAAAGTCCTGTATACCATCTACTTCTCTTGAAACCAAAAGAGCTCCAGTTTCAGAAGTAAAACCTGAATCCCTTCCTATCAAAAAAGATGTGACTTCAATCTCCATTAATCAAGGATGTTGCACATCAAATGGGAGAAAGAAATATTCAAACGATGATGTTGAGACGAAACCTTCTAATCACTCTCTTGATCACAAAGTATGTCTCTTTTGTGATTCAAAAGGGTCTGTTAAGCTAAAGAGAAACTCTAGGTTGAATAACAATTCCATTGGTCAACTTCAACACACCTTGGACTTAATTCTCAAAGGTGTAACTGACATTCGTATGTCTAAACCAATTGGTTTTTGTACTTACCTTGTGTATGCTACCAGGAAAGTCAGTTCAATGAGTTCCTCAAATACTAAGAAGCATAACAGACGTCTTAACAAAAACCGTCTAAAAAGAGATCACAAATTTTCCTTCTTCAAAAAGGGAGATAATGATAGACGCATTTATGTATCTAATATGTCTCAATTGTATGTATTGTTAGTGCTCGATTTTGTATTTATTTTGTTATTTTATGACTTTGTAGGTATTTATAGAGAAAAAAGCTCTTGCAGCAAAAATTGGCTCGAAAAGTGGTGTTTTACACCCCAGGATAAAGTACTAAAGGCACCCCAGAAATGCACCGGAAGAACCCCAAAAATGTGCCGAAGAAACCCCAGAAAAATTACTATTTACGCCCAAAAATTACTATTTGCACCCCATAAGGCAAGTGCTAAAGGGAAACCCGTACAGGATTAGGGGGAGGACATCTTCTTCTCAAATTCAAAACCAATTTTGGCGGGAAAACATTTCACTTCACTGGAAGAATTTCGATCGAATATTTGGAGGAGTTTTTGTGTGATTCAATCGCTGAAACTTCATGGGTAGTTGTGATATGTCCTAACAGAGCTAATATGGGTGTTTGTTTCGATCAAATTTGGATGGATAACTTGGTTTAATCCAAACAGGGAGTTGGAGGAAAAACATGAGCTTGCATGAGTTGTGAGGAATTTAAACATGTACTGCACGTGCTTGGAAGAGTTGATCGATATTATGGAGCGTGAAGAAGGTATAGAAGGAAAGAAATACAGCTGCAGACGCGTAGGAAAATGATTTTTGGAAACAATATATTTTCGAGAATAAAAGAAATAATGGAATTAAATAAAGAGATTTTGGGAGATTCAATGTCGCAATGATGTATAAATAGGTTCATAGGATCACATAGAAGGATTGGGGGAGAGTTTGGGGTCGAGAGGATAGCTCAGGAAGAGTGAATCAAGAGTTTTCAGAAATCTGTTGTTGCTGCTCGTGAAGAACAGGGAAACAGCGACGGTTTCTTCATCCGTCGTAATGGTTTCTTCAAATGCTTGTCACAGTTTCTTCAACCGGTTTGCAACATTTATCTTCATTGTAACAGTTTCTTCATCCTCTTCTGCAACATTTATCTTCATTGTTAACAGTTTCTTCATCCTCTTCTGCAACATTTAGCTTCATATTTGTAACGGGTATCTTCATCATAACAGTTGATAGTTGAAACAGTCAGTCTGCAACGCGCATGTGTTGTTGCAGATTTCCTGTTTCACTATTTTCTCTTCTTGTAAACACTTTTTGAGCCATGAATACATATTTTGAGTGTGTTTCCAACATGATGAGCTAAACCAAATCTTCCGGGCGATGGAGGAAGCCATTCTTCCAAAAGTTATGTGGTAAAATTTATTTGAATTTATTTATGCAATTCTTTTATGATTATTTGCACCGAATGAAAATTGAGTAATGATTTTTATTAATTAGTTGTGTTTTCACTTGATGAAGTATGCTTAGTTTAGGGCTTTTGATACTTCATTCTTGCGATTAACAATTGATGTTTTGAAAATCTAATTTAGGAAATGATTAGAATCACAATTTCTTTTGATTGGAGTTATATTGTCTAGAATTGCATGATAAAAATTAACATTAAATTACATGAATTTTGGTGAATGGTGAAATCCTGAACCCCGGTCTCTCTAATATAATCAGTTTTAATTTGCTTTATTTTCTTTAGTTTTAAAATTTAAATCTAAAAGCACAACCTTCACAAGTCTTGAACGAACTCTGTTATTTATTACTACAACAACTTTGAAATTACATCAAATTTTTGGCGCCGCCGACGCGGACTTGTCTTTAGGCTAGAGTTTTTAGATTTTTTTTTAGGTTTTTATTTTTATTTGTTCTTCTTTACGTTTTTGGATTTTTGTCTTTTTCTTTCAGATTTTGGAATTTGGAGCGAAAGAAAATTTTGCCAAAGCTTTTGGTGAATACTTAAAGACTGGAGTAAAAGGCAAGGCGAAAGGAGCGAAAGAAGAAGATTTTTTTTATATAAAAAAAAAGAGAGAAAAAAAAAAAGAGAGAGACATTTTTATTTTGTAGATTTTTTTTTTTAGACTTTATTTTTCTTTTGCACTTTATATTTTTGGACTTTGGACTTTAAATTTTGGGACATTATTTTTAAACCCAACGGAAGGGTAGTTTAAATATAAACTGTTTGCAGAGAAGGACGGTGATTACAATATCACCTTGGCCCCTCGGGTTCGTACATGACATAGGAGTCGTGGCCCGAGTCGACTACAAAGGTTCATCCCCCGTCTGGTACGGGAGGTAAGTTTGTCGAAACACTCGCGAATCCCCTGTCAGCGAGTTACTGTCTTCCTTCGTATGCATATATGTTGAGGACTTGAAAACGGCTGCTTTAATTTCCTAGTAAAGTGCAAGGACTGGCCATACAAGATAAGGGTTCGGATTTCATCACCGTTCTCTTCTTTCCCGCCTTAGGAAAACGACACCAAACGCGAACCTAAGCCTAAAATTTTGACTAGAACGAGACCGACAGGGTAACGATCTTAACAGGAAAGTCATTCGAAAAATATTGGTTACTCTTTTAAGCATACTTCGAAGTTCTTGAAGGTTTCTGTAAGTTGAATGCGTGACTGCGCCGCCTTGTAATACCGGTGAGGCCTTGGATATCAAAGCTCCACCGAGCTTCCCTCGCCTCTATTCAACTTACTTTGACTCGGATTGATTCCAGAGGGGTTTGCTTAAATTGTAACGAATTCCCGTTCGAAGGATTAGAAGCTGGTCTAGAAACAATCTAAAAAGAGTCATCATGCTTTTTGTTTGCTAGAAATCAGTAGGTTTGTTGTGGTGGAGTCAGCCTTGTTTCTGTTTGCATAGAACATCCCTTCCGTTTTAGGACTTTTCTTTTTGATTTTGTTTTTCTAGTGTATGCCCGAAGTTTTTAAACGGGCTTGGAAAAGAAACACTCTAGGTCGTTTGATTAGTGACAAACCTAGTAGTTCTTCTTGTGAAGGCGGGGAGCTCGAAGACTCTTCTTTTGAGAGCCCCGTTTTTGGAAACTTCAGTTTTGAGAATCTGTCTCTTTGTGAGGAAAGTACCCCTAGTCCTTTGGTAGTGTCAGAAATGGCAACTTTGAAAACTTTGCTAAACTCAACTAGGACCTCTCGCCCGTCTTGTATCAAGTTAGCTGAAACCGAGGCAAATTATGAACTGAAACCTGATACTTTACAGATGCTACCAATGTTTTTAGGGAAGGAGAATGAGAACCCATATTTTTCATGTTAGGGAATTTGAGGAAGTTTTTAGTACTATGAAAATTAAGAACCTAAGTGATGATGCGTTGAAACTTAGGTTATTCCCCTTTTCCTTAAAAGATAAAGCCAAATCTTGGTTGTATAGTTTGGACTCTGAGTCAATTGAAACCTATGACCAACTTACTTCTGCCTTTATACATAAGTTTTTCCCAAGGCATAAAACATCGTCTATTAGGACACAAATATGTACTTTTTCCCAACAAGAGGTAAAATCTTTATATAGGTACTTAGAAAGGTTCAATGACTTGATATCTCAATGTCCTCATCATGGTTTGGAGAAGGTCAGGTTAGTTCAGATCCTCTACGACGGTTTAGATTATTCAATAACAACCATGGTTGACTCCTTATGCACAGGTGGGTTGAAAATAAAACTGTTGATGAAGCGATGACATTTTTGAATGAAATCGCCGATAAGACCCAACAATGGGAAAATAGTAGGGAACCCCAGAAAACAATTATTCTAAGTAGAGGAAATGTTAATAGGGTAGAAGGATCTTATGAGTCAGATACCAAAATAGCAGCTATATCCAAAAGGTTAGAAGCCTTAGAATTAAGTCATTCTAGTGGTAGTAGTGGAAGAAATGAGTCTTTTTGGGAAGGCCATGTTGTTGAAGAGCAAGCCAATGCTCTTTATAACAACACTAGGTTTGATAACCAACAGAAGTTTGACCCATATTCAGAAACCTATAACCCTGGCTGGAGAAACCATCCAAACCTTTCTTGGTCCAAGGGCCAGAATCAAGGTCAGTCTAGTAATGCTCAGGTTCCCTTAGGTTTTGTCTATACTAAGAATCCTTCAGCTCCGGCACAGTTTCAGAACCCTTCGGATAAGAAGATTATGAGTTTAGAAGAGTCTCTTGCTTTGTTAACTCGTAACACTGTGCAGTTTCAGCAATCCGTTGCTCAAGGTTTAGAAGAAAATAAGAGAATAGGTCAGGCTAACTCTCAGGTTATTTCCGAGTTGAAAACCCAGGTTAGTCAGATAAATGAGACATTGAGAGAAAAATGAAAGTTTCCTAGTCAACCACAACCCAAACCTAGGGGAGTCCATCAAATAGCTTTAGCTGGTGAGAAATCATCAAACCATGTGAACTCGATAACAACGCTTAGGAGTGGTAAAATGGTAGACAATAAGGTAGCCATGCCTAGTGGACATACTGTAGTTCCACCTTCTACTTCCCAAGAGGATCCCGTAGACGAAGAAACTGAAACAGTCTCTAAGGATTCCCAAGAAATTCCTGATTGGTCTACCTTTGTGCCTAGAGCCCCATATCCACATTTGTTAGCCCCAACAAAGAAGGAGTCGACTTTCAACGATATAATGGAAACATTTAAGCAGGTGAACATCAACATTCCTCTATTAGAAGCAATTAGGCAGATGCCTGCTTATGCCAAGTTCCTTAAAGATCTTTGTACACGAAAGCGTAAGCTTAATGTCCATAAGAAAGATTTTTTAGCTGGTCAGGTAAGTTCCATTCTTCTGAACCAAACACCCCCTAAGTATAAGGATCCTGGATGCCCCACCATATCTTGTGCGATTGGTAATCACATGGTCGATAAATATTTACTTGACTTAGGAGCTAGTGTTAACTTACTCCCGTATCATGTATACACCCATCTAGGTCTTGATAAGTTGAAACCAACTAAAATGACACTACAATTAGCTGATAGGTCTGTCAAAGTCCCTCGTGGTGTCATAGAGGATGTTCTGATTGAGGTTGATAAGTTTATTTATCCTGTGGATTTCGTTGTTCTAGACACCCAACCTGTTCAGGACCCAAGTCGTCAAATCCCAGTGATTTTAGGTCGCCCATTTTTAGCCACAGCTAACGCTGTCATCAACTGTAGGACTGGGCTTATGAACATATCCTTTGGTAATATGACCACTGAACTAAATGTCTTTAATGTTACTAGACAACCTTCTGAGAACGATGATTTAGAAGAAGTGAATATGATTAGCACTTTAGTTCAGGATTTGGTTCAGGATAATTGGCTTGACACTTTACTGGTAGATTCTTTAGATGATTTTGATGAAACCATTCTCTTAGATCATATATGTGATCAATCTTTAGAAGAAGCTCTTGAGTATTTTAAATACTCTATGGACCCAGAAATTCAGGCAATAGTTTTAGGTTTTTCTGAGAATAATGATGACCCTAAGTTTGGGGGTAGAGAACTAGAAGAATCTCTTGAGTATTTTAAGGACTCTGAAGATCCGGAAATTCAAGAAATAGTTAGAGGTTTGTCTGTAAACCCTAAGTTCGGGGATAGTGATGGTTCTTGCAATTGTATCGTATCCCTAATTAGAGTCCCTAACTTGGGACTCGAGCCTTGTACATCTGAGATATTACTTGAGTCTTTTCAGACTCCACAACCCGATCCTCCTGATACTGTCCAGGAGGTAACCCAGGTATTAGAGACCCTTCTTTCGGATGAATCTATTTATCGAGACACACATATGAAGTTCAATTACACACCGCAGATAAACCCAGTTGCCTTGACAGAAACCTTAGATGAGGACGTGCTCCTTCTTTTCATTTTTCTGAATCAGTGCAGTTGTCTCATACTGGTGTCAGCTCTATTTGGTCTTATGGACCCACAATTGTTTCGACTATTGATATATGACTTTGGAAGGTGACAATCCTTTTTGAGGTATTTGATGTCTAGCTAAAGACTTTAAATTTAGCATTTCCTGGGAGGTACTCATGCTTACGGTAATATCCTTCCTTATTTCTTTTTTCATCCATCAAGTGATAACAATTTCTTATTATTCATGCTTTTAATTTCATCTTTAGAACATTGAGGACAATGTTAGATTTAAGTTTGGGGGTGGGGAAGAAACTTTTTGTTAGCTCTTAGCTGCAACAAATAAACTCCAGAGCCTAGAAATTTATGCTTATTAAGGTTGGCACTAACCAATCTAAGTGGATAAGAACATCTTGGTTGTAGGAGTTGAGGAACCAATCTGATTAGATGGAAACATCTAAAGAGTCTATTCATAAAAGCACAGAGCTCGGGTGTTAGAATTAAAAAAAACATGGTAGTTTCGCCATATCTCGTTGAATCCTAATCCTTTTGTTTTTATTTTTTAACTGATTTGGTGGGGCACACGATTCAAGTTGTTACCTTTACTAGGGTGGAATAGAGTGATTGAGATACCAATAAAAATAAAAGAGACCAGACCATTAGACCAACCGGAATAAATTCAATAAAGTCGACCACTGGTGCCCTTGTATATGCCAGTTGTGTTGACCTAGAGTTAGGTTTATCGACCACTGGTCCCCTTGTATATGCCAGATGTGTCGATATTAGTCAGACCGGTATCTTAGTCCATTAAGATAGGTTCACCTTGGCAGAGGCCTTTAGACAGATATGGGAAACACCGTTCACTTTTAACCATCTCTTTATCCATCTTCTTAATCTTTCCATGTGATTGGTTGACTCCGGTTATGATGTACAGAAACTATCTGAGTAGAGCTCTGTCACTTATATATGAATTTTAGTATGCTGAGTGCAAACTCGTGTACATCAGTTGGAATTTCGCATCAGGGTACTTCCTCCTGTAGTCAATGAGAGTATGCCAACCAAGGAGATTCTTTAGTGCCTTCCAAGGTTCTGCGTAGATATCTAGAGTCTGGAGTAAAGGTTTTGTGGGTACACCTCTGGTAACTCCTCCGGAGACAACACTCCGCCGCTAGGGCTACCTAGCGGTTTAACGGCTTGCTGCACGTGCTAAGTATAGTCATTTTTATTTTGTAGTTTTGATTTGCTCGAGGACTAGCAAATAATAAGTTTGGGGGTGTTGATAGACGCATTTATGTGTCTAATATGTCTCAATTGTATGTATTGTTAGTGCTCGATTTTGTATTTATTTTGTTATTTTATGTCTTTGTAGGTATTTATAGAGAAATAAGCTCTTGCAGCAAAATTGGCTCGAAAATTGGTGTTTTACACCCCAGGATAAAGTACTAAAGGCACCCCAGAAATGCACCGGAAGCACCCCAAAATTGTGCCGGAGAAACCCCAGAAAATTACTATTTATGCCCAAAAATTACTATTTGCACCCCATAAGGCAAGTACTAAAGGGAAACTCGTACAGGATTAGGGGGAGGACATCTTCTTCTCAAATTCAAAACCAATTTTCGCGGGAAAACATTTCACTTCACTAGAAGAATTTCGATCGAATGTTTGGAGGAGTTTTTGTGTGATTCAATCGCTGAAACTTCATGGGTAGTTGTGATATGTCCTAACAGAGCTAGTATGGGTGTTCGTTTCGATCAAATTTGGCTGGATAACTTGGTTTAATCCAAACAGGGAGTTGGAGGAAAAACATGAGCTTGCATGAGTTGTGAGGAATTTAAACATGTAATGCACGTGCTTGGAAGAGTTGATCGATATTCTGGAGCGTGAAGAAGGTATAGAAGGAAAGAAATACAACTGCAGACGCATAGGAAAACGATTTTTGGAAACAATATATTTTCGATAATAAAAGAAATAATGGGATTAAATAAAGAGATTTTGGGAGATTCAATGTCGCAATGATGTATAAATAGGTTCCTAGGATTACACAGAAGGATTGGGGGAGAGTTTGGGGGTCGAGAGGAGAGCTCGGGAAGCGTGAATCAAGAGTTTTCAGAATTTTGTTGCTGCTGCTCGTGAAGAACAGGGAAACAGCGACGGTTTCTTCATCCGTCGTAACGGTTTCTTCAAATGCTTGTCACAGTTTCTTCAACTGGTTTGCAACATTTATCTTCATTGTAACAGTTTCTTCATCCTCTTATGCAACATTTTTCTTCATTGTAACAGTTTCTTCATCCTCTTCTGCAAAATTTATCTTCATATTTGTAACGGTTATCTTCATCATAACAGTCGAGAGTTGAAACAGTCGGTCTGCAACGCGCATGTGCTGTTGCAGATTTCCTGTTTCACTATTTTCTCTTCTTGTAAACACTTTTTGAGCCATGAATACATATTTTGAGTGTGTTTCCAACATGATGAGCTAAACCCAATCTTCTGGGGCGATGGAGGAAGCCATTCTTCCAAAAGTTATGTGGTAAAATTTATTTGAATTTATTTATGCAATTCTTTTATGATTATTTGCACCGAATGAAAATTGAGTAATGATTTTTATTAATTAGTTGTGTTTTCTCTTGATGAAGTATGCTTAGTTTAGGGCTTTTGATACTTCATTCTTGCGATTAACAATTGATGTTTTGAAAATCTAATTTAGGCAATGATTAGAATCACAATTTCTTTTGATTGGAGTTATATTGTCTAGAATTGCATGATAAAAATTAACATTAAATTACATGAATTTTGGTGAATGGCGAAATCCTGAACCCCGGTCTCTCTAATATAATCAGTTTTAATTTGCTTTATTTTCTTTAGTTTTAAAATTTAAATCTAAAAGCACAACCTTCACAAGTCTTGAACGAACTATGTTATTTATTACTACAACAACTTTGAAATTATATCAGATAATGATACAGTTGATGTGAACAAGGTATCAGGAAAAAAGAGAAAATATGATGATATAAGAAATAACCTAAAAGTGAATGTTATAAAGAAATCGTCAACAGGCTGTCAACTTCCTCTAGCCAAAATTCTTCAGGTAAGAGTATATTATGAGTCATGTTTTGATAACAATAACATTTATGACAACTTTTCACATCATAATGGTTTTCCTCCAAATTCTCGAAGGAAGAAGGATAACCGAAAACAATATTCATTTAATGAGATAAAAGCTCATACTTGTGTTAATTAAATCACAAGGTTCAAATCTCACTTACAAAAATCCTGGTTGAGTGAGAATTAATTAAGGTATACTTATTGGAAAAGTGTCTATGACTATCTACCTAATTTTTTATCGTTCTTAGATGGATTGTCAGTTAACACCTTTACATGAGTATTTTTTTCTGGTTGTTCGTTTTTTTTTTTTTTTTTTTTTTGTTTTTTTTTTTTTGTTTCGTTTGCTCTTTGATTTCAATCTTAGTTTTTGAAGAGCTAAGATGCATGGACCTTTTTTAAGCAACAAGTTGTTGTGTAAACTATCTTCACAAATGGCCCTTTTAGTTGGGGTTTTGTGGACCCTCTTCTTACGGGTACACGCACGGTTTCAAGGTTCTCTCACAAACCGATCTTGTAAACCCAAAGTCTTTCCGAACTTGTTTATATACCCTTCCTATTGAGTTGAATTATCTCAATCTAGGCTTCTTATTATCAATGGCTTGCTCTTGGGATTTACCTGAAGACTTTGTTGATAATGCGGTATATTTCGAATTCGATGATAAGAAGGGAATTTTTGTTGAAGTTGAAGGATCTTTTCCTCAATCTCCTCATTCCTACTCGGATATTGAGGAGGTTGAAGATATTTCAGCTGAAGTGGTTCTTGACTTTCTCAAAAACTTTGAGGATGCAAAACAGCAACTTGTTGATACAATGAAGTGTCTTGATGTGGTAAGAACTGAGTAGAAAAAGGTTAAATCTGACCTTGTTATCATGAAGACACATGTTAAAGAACTTCTCAGTGAGGATATCTACTCTGAAGAAGCAGTAGATGCTGTCAATCACAAGCTCAAAGACCTCAAGGCTCGTGAGGATCCCGAATTGTCTATTTGACGTCAGTTCGTGTTCGACTTTGGCATAGAAGTCCACTTTGTTTTCTTTTAGCTTGTTGATTTTATTTTGTCTAGTAAATCTTCTTATGAGAATTTTATTCTTGTGTTTTTTAGGAAGAATAACTATATTTTGGAATAGCCATTATTGTGATTACACATAGCTATGTCTGACGTTTTCATCTTCATTGTTTTTTTAGGTTTATTTTTTTAAATTCTAAAAGTTGTTTGGAAGATGATTTTTGCAGTATTAATCTTTATGGTTTTATATATTGCAAATTTAGTATGGGATATGTGTGTTTGCGTCCGTGAACTATGAATGTCCCATACCTTGTCAAAAGTTAAGTCTTTCGTATGTCAATATGCATGTATTGATAAAAAAATGAATGAACTTTTGACATTACAAAAGTTTTAAGCCTATTATATGTCATTATGCAAATATTGATGGAAGATAGGATGAAATTTTGTTTATAAGGATTATATCTATTGTATGTCATTGTGCAAATAGTGATGGAAAATAGAATGAATCCTAGTCTATTCAGCAGTATAGATCTTCCCTAATCCATATTTTATGTATACTGTGCGGATCTGTAAGTTCTCTTATGTTGAGCATTTCCGATTGAATTAATCATGGGTTCTCTTGTGGTTAATTTAATTGAGTATTTTTGGATTCAAATTCATATTCGTATGTGATTTGTTAAGTCCAAAGAAATCCTTATTTTATTGTGAAAGTAAGGTTGCACTTGTTGTTATTTCGGGAATGACATTATATGGGGGAGAGTTCTTAATTGAACTTGCGCTTAATTGCCAAATCATTGTGGAGAGTGCGGTTGTTGAATATTATAGGGGTTATCTTGTATCTTTATAAACTCCTTGATGAAAGCATTTAGCTTCGGCGATATGATTGCATCTAAAAATTTGATATCTGCTTTCTTTTGGTCATGAAATGTCTCTATGGAAATTTCATTAGGATCCAACTAGTTTTCGTACCTTTGCCAATTTTATTGATTAAAAGGGGAGAATTAATGTGTAGTTCACACTACAAATACATATGTTTTTCGGATCATTATGTAAGGGGGAGTGGTTTCCACGTGAGATGGAGTATTGACTAAGGGGGAGTGATACATATCACCATAGTATTTTTGTCGAAGTTGTGATACAATTGAACTTTAATGCTGTGTAATAATACTATGACACTGTATAAAAATGATTGAGAATTCTTGTTTTCTCATTGTTATGGCTACGGATTTTCAACAACGATGATGCTAAACTTACAACCTTTGGCATCATTTGAGTACTTGGAAGTGACGAAGATTTCGAGTAATGTTGAAGAACCAAGAAGATCAGGCATGTGGAAGAGAAGCTACAAAAGTTTATTTATCTATTTTTGTATTCCATATGTATTGATAGTTTTGTCACTAAAATTGACAAAGGGGGAGATTGTTAGAGCACTGCTAGGTCGAACTCGCATGCATTGCTATCTCAAGCATGTTTGTCAATGTTAGTGATCAAAACTATAAGTCTTGATTTCTAGTCTACTTATAGCTAAGTCTCGGACTAGGATAGAAAGTGTAGTTGAGCTCAAGACTCCATGGCGATCATCATACAAAGACGAAGAACTACTCAAGGAACTGGTGGAACTTCATCGACTAAAAGGTATGTAGAGACTTGAACTTATCTATCACTCAAAAGTCCATCTACTCTATCTCCTATCTTGAGACAAAATTCGTTTTGCTATATAGACTTTGATTATGCACATTTGCTATTTCGATCTGAGTTTATCTCGCTTATCTATTTCTCGAAATATGTGTTGGTAAGCTTTCTCTTTGGCCAAGTTCATCTTTACTAGTGACGAAAGTCATATTAAGTTTCAATTACTTGAAAATTGCTTTGACGAAAAATAGTGTGTGAACAACAACTATATAACGTCCTCTAAGAATGTTTCAATGATTGAAATAAGAGTTTATATTACATAACCATGGTTGGATATAAACATTGTGTGATAACTCATACATGTATAAGTCCTTATTCCTTGAACCAAAGTATGCGGACTTTGCTGCTCAAGGAAACCGAAACTAGAGTCCGCGTACTGTCGGAGGTTCTCATTCCGAGAATTTCTTCCGGAGTTTGTGAACTGAAAACAAACTTACTCCGGGTACTTAAGTCCACGTACCACGTCCGCGTACTTAAGTTGGTTATTTTCTAAAAACAGTTATTTGTGAACTTAAACTTATATAAACTAAGGAATGCAAGTTTGCAAGCCGTGGCTATAAAGTTCATGAACCGATTCGAGTGAATCAAATCGTTTTTGCTTCGTTTGTGTCTTTATACTTCTATAAGATCTAAGCAATTGAACAACTCTCTAACTAGTTCATTTGAGTCATTTGAACTAGTTATGGTAAAGAAGAATATGGTTGATATGAAAGTGCTCATATGGCTAACCATTTGTTAACTACTGTTGAACCGACTAGATTACATGTTTGGGTACGGTTACACAAACCTAAATAAACATGCATTTCATTTGTGTGTAAGAAGCTAAGTTTCAATCTGACGATCGAAATATATTAACTTGAATCTAATCAGGTTTTCATCTAACGGTGAATATTGAATGCTTTGTTACTAAGCTATCATTCATTGCATACCCTGATTTGAAAGACTATATAAGGGAGAACTCTAGCAATTGGGAAACCTAATCCCCACACCTCCTGTGTGATACTAGTTGTATTAGCTAGATTCGATTCTCCTTTAACCTTAGGTTTCTATCGAGACCCTGTAGGTTAACGACTTAAAGACTTCATTGGGTTGTAAAGCCAGGTCGATACTACTGATAGACAAATTTTTGTGTCTGAATTGTCCTCGGTGTCTCTATTGCTAGTGCTTGATTTTGTACTTATTATGGTGTTTTTATGTTTATGTAGGTGTTTTTGGAGAAATACACTTGTGTGCAAAAAGTTGCTCAAAAAGCGCTATTTGGACCCCCGGAGAAAAGTACTAAAGTCACCCTCATTTTGGATAAGGGGCACCCCAGGATACCCCCAAAGGCGTCTGTTATCGGCACCCCTACTCTGGTTAGGGGGCCACCCTTCTTCATCGTTTCAAAATTCCAGTTTTGGCGGGATTAATGGCCAACAGAAGAACAGATTTATAGTTCGAGATTTGGGACGATTCAGCGAGACTCAATAGCTGTAATTGCACGGTAACACTTCACTGACCGTAACAGGCGTGGTATGGTTGATTGTTTCGGTTAAATTTGACTAGATAACTCACAAGAAAAAATCAAGGCAACACGTACACCGGAAGAAATATTCACGGGATTACCACAAGTTAGACGTGTGCTTCTCGTGTTTTGATATCACTTGTCTCTGAAGATGCATGGAGAAGTTAAATAAGGAATATTCAGAAGCTGTGGACGCGTTAAGATTTAAAACAGGGAAGAAAATTTTCGTATCTTGCATGGGAGTATTTGTTATTGACTGTCAGGATTATTTGGAGTTATGAGGATATATTCTCGGTCAGAATGGGTATATATATGCTGCTGGGATCACATAGAAGGGGGACGGAGAGTTTGAGTGAGTTTATAGCATTACAGAGTCAAGCAATTTCGAGTTGCAGAGAATAGCCATTTTCTGCTAATGCGAAGAACACCAAGAACATAAGACGCGCACGGAACAGTCGTTGTTGCTACAGTGACAACAACAGTTTTCATCTATCGTTCTTTGTAACACTTATAACTGTTACAAACCCGGTTTTTAATAGTTTCTCTCCATTTCATCATTTGTACACCACCTTTGAGCAATAAAAATGAATTTTGAGCGTGTTTCCAACATGATGATGAGTTAATTCTCCCGTGACCAAGGCGATGGAGGAAACTATTCACTTATGCTTGATTGGTAATTTCTTTTTATAATTTGAATTATTATTAATTTAATTTAATCCACTAAGATCAATATAATTGTGTGTTTTTATGAGATGAAAATGGTTTTCTTAATTAGTTGTGAATCAATTTGATGTCTTATGCTCAGAAATATTTTTTTGGTAATTCATGCTTAGGGCTTACAATTTAATATTTGGAAACCTTATAGATTTTAGTGAGTTAATTTGAATAAAAGGGGTTAATAATAATTCTTGAAATAATCTTTATCAACCAAACAGTTAAAGGAATAGTGGAATCCGGAGTCTTGGTCTAGTTTTAAATCTTGATATCACTTTAATTGAGTTTGTTATATTTTTAGTCTTAAAATTAAATCTATAATCTTTTGCTTTCACAAGTCTCAACGAACCTTTTACTACAACATCATTGAAAAATACCATCAATTTTAGCGCCGCCGATGCAGACTTGTCTTTAGGCTAGAGTTTTTAGATTTTTTTTAGATTTTTATTTGTTCTTCTTTACGTTTTTGGGTTTTTGTCTTTTTCTTACAGATTTTGGAATTTGGAGCGAAAGAAAAATCTGCCAAAGCTTTTGGTAAATACTTAAAGATTTGGAGTAAAAGCAAAGCGAAAGGAGCGAAAGAAAAGAAGAAGAAAAATTAATTAAAAAAAAAAAAGAGAGAAAGAGAGAGAGACATTTTATTTTATTTTTTAGATTGTCTTTTTCTTTTGCACTTTATTTTTGGACTTCGGACTGTGGACATTTGGATTTTTTTTTAAGCCCTACGGAAGGGTAGTTTTAAATATAAACTGTTTGCAAAGAAGGACGACGATTACGATATCGCCTCGGCCCCTCGGGTTCGTACATGACATAGGAGTCGTGGCCCGAGTCGACTTCAGCGGTTCATCCCCCGTCTGGAACGGGAGGTAAGTTTATCTAAACACCCGTGAATCTTCTGTCAGCGGGTTTACTGTATTCCTTCGTTTGCATATATGCTGAGGAATTGAAAACGGATGATTTAATTTCCTAGTAGAGGGCAAGGACTGTCCATACAAGATAAGGGTTCGGATTTCATCACCGTTCTTTTCTTGCCCTCCTTAGGAAAACGAAACCAAACGCGAACCTAAGCCTAAAATTTTGACTAGAACGAGACATATAGGGTAACGAGCTTAATAGGAAAGTCGTTCGAAAATTATTGGTTACTCTTTTGAGCATACTTTGAAGTTCATGATGGTTTATGTGAGTTGAATACGCTGCCTTGTAACGCCGGTGAGGCCTTGGGTATCAAAGCTCCACGCAGATTCCCTCGTCTCTATTCAACTTACTTTAACTCGGATTGATTCCAGACAGGTTTGCTCAGATTGTAACGAGTTTCTTTTCGAAAGAATAGAAGTTGGTCTAGAAACAATCTAAGTGGAGCCATCATGCTTTTTGTTTGCTAGAAATCAGTAGGTTTGTTGTGGTGGAGTCATCCTTGTTTGTGTTTGCATAGAACTTCCCTTCCTTTTAGGACTTTTCTTTTTAATTTTGTTTTTCTAGTGTATGCCCGAGGTCATTAGAGAACGGGCTTGGAAAAGAAACACTCTAGGTCGTTTGATTAGTGACAAACCTAGTAGTTCTTCTTGTGAAGGCGGGGAGCTCGAAGACTCTTTTTTTGAGAGCCCTGTCTTTGGAAATTTCATCTTTGAAAACTTGAAAATTAGTGAAGAAAGTACTCCTAGTCCTTTGGTAGTGCCAGAAATGGCAACTTTGAAAGCTTTATTAAACCCAACTAGGACCTCTCGTCCGTCTTGTATCAAGTTAGCTAAAACCGAGGCAAATTATGAACTCAAACCTGGGACTTTACATATGCTCCCAATCTTTTTAGGGAAAGAGAATGAGAACCCCTATTTTCATGTTAGGGAATTTGAGGAAGTTTGTAGTACTCTCAAAATTAAAAACCTTAGTGATGATGCGTTGAAACTTAGGTTATTCCCCTTTTCCTTAAAAGATAAAGCCAAATCTTGGTTGTATAGTTTGGATTCTGAGTCAATTGAAACCTATGACCAACTTACATCTGTCTTTATACAGAAGTTTTTCCAAAGGCAAAAAACATCGTCTATTAGGACACCGATATGTACTTTTGCTCAACAAGAGGGAGAATCTTTATATAGGTATTTAGAAAGGTTCAATGACTTAATATCTCAATGTCCCCATCATGGTTTAGAGAAGGTTAGGTTAGTTCAGATCCTCTACGAGGGTTTAGATTATTCAACAACAACAATGGTTGAGTCCTTATGCACAGGTGGGTTTGAGAATAAAACTGTTGATGAGGCGATGACATTTTTGAATGAAATCGCCGATAAGACCCAACAATGGAAAAATAGTAGGGAACCCCAGAAAATAATTCTTCTAAGTAGAGGAAATGTCAATAGGGTAGAAGGACCTTATGAGTCAGATGCTAAAATAGCAGCCATAGCAAAAGGTTAGAAGCTTAGAATTAGGTCATTCTTGTAGTATGGAAGAAATGAGCCTTTTTGGGAAGGCCATACTGTTGAAGAGCAAGCCAATGCTCTTTATAACAACACTAGGTTTGATAACCGTCAGAAGTTTGACCCATATTCAGAAACCTATAACCCTGGCTGGAGAAACCATCCAACCTTTCTTGGTCAAGGGCCAGAATCAAGGTCAGTCTAGTAACTCTCAGGTTCCCCCAGGTTTTGGCTATACTAAGAATCCTTCAGCTCCGGCACAGTTTCAGAACCCTTCGGATAAGAAGATTATGAGTTTAGAAGAGTCTCTTGCTTTGTTAACTCGTAACACTGTGCAGTTTCAGCAATCTGTTGCTCAAGGTTTAGAAGAAAATAAGAGAATAGGTCAGGCTAACTCTCAGGCTATTTCCGAGTTGAAAACCCAGGTTAGTCAGATAAATGAGTCTTTAAGAGAAAGAGGTAAGTTTCCTAGTCAACTCAACCCAACCCTAGAGGAATTAATGAAATAGGTGAAAGACCATCGATCATGTGAATGCTATTAAAACCCTTAGGAGTGGTAGAGTGATAGACAACAAGGTTTCCATGCCTGATAGTGAACATGTAGTTCACCCTTCTGAACCAGAAACTGAGGAGACTGATAGAGTCTCTAAAGAGACCAATGAGGGTCATATTGAGCCCGGCTTTGTCCTAGAGCCCCATTCCCACAGCTGCTAGTTCCAACTAAGAGGGAGTCCAACTTTAATGATATTTGGAGGTTTTTAAGCAGGTAACTATCAACCTTCCATTATTAGATGCAATTAAGCAGATTCCCGCTTATGCCAAGTTTCTAAGGATATGTGTACGCGAAAGCGAAAGCTTAATGTCCAGAAGAAAGCCTTTCTAGCTAGTCACGTGAGTTCATTATTCAGAATACCACTACTCCTAAGTATAAAGACCCAGGGTCCCCTACCATTTCTTGCACAATAGGTAAATACCGTGTTGAGAAAGCTTTGCTTGACTTAGGAGCTAGTGTGAACTTACTCCATACCATGTGTACCTTAAGCTAGGACTTGGTGAGATGAAACCTACCCAGAACACTTCAGTTAGCTGATAGGTCCGTTAAAATTCCTCGTGGTGTGATCGAGGATGTTCTTATAGAGGTCGACAAGTTTATATCCAGTGGATTTTGTTATCCTAGATACCCAACCTGTCCCTGACCCAGAGAACCAATACCAGTGATTTTAGGTCGCCCTTTTTAGCTACATCCAATGCGATCATTAACTGTCGAAATGGTATTATGAATTTTCTTTTGGTAATATGACTATTGAGCTGAACATTTTTAATATTAGTAAGCTACCCTCTGAACTAGATGACTCGAACATAGAAGAGGTGAACATGATAGGAACATTAGTCGAGGAGTCATTACCAAACACTTTGTTAGAAGATCCATTAGAGAAATGCCTAGCTCACTTTGGGATTGATTTTGATGATGATAATGTGATTAATGAGGTGAATGCTTTGTTAGATTCAACCCCTTTGTTAGATAATAATGGATGGAAACCTAAGTTCGAACCACTACCAGTTTCTAAGTCTACCCTAGTTCCTTCGTTAGAAGAGCCTCCTAAGTTGGACCTAAAACCATTCCAGATACCCTGATGAAATATGTGTTTTTAGGCCCGTCTGAGACTTTACCTGTGATTTCATCCGACTTGGATAGTGATCAGGAAAGTAGGCTAGTAACCGTCCTTCAAAACAACAAGGAAGCTTTAGGGTGGACCATAGCAGACATTAAGGGTATAAGTCCCACTTTGTATGCATCAGATCTATTTAGAGAGTGAACCAAACCTTCTAGGGAGATGCAACGTCGACTGAACCCTAATATGAAAGAAGTAGTTCGAACGAGGTTCTTAAGTTGTTAGATGCAGGCATTATCTACCCCATTTCAGACAGTAAGTGGGTCAGCCCCGTTCAGGTTGTTCCCAAGAAATCCGGTATTACTGTAGTCCAGAATGATAACAATGAGTTAATCCCGACCCGAGTGACCACGGGTTGGCGTGTTGTATTGACTATAAAATTGAACAAGGTCACTAGGAAGGACCACTTTCCCCTTCCCTTCATCGAAGATGCTAGAGAGATTAGTACATAGTCATTACTGCTTTTTAGATGGCTACTCTGGATATAATCAGATCGTTATTCCCCAGAAGACCAGGAGAAAACCACTTTTACCTGTCCCTTTGGTACCTTTGCGTATAGACGCATGCCTTTCGGGCTTGTAATGCCCCTGCGACTTTTCAGCGTTGCATGATGAGCATATTTTCTGACATGGTAGAACGGTTCTTAGAGGTCTTTATGGATGATTTTTCAGTTTGGTTCGTCTTTCGATGAGTGCTTGCATTTGTCTAGTGTTGACTAGGTGTAAGGAAAAGAATTTAGTGCTTAATTGGGAGAAATGTCACTTCATGGTTCGTTCAGGAATTGTGTTAGGGCATATCATATCTTCTACGGGTATAGAGGTAGATAAAGCCAAAGTTGACCTTATTAAGAATTTACAGGTCCTAAAAACCGTAAGAGATATTAGGTCATTCTTAGGGCATGCGGGTTTTTATCGTCGATTCATTAAGGATTTTAACTTGATTTCTAGACCTCTTTGCAATTTGCTTGCAAAAGATGTTAAGTTTTTCGTTGATGATGCTTGTTTAGAGGCTTTTGAGAATCTTAAGACGTTACCCACTACCGCACCCATAGTCCAGGCACCCAACTGGAACCTACCCTTTGAGATCATGTGTGATGCTTCAGATTATGCTATTGGTGTTGTGCTAGGTCTGCGAAAAATAAGTTACTTCATGTAATTTACTATGCTAGCAAAACTCTGAATGATGCCCAGTTGAACTATACCACTACAGAGAAGGACATTTTATCCATTGTGTTTGCCTTAGAAAAGTTTAGACCCTATCTCTTAGGTTCTAAGGTCGTTATATATACTGATCATGCTGCTTTGAAATATCTTCTGTCTAAGAATGATACAAAACCTAGATTGATTAGGTGGATCCTTTTGTTGCAATAATTTTCTCTAGACACTAGAGACAAAAAAGGTGCCGGAAATGTAGTAGCAGACTACTTGTCTAGGCTAGTTGTTGATTCCCTTGATGATTCCCTTCCTATAAGGGATAACTTTCCTGATGAACAACTGTTCTTTGTTACCCAATTACCTTGGGATGCGAATATAGTGAACTATGTTGTTACTGGTCGAATGCCCCAACATTGGGGTAAACAAGATCGTTCTAGGTTTTTAGCCGAGGTTAAGCACTTCTTTTGGGATGATCCTTATTTGTTAAGTATTGTACATACCAGATTATTAGGAGATGTATACCTGAGAGTGACCAGTCCAGTATTATTTCCTTTTGCCATGATCATGCTTGTGGGGGTCACTTTAGTGCTAAGAAGACCGCTGCTAAGATATTGCAGTGTGGATTCTATTGGCCTTTGTTGTTTAAAGACTACCATAGTCACTGTGTTACTTGTGAGCGTTGCCAGAAATTAGCAACCATTTCCCTTAGGAACATGATGCCCTTGAACCCTATTTTAGTTGTTGAGGTCTTTGATGTGTGGGGTATTGACTTTTTGGGTCTGTTTCCTAATTCTTATGGTAACTTATACATCCTTGTCGTTGTATACTATGTCTCTAAGTGGATTGAGGCGGTTGCGTGTAAAACCAATTACCACAGGGTTGTGGTTGAGTTCTTGAAAGATAATATACTTACACGTTTTGGTACACCGCGTGCTATAATTAGTGATGGAGGGTCGCACTTTTGTAATGGACCTTTTAGGCTTTTGATGAAGAAATATGGTATTACACATAAGGTATCTACTCCGTATCATCCACAGACTAGTGGTCAAGTAGAGGTTTCCAATAGGGAGATAAACGTATATTAGAGAAAACAGTTAATCCTAATCTGAAAGACTGGTCGTCTAGGCTTATTGATGCCTTATGGGCTTACTGTACTGCGTTTAAGACCCCCATTGGAATGTCACCTTATCGAATTATGTACGACAAGGCATGTCACTTACCTGTTAAGTTAGAACATAGAGCATATTGGGCTGTTAAGCAGCTGAATTTTTACTTGACAAGGCAGGAGCCCATAGGAAACTCCAGCTCAATGAGTTGGAAGAGATTTATAGAGATGCATACGATAGTGCTAAGGAGTATAAGAACAAAATGAAACTTGTGCATGATAAGAATATTTTAAGAAATTCATTTTCTCCAGGTCAAAAAGTTCTTCTGTAAGATACCCGCTTGAATTTTTTCCCTGGGAAGTTACGTTCTCGGTGGACGGGTCCTTTTTATTGTTCGTACTGTCTTTCCTCATGGAGTTGTTGAGATCGAGACACCGGATGGTAGTAGTTCTTCAAAGGTTAACGGTCAGAGATTGAAACCCTTTTTAGAGACCTTTTCTACAGGTGATGTTGAAGAGGTCCCTCTGGAGGACCCTGTTTACCCTTGATTGACCATCAAGGTGATTGTATGTTGTATATTACTTTTTGATTTCTCTCTTCACCCAGGTACTATCTTTCCGAATTCTCTCTTTACTGATTCCTCATGTGACTTTACTTTTTGGTATTGCTCTTTCATTAGAAACATTAAGGAAAATGTTAGATTTAAGTTTGGGGGTGGGGAAGAAACTTTTTGTTAGCTTTTAGTTGCAATAAATAAACTCCAGAGCCTAGAAATTTATGTTTATTAAAGTTGGCACTAACCAATCTAAGTGGATGGGAACATCTTGGTTGTAGGAGTTGAGGAACCAATCTGATTAGATGGAAACATCTAAAGAGTCTATTCATAAAAGCAGCTCAGGTGTTAGAATTAAAAAAAAAACATGGTAGTTTCGCCATATCTCGTTGAATCCTAATCCTTCTGTTTTTATTTTTTCTAAGTGATTTGGTGGGCACACGATTCAAGTTGTTACCATTGCTAGGGTGAAATAGAGTGATTGAGATACCAAAAGAAAAATAAAAGAAAAAAAGAATTGAGACCAGACCATCAGACCAACCGGAATAAATTCAATAAAGTCGACCACTGGTGCCCTTGTATATGCCAGTTGTATTGACCTAGAGTTAGGATTATCACCCGCTGGTCCCCTTGTATATGCCATTTGTGTTGATTTTAGTCTGACCGATATATCAGTCCATTAGGATAGGTTCACTTTGGAAGAGGCCTTCAGACAGGTATGGGAAACACCGTTCACCTTAGTCAACATCAAAACCATCTACATTTTTTTCTCTACATCCATCTTCTTAATCTTTCCATGTGATTGGTTGACTCCGGTTATGATGTCCAGAAACTATCTGAGTAGAGCTCTGCACTTATATATGAATTTTAGTATGCTTGAGTGCAAACTCGTGTACAGTAATTGGAATTTCGCATCAGGGTACTTCCTCCTATAGTCAATGATTGTATGCCAACCAAGGAGATTCGTTAGTGCCTTCCAAGGTTCTGCGTAGATAGCTAGGGTCTGGAGTAAAGGTTTTGTGGGTAAACCTCTGGTAAACCCTCCCGAGGCTATATCTCGGTCACTAGGGCCACCTAGCGAGTTAGGATTTTATTTTCTATATTAGTTTTGCTCGAGGACTAGAAAATAATAAGTTTGGGGGTATTCGATAGATACATTTTTGTGTCTGAATTTCCTCAGTGTCTCTATTGCTAGTGCTTGATTTTGTACTTATTATGGTGTTTTTATGTTTGTGTACGTGTTTTTGGAGAAATACACTTGTGTGGAAAAAGTTTCTCAAAAAGTGCTATTTGGACCCCCAGAGAAAAGTACTAAAGGCACCCTCCTTTTGGATAAGGGGCACCCAAGGATACCCCCAAAGGCATCTTCTATCGGCACCCCTACTCTGGTTAGGGAACCATCCTTTTTCATCGTTTCAAAATTCCAGTTTTGGCGGGAATAATGGCCAGCAGAAAAACATATTTCTAGTTCGAGATTTGGGACGATTCAGCGAGACTCAATAGCTGTAATTGCACGGTAACACTTCACTGACCGTAACAGGTGTGGTATGGTTGATTGTTTCGATTAAATTTGACTAGATAACTCGCAAGGAAAAATCAGGGCAACACGTACACCGGAAGAAATATTCACGGGATTACCACAAGTTAGACGTATGCTGCTCGTGTTTTGATATCACTTGTCTCTAAAGATGCGTGGAGAAGTTAAATAAGGAAGATTCAGAAGCTGTAGACGCGTGAAGATTTAAAACATGGAAGAAAATTTATGTATCTTGCATGGGAGTATTTGTTATTGACTGCCGGGATTATTTGGAGTTATGAGGATATATTCTCGGTCAGAATGGGTATATATATGCTGTTGGGATCACATAGAAGGTAAACGGAGAGTTTGGGAGAGTTTATAGCATTACAGAGTCAAGGAATTTTGAGTTGCAGAGAATAGACATTTTCTGCTACTGTGAAGAACACCAAGAACATAAGATGCGCACGGAACAGTCGCTTTTGCTACAGTGACAACAACAGTTTTCATCTATCGTTCTCTGTAACAGTGCGGTTTATAACACTTATAACTGTTACAAACCCGGTTTTTAATAGTTTCTCTCCATTTCATCATTTTACACCACCTTTGAGCAATAAAAATGAATTTTGAGCGTGTTTCCAACATGATGATGAGCTAATTCTCCCGTGACCAAGGCGACGGAGGAAACTATTCACTTATGCTTGATTGGTAATTTCTTTTTATAATTTGAATTATTATTAATTTAATTTAATCCACTAAGATCATTATAATTGTGTGTTTTTATGAGATGAAAATGGTTTTCTTAATTAGTTGTGAATCAATTTGATGTCTTATGCTCGGAAATATTTCTTTGATAATTCATGCTTAGGGATTACAATTTAATATTTGGAAACCTTATAGATATTAGTGAGTTAATGTGAAAAAAGGGCTTAATAATAATTCTTGAAATAATCTTTATCAACCAATCAGTTAAAGGAATAGTGGAATCCGGAGTCTTGGTCTAGTTTTAAATCTTGATATCACTTTAATTGAGTTTACTATATTTTTAGTCTTGAAATTAAATCTAGAATCTTTTTCTTTCACAAGTCTCAACGAACCTTTTACTACAACATCGTTGAAAAATACCATCAACTACTTTCTTGTAGTTGTGTGATCTGATCTTGTTGTTTCTATCGTACTAAGTACAATCATAAGATTGACTTGAGATTGATTTTTCCGATAGTCAAGATAGAAAATAAGTCACAAACATCTTCGTCTCATCGTTTGTGATTCCTCAATATCTTCTTTCGCTAGTCGATTAAGATTATTGTGAGGTGATTGATAATGCTGAGCTGTTCTTCGGGAATATAAGTCTGGTTTATCAATTGGTTCCTGTTCACCTTGATTTATCAAAAGACGGAACAAAAACTCGTAGGTATTTCTGTGGGAGACAGATTTATCTATTATCGTAGAATTTTCTGTGTGATACAGATTTGTTTATTAAAGTCTTCGACTTTGTGTCGTAGCAACTCTTAGTTTTGGGTGAGATCAGCTAAGGGAATCAAGTGCGTAGTATCCTGCTCGGATCAGAGACATAAGGACCGCAACTGTACCTTGGATCAGTGTGAGATTTATTGGGGTTCAACTACAGTCCAGAACGAAGTTAGTTTTTAGTAGGATAGTGTCTGTAGCGGCTTAATACAGTGTGTGTTCAATCTGGACTAGGTCCCGGGGTTTTTCTGCATTTGCGGTTTCTTCGTTAACAAAATTTCTGGTGTCTGTGTTATTCTTTTCCGCATTATATTTGTTTATATAATTGAAGTATCACAGATTGTGCGTTGAATCGATCAATTGGGAAATCCAACCTTTGGTTGTTGATTGAAATTGATTGATCCTTGAACATTGGTCTTTCGTACCGTTCAAGTGATTTCTCTTTTATTCAATTAGACTCGCAGATTTCTATTTTCTTGAGTAAGTATTGAATCAAGAAAGTGAGATATAACTCTTTGATATACTTTTATTAAGATTGAGTCTGACTGTCTAGTTGATTCTCTTAAAAGTATATTGGAGTTAGTCCATACAGATTTCTTATCGAAATATTGGGTGTGGTTGTTAGACCCTCCCACTTTTTCAGCGTGAATCCGTCCTCATATATCTTCACGCGCTTGGTACTGCTCACGCTGCTAGAATCATCTTTCTTGGTTGAGTCTTTATGGTTGCGCTTACTACCCATATTTTTTTTATAAGAAAAGAGAGAAAAATAGGCAAATAAGAGAAAAAATGGAAAAAATGACAATGGTGATGATGATAGAAGGAAACGAAGGCGATGACTAACCTCAAAAAAGGGAAGACTGGGAGATGGCTTGCAGGGTTTTGAGTGAGAAGATGAAGAAACCGAAGATGATTCAGAACCACTGGAAGAGCCTACAAAATAAAATAAACACAGCGCATAATGAGAGACCAAAGTATATGTATAAATAAAACAAAATAAACTAAAGGACACCATAGATTAAATAAGGTGATATGTGTAAGATAAATAATGATCAGTAACCTATAGAGAGATAATCCTGACAAGAACCCACATGGGCCAAAGACCCGCCTAGAACTGAATAAGTTGAGCCGAAAGGACTAAAAGAATCAAGTAGCTCAGTAGATGACTCTAAGGCTTGGACCTTAGAACAAAAGGTTTCCGCCCTTAATGGATTAACTGATGTCACGTGCAAACGTGGAGAGACCCACCAGTACCACCTGGAAGGTCAATGCTTAGGCTATGCATGTGATTGATGAAAAAGGGAGTAGGACTACCACCAGCATCGCGTCGAGTCCGTAAAGAAGATATACAAGTATCCAGTTGTAGAAGAGGGATGGACGCGGGCGGTCGCCGAGATACCCGCGTCTCGTCTAGCCTTCTCGGTAAAACTCTTCTAAGTCCAATCACGCTCGGGATGTTAAGGTACTCTTCCATCAGATATGAGGGCGGTTTACATCCCACAGGATTGGACAAAGGGGATCCTTGAGGAATTATAAATTCACCACTTCAAAAATAAATTGAGGGGGTGGGGGAAGGGAAAGGGAAACATAAAAACATTAAAACCAAGTTCAAAAACGCACATGTGCCATCTAGGAGCTAACAACGGCCTTAAGAATATGAATTCTAGCGGATTTCTTGCTGGAGATAGGTGACTTGGATCCTTCCTGTTTAAGATCTTTTCTTATGGTCTCTTTTCCCTCTGACCGATCCAGGTAGTCACTGGCGGCTTCAATGGACGACCTTTGGTACCATATTTGAACCCATATTTCTTCACCACTTCATCAGCTAACTTGATACGACCAGACGTGTGCAACAATTTGAGATCATCATAAACCAACTGTGGGGAGGGGGGATACCTCAAGCAAAAAAAAATTTAAAGCGCGCCTGTAAATCCAATCATGATAGTTATGAGCTTCCTTAGAAACATCCAAAGGACGCTCAGGGATCGAGTGTTGAAAAGGAAAGGTGATCGCATGATCACCCAAACGTATGGCATCTCTAAAGATAAAATGATCAAAACTAGCATGAACCGTCGGGGTGTCGTGTCATACAAAGGCGGATGAGGAGAAGGAACCCCTTTATAAAACCCTAGTTGTCGAGTTGTGCGTACATATATTGTCCATTTTCAAATTCAGGTCGATATTCATTATATTGATCCTCTAATACCAGTTCAACATTATTTTGGTGCACGTGCAAATACAGGGTCAACTAAATTAGGTAGGCTAAAGTTATCTTATAAAAATATACCTACAGTCAAAGACTGGTCAAAGGTACTAGGCTAAGGCTTGTGGAATTTCGACTGATAAAGCCCATAGGGTTTACTGTACTATTCCACGTTTTTTCAACACTTCGAATCATCCACCCAGAGCCATGAATCACTTGAATGGTTCTAATTCTGCATGGATATGTCCAAAAAATAACATTGTTTCCTTTGAAAGAATGAGTTGTTTACCATTTGCATCTTAGGATGGTCTCAGTCCATTTTAATAAAGACAGAGTTTGTAAAATAAGTGACATGCTTTATTACTTTAAAAACATGATGGTAGGAGAAGGTATTCTTAGTACTTTATAAAGGGTTGATTTCTGAGAGACACCGTCATTTTATATTCTTTCAATATCTATAATTCTCATTTTCTTGTTTGCTCAAATAAAGGGATGTCCATTTGAGTTCTTTCAAAACAGAATATCATATCACCACCAAAGTGTCTTAATAGTTATGTCAAATCCTGAATGATTCAATTCCCAACATTACAAAGCGGGGGTCTAACAACCTCACCCAATATTTTTTTTAGGCAATCTATATGGACAAACTCCAATATAATTCCAAAAAAATCAACTAGACATTCAGACTCAATCGATGGAAATATATTCAAGAGTTGTATCTCTGTTTCACAATGTAATCAACAAATCAAACAGATAGAAATCCGCGAGCCTGATTATTATGTGAAACAACTTGAACGATACCAAAGACCAATGTTCAAATGCCAATCAATTTATATCAATAACCAAATGTTGGATTATAAAATTGATTGAACTGCGCACAACCTGTGATATTTCAATTATATAGAAAATATAATGCGGAAAAGAAATAACACAGACACCAGAAATTTTGTTGACGAGGAAACTGTAAATGCAGAAAAACCCCGGGACCTAGTCCAGATTTGAACACCACACTGTATTAAGCCGCTACAGACACTAGCCTAATACAAGTTAACTTCAGACTGGAATGTAATTGAGCCCTAACCAATCTCACACTGATCAAGGTACAGTCGCGTTCCTTACACCTATGAATCCAAGAAGGACTCTACGCACTTGATTCCCTTAGCTGATCTCTCCCACAACTAAGAGTTGTTACGACACAAAGTCGAAGATTTGATAAACCAATCTGTCTCACACAGAAAAGTCTATTGAATAGATAAATATGTCTCTCATAGAAATACCTATGAGTTTTGTTCCGTGTTTTGATAAATCAAGGTGAACAGGAACCAATTGATACACCAGACTTATATTCCCGAACAACATCCTAGTAATATCAATCACCTCAGAATAATCTTAATCGTATGGTAGTGCAGCAAGATATTGTGGAATCACAAACGATGAGATGAAGATTTTTGTGACTACTTTTTATCTTGCCTATCAGAGATTAAATCTCGAGAAAATCTTAGACAGCAAGATCAGAACACGAACTTCATAGAAAATAGTTGGGCCTGGCTTCAAAACCCCAATGAAGTCTTTAAGTCGTTAACCTATAACAGTTTTAGAAAAACCTAGGTTAAATGAGAATCGACTCTGGTCGTAACTAGTATAACACAAGAGGTGTTCGGATTAGGTTTCCCGGTTGCTAGAGCTCTTCCTTATATAGTCTTCAAATCAGGGTTTGCAATCAATGTTACATTGGTAACAAATCATTCAATATTCACCGTTAGATCGAACTTAGCTTGTTACACACAAATGAAAATTGACTTCATTTAGATATGGGTAACCGTACCTAAACGTGTACACCTTGTTGGCTTAACAATAGTTAAACGAAGTTAGCCATATGAATACTTTCATATCAACCTTGTCCTTCTGAACACAACTAGTTCAAATGACTCAAATGAAACTAGTTATAGAGTTGTTCAATGTCATGTACCAAAGTACAGTGACAAGGTTGATAGATAATTTTAGGATAAACCTCTCTTAATCCAGAAGGATTAAGCCTACTGATTCCTAATAACACAACCTAAATCGTTAAAACGATCTTTTTGATTATTCCTGCCTTCCTTCACATTACAGAGATACTAGCCTTATACAGATAGGTTTACTCAACTTAATATAACGACTAAAAGCCACCCAGATGGTTACATCTCAACCATCTAGTACACTTCTAATGAACTATAATTAAACTACAAATTAACAATTAATATTAAAAACTAACTACCACTCTGATAATGATATGGGCCACCCTCCTCTCCTATGCAGGTACATGACATTCCCTTTCCCTTGAGAAAATCCTTGTCCTCAAGGATGTGAACTGCGCCAATATGGTTTAGAAGTGACAAGTCATTCGTGTCTTCAATATGACTAGAAGTTTCAGAACTTCCAGCTTGGTAAGCGCCATGTATAACAACTCGGGCATTGTCATCCTTAAACTTGTAAGCAATGGAGCAGTGTAGATAGCAACTTGAAATCCATAAGGCATTACCATGGTAGGTGTCTGAGAAGGTTGTTGACCCAATATCGAAAAAAGTATCGCCTGACTGCCAGCAAAATGCTCTTCCTCGGTAATGGAACTCGCAGGTACAGTTGTAGCCATATGCCCTTTGTTGAGAATGTGGAATGTATAGCCGTTGCTTGCTCCAGAATGGTGTACCTAAACTGGTATAAACTCTCAGTGGTGTCCATATTTATTGAGTAGATAGTGTCGAGTACCCAGTTTCCACCAGGAAGTACTTGTGACCACCCTTGCATCTTTGCAAAACAAACTGAACTGCTGAAAAACATGCAGTTCAGGTACAACACCAGTTTCGTTTTCCTTTCCATTTGTAGTATCAAAATATACCAAGGAATATAAACTGGTTGCGGCATTTCATTAACCAACTGACGAGCACCACATCGTTCTTCATTTAGAACAAACTCAAACACATTCAAGATACTAAACAACAGAAGTAAATGGTACCCAAATTCCAAAATCATATCATGAGCAGATTTTCCATCACAAGGATCCGTGAAATTCAATCCATTACTAAAAAGAAAAAAAGAGGTAAAGTAGAATTTGGACAAATTGATATCATAAGAGGACCACGTCTCAAAATTTTCACTTTCTTTAGATGAACCGAATAGTAGGTAAACTGGCACATATAGAAGAAATATGAAGTATGTAGTTAAAGAAGTATAACTTAGAGAAACTCTGATTTCTTGTGGTGCATTCTTGAAGTAGACATTCGTGCAGATTACCACCTACACTACTGTCACCCTTGCTAACCAACATAAACATGATAAGGCATATAAACTGAAATTCTTTCTGGTTCCCCAGCTTAAAAACCAACTCGAGATCGAATCCTTGATAGGAGTCCTGTGGAGTATTATGTAATCCAAGTTGAAACTTCAAAATAATATCAGCATCACCAAAAGTCTGTCTCCACACTACACTCTCATCCAAGTGAATTCCAGTTCTCGCAGCTATTGTAATAGTCAGTTTCCTTTCAACAACAATGTCCGCATCAGCAACACATAGGAGAATAGTGAATTGTACAGATGAATTGTCTGAGTGGTACCCCAAGCTAAGAATCAACAGAAAATTTGCATGTTCACAAGAAAAATCACGAGCTGAACTGTCAAACTGAGATACCTGTCTAACCAATGTACAAGTTCGAACAATCTGGACAAACCAAATACCCCGAGACTTATGAAAACACATCGCAACATAAAAGAAGACCCTAGGTTGCAGATATAAGAACCCGATGTGAAGTATGATTAGAGTATTAAACATAATAAGCACATAAAGACAGTCAGAACTCCCTAAATGAATCTGAGTGACTACCAATGATTCGAGAGAATTAACTGCAGTCTCATTACACAAACCACACCGCGTCTGTAAAATAAGAAATTCTTCGCTGCACATCTGAACCATGTGAAGCACCAACTGAGAAACCATCTTAATAGAAAGTATTTTATCCAATAGAACGTTATCTTTCTCATACATTGCGACCAACATCATATTACCATTTCCAACTTCAATAACATTAATATAAACATGAACCATTGGACACACAAACGAATATTCAGATTGGTACCTCCAGCTTCTAGTAAATGCAGAACATTCTTGAGCAACTACTCAGACATTATGAGTAACAAAATTTTATTTTTCTGTGACATTTTAACAGATACTTTCCTTGCATCATGAATTTCAGCATCATTACCATACAATAGAGCAAACAAATTGATAAACCACAAATTTGAATCATACCCAAAGCTATGAATCAATTGCTCAAGGTTTTTCTCAGAAGTAAACGATGATAAAACAACATACTTACCTCGATCAGATAAGCATCGAGTATCATTAGGATGGAGAGAAAAACAGTCCATAGAGAGTAACTTATTGTGATGAAAGAACAACTCCTTTAAGTTCTCAGGATTTTTGTAAAACTCCTCAAAAAATTTGAAGCAAACCTTCACTTGGAAATCTTTTACTCTGCCAATTTTGACAGGAGTGAACATGGAGAAGACGTTCCTCGCTGAATTTGAAATTTCCTCAAATTGTACCCCAACACCATGAAGTGAATCAACACCTTCGTTTTCAACAAAGAAGAAATGAGGAATTAAATCAAATTCGATAGAATCAATATCTTCTTCAAAGAAATAAGAAGGAATCAAATCCTCTAGAGAATCAACTTCTTCATTGTCGACAAAGAAAAATGGAGGAATCAATTCCAACTCAAGTGAATCATCTGCTTCTTCATCAATACCTCTAAGAATTGGTATTTCCTCTTCAGATTCAACAACCTTGAAATCTCTAATCGGTGTAGTAGATTCACCAATTTTTGACTGCGAATCTAAAAACCCACTTGAAGCAGCAGTGTTTTTGGGATTAGGGTTGGGAATGTTGAAGAACTTGAAAATCAGATCCAAACTGTGGTGTATACTCTGAAAGGTTTGTTGAAGTTCCGCCATGGAGAAATTTAACACAGGAAAATGAATCTGATACCAATTGTCATGTACCAAAGTACAGTGACAAGGTTGATAGATAATTTGAGGATCAACCTCTCTCAATCCAGAAGGATTAAGCCTACTGATTCCTAAGAACACAGCCTAAATCGTCAAAACGATCTTTTTGATTATTCTTGCCTTCCTTCACATTACAGAGATACTAGCCTTATATAGCTAGGTTTACTCAACTTAATCTAACGACTACAAGCTACCCAGATGATTACATCTCAACCATCTATTACACTTCTAAATAAATACAATTAAACTACAAATTAAAAATTAATATTAAAAACTAACTACCACTCTGATAATGATATGGGCTACCCTCCTCTCCTATGCAGGTACATGACATTCAATTGTTTATATTCTCATAGAAGTATACTAGACACAATTGAAGCAAAATTGATTTTGACTCACTCGAATCAATTCATGAACATTATAGCCACGGTTTCCAAAAGATTGCATTCATTAATTTTTAAATGTATTAGTTCATGAACAAACTGATTTAGAATATAACCTACTCAAGTATGCAAACGGGTACACATACCTAAGTGGATGGACTTGGTTTGAGTTCGTCAGTATGCGAATGGGTACGCATACCACCAAACTCAGTTGAATTCCTGGACTTGAACTTACGCCGGTACGCATACGAGTATGCATACTAAGTTCCCGGACTTTCAACTAACCAACCAGTACGCATACGGGTATGCATACTATGGTTCCCGGACTTAGAATAACTTGCAACAGTTAGCATACAAGTACGCATATTGTACTATATCCAATCATGGTTAATTGTTCTAAACTCCCAATTCAATCATTGAAACATTCCTAGAAGACGACAATAGCTGTCTAACACAAGCTTCAAAGAAATTTTCAAGTGATCGATAGATCAATACGAAACATTCCGAGTCTACATCAAATGATTGTCTCGCACAAATCATGTAAGATGTTACCAGACGATTTTCACTTGATCATCTTTTGACTTTCGTCAAGAGTATAAGATGAACTTGGTTAAAGCGAAAGCTTACCAACACAATATTTCGAGATATATTTAAGCGAGTTAAACTCAGCTCGAAATATCAAATGTGTATAATCGAAGTCTATATAGTTATAAGACTTTTGTCTCAAATAAGAGATAGAGTAGATAGACTTTTGAGTGATAGATGAGTTCAAGTCTCTACATACCTTTTGTTGATGAAGTTCCACAAGATCCCCTTAGTAGTTCTTCGTCTTCAATAGATGAATGTCGTGAAGTCTAAAGCTCAACTACACTTTCTATCCTAATCCGAGACTTAGCTATAAGTAGACTAGAAATCAAGACTTATAGTTTTGGCAACTAAACTTAACAAACAAGCTTGAGATAGCAACGCTTGCGAGTTCGACCGAGCAGTTCTCTAACAATCTCCCCCTTTGTCAATTTTAGTGACATAACTATCAATACATATGGATTACAATATAAATAAACTTTGTAGATTCTCATCCAAATTCTTGATTTCCTTGGTTCTTCAAAATTACTCGAAATCTTAGCCACTTCCAAGTACTCTAGTGATTATGAACGTGTTCAAATAAGTATCATGTTTGTTGAAGATCCGCAGCTATAACAATCAGAAAACAGTAGCTCTCAATCATTGTTATACAGTGTCATAGTATTACTACACAGCATCAAAGTCCAATTGCATCACAACTTTGAAACAATACTAAGATGATATGTATCACTTCCCCTTGGTAAATACTTCATCTCACAATGAAAACCACTCCTTCTTAAATAATGATCCGTAAAACATATGTATTTGTAGTGTGAACTACACAGTAATTCTCCACCTTTTTTTTCAATATAAATTGGCAAAGGTACGAAAACTAGCGGGATCATAATGAATTCTCATATAGGTACTTCATGACTAAAAGAGAACATACCAACTTTCTTTCGATGATTTCACATAGTCGAAACTTAGTGTATGCATCAAGGAGTTTATAAAGATACAAGATAACTCCTACAATATTCCACAGCCGCACTCCCCACAAAGATTTGGCAATTAAGCACAAGTTCAATTAAGAAATCTCCCCCATAAAATGTCATTCCCGAGAGAACAACAAGAGCGACCTTACTTTTACAAGAAAAAATGATTTATTTGTATACTTTGATCCCTAACAGAGCTTTTATCTATGTAGAAACAAATGCGAAACTGAAACAACACTACACTGACGTTCTAAGCCTTGATTGCACAATAGATATAAATGAGTCCAAGGGGAAAAGGCTAGAAAATTAATGAACCAAAACAACATCAATAGACTGTTGTAAGTGTTGAAACGTAGCAGTATCTAAAGGTTTGGTGAGAATATCAGCCAATTTTTGTTTGTAAGGCACAAATTCCATATTGATGATACCATTTTCATAGAGATCTCTAATAAAATGATACCTTATCTCAATGTGCTTAGTTCTTGAGTGCTCAACAGGATTCTCAGTTATGCCAATCGCACTTGAGTTGTCACAAAAGATCTTCATTGCACCAGTGTCAATTCCATAATCGGCAAGCATTTGTTTCATCCATAGAAGTTGAGTACAACACGAACCTGCAACAATTTATTCTGCTTCGCAAGTAGACAGGGATTGTGAGTTTTGTTTCTTGCCATGCCATGCCACAAGATTCAACCCAACATAGTAAAATCCCCCTGAAGTACTTTTTCTGTCTACCACATATCCTGCCTAATTTACATCTGAATATGCAGTAAGATCAGTGTTAGTATCATAAGTATAAGATAGACCATACCCAATAGTGTTTTGGATATATCGCATGATCCTCTTTGCAGCTACAAGATGAGATTCCTTTGGATTAGCTGGTAGGCTTCTAAAAGGTCCTACAAATTATAACCGCAAGTGCACGGTCGTCAGTTGTAGCTCGTGCAAGTACGGGTCGATCCACAGAGACTGGGAGTGTTTTGGAGTTTTCTAGCTATTTTGGGCTCCTAAATTGTTGTTGGTTAACTATGAAGCCTTTTGGGCTTTGGGTACCTTTGGATTATAGGCTTGTTTGACAATGAAGTGAATTGAGCTTGGGCTCAGTTGGTCTTGAAGTGCACTAGCCTTGGCCTTTGAAGTGCACTGGGCTTTGAGTGTCAATGGGCTTCTAGATTAACCCAAGACTGAACTGGGCTTTGTAATGAATCTGGGCCTTAGCTTGAGCTAGGCTTCTGAGCTATGGACTAGGCTTTAGCCAAGCAAGAGAACAAATGGGCTTTTAAGTGACAGAACTTGAAACTGAAGTAACAAAAGTGTTGTGAGAAGGTGACAGTGAACACATCAAAAGCAAAACAATGAACAAAAGCAAACAGAACAAAAGTATTATGAGAAGGTGACAGAATAATGAAACTAAACAAAGAACAAAAGCAAAACAAAATGGAACAAAGTGAAAGTGAGAAGGTGACAGTGAAAGTGATAAAATGTGAAACAATGAACAAGTAAACTAAAACAGCAAAGAAACTACTAGGTGATGACAGTGACTGGAAAAATGACAGTGACACAAAGAATGACAAAGAGATAAACCAAGGCCTAAGCCAAGGGCAGTGGAGATGAGAAATTAAGTTAATAGTGAAGTAGAAACAGTGAGACAAAATGGTAATAGGGCAGTGGCACTGAGGTTTTTGATTTCACCTCAAACTTATTCTAATCAATCTTCAATGTGACTCAAATTTCTGCCTCTTGTTCTTCCTATGGGATATCCTAATTACAGCTAAAATACTTACCAAAGTACTAATTGTCTGATTAAAGTACAACTAGTCTAAGGGCTTAGCAACAACTGTGCATGAGCTGCAGCACCATTAGTCACAAGGCTAGCCTAACTAAGTGCTTAAATTATGATTATCCTACACAATTTCAGACCACAAAACTCTTCTCTACATATCAGTTAACTAGCATTCACATGAAGCTTCATCTTTTTCCTCAGCAAGGTGACAAACTAAAACATGGTAAAACTGAAATTAAAAGAAAACAACAACAATAATCTCACAGTAACAGTTAACAGTGGATAAAACAAGAGCAAAATATGAACAACACAAAGATTGGAGAGACTGGCTAATCCAGCTCTCCCAAAATCAGACCAAATGACACTGGCTATTCCACCATCTAGATAAACATGAACAGGAGCTTGATATAAAATGTAACAATCACACACTCAAATTAAATACATGGTGGAGTTCAGAACAGCTAAAATTAACAATGCATTTGAATTGAGAATCATGGAATTCAAAAGATTGAAACCCTCAAAGCTACAGTTCATAACAAAACTAAACTATTCTACTGATGCTCTGGTTAATCCAGGCATAAGCCTTTACATCACACCCACAGTCATATTTATACCCAATTACAAGTTAGGGTTCTTCCCAAAAAATCCCTAAAATCAAACAGAAATTAGGTAAATTATTTCTACCTAATTTGACAGTACAAATCAGACCCATATCTTCTATAATGCTCCTCCATGCTTCTCCCTAACAGTAATTAGAGTTTACTCGAAAATCCCCAAATTAACTGAAATTAGGGTTTGGGTTTTTCTTACCTTGATGTGACAAATCTCCTCAATTAGCATCGACCCATGTCTTCTCTGCTTCTCCTGGTGCCTTTCCCATACCTTGATTTCTTTTCTAGCTTCACCTAATTCTCTACCATGTCTATCAATGCTTTTTATCTATTTTCAAAACCCTGGACTAGGGGAAAACAGTGAAAAGAAGTGAGAGGCATGTTAGAGTGAGAGGGGTTTCGGTGGTTGAGCAGGTGGAGAGTTGGTGGTGGCGGACATGGAGGTACGGCGTTGGTGGCAGTGGAGTTGGTGGTGTACGGTGTGGAGAAGGTGGTGGTGCGGGTAGAGGTGAAGAAAGAGGAGAAGAAATGATTAGGGTTTCTTTTGTTTTTGGGTTATATATCCTAGGGTTATTTCGGTGTGATGCGGGTTCATAGAGTTTTGATGTCTAGCAATACGAAGCCGTGGGATGTGAAGATGGTAGATAGATCCAACGGCTTGATTGAACGGAGCATGTATCGACCGTTAGATGTATAATACATCAAAATTAACGGTGCAAGATGGAGTTAGGTGTTGTGGTGTGAAGCGGATGTATCAGCATTTGATGAACAACAAGGGAGCGACCGTTGGATGTGGTTGAGATCCAATCTGACGGCTAAGAATGGGAGCGATTTTAAGCTTGGGTCTTAGGCTTGGAATTTAGAATTTGGGCTTGAGAAATGAGTTTGGGCTTGGACAATCTTTCCTCTTCAAGCCCATTTCTAACCTTTTGGTCTTGTGCACAACATTCTTCGCGGCTTCCTTGCGTAATTCCTCTCGGCTTTTCACTACTTTTCTGCTTTATTCCGCTCCGCAACTCATCTAGTCTTTATTTACAACATAGAAATACAAAATTAATTAATAAAAATATTTATTCTTGAAAACAATGAAAATATAGAATATGGGATAAAATGTAGAATTAATGCACAAAAGATGAGTTAAATGCCAAGAAAAATATATAGAAATATGCACTTTTTAGCACTCATCAAATACCCCCAAACCTGAATTTTACTTGTCCTCAAGTAAAACAAAACTAAGGAAATCCTACCTATACCACTGTCGCTGGTCTCTCGAATGCATTTAGCGTATGCACTAAGCCTTTTAAACCACTAAGTGTCCCTAGTGGACGAGTTAAGTCTCGTGAAGGTTTGCTTAGAACGTACCTACAAAGTTCTAGGTCAAAATATAAGCTCAGATTCCATCAAATGTGACATGTGCAAGACAGTTTAAGCTCACAGCAAAATGGAGATGTCAATCTAGCTATCAAAGGCACGATCCTAGCACTGATAACAAAAAAAAGACATGTGATAAGAGTGTAAAGTGTATCTACACATGTGTAAAGAAAGATCTGAAGTTATGACTACTAATCACCAAGAGATAGTTTCTCAGGCTAAGAACCAAGGTCGAAATCTAGCTAGCTGTCCGGACTTTACGAGAATTGTGAATGAGTTGGAGGTATTTCACAATTACTCGCGTTGTACATCAATGGCATACATCCTCCTTGCTTATTACAATGAAACAACAAAATGACTATTTACATGACTCTTATTTACATTGACTACTCTCTTTTATTTTTGGAACAAGAGAGAATGGAATTGATAAACACTTGATTTTTTTGTATTTTTTCTGATATTTTCTTTTTTTCTGAATATACATCGTTTTTTTTTTTTTTTTTTTTTTAATTTTTTTTTTTTTTGAATTTTTTTTTTTTGAATTTTGACAAGGAACACTTTGATACATATACAAAAGGAAACAAAAATTACATGACTCTTAGCAAGAGGTAGCCCTTTTTGATGCACCCAGTTAAATTCGATGGTTGTCTTTTTAATGTAACCTCCACCTTCTATCCCAACCAACCAAAGAACAAGCTAGTCAAGTTTCGTTCAGTATTCTAAAGTGATTGGCAATCGTGACTTCCTATCAAACACCTTGAAGATCGAGGCTATACATGTATTGGTAGATCGTGCGCGTGCAAGTTTCTTATCACTATGTGAATTGTGCTAGAATCAGGGTGCCTAAATATCTAGACTAAGACTCCTAATAATTACATATTTGCACAAGAGTCAACATTTCAAGGTAAATGAGCTCCATTTTTATGTTTTTTTTTTTTTTTTTTTTTAATTTTTAAATTTTTTCAAAAAGAAGGAGTTCTTGTTTTCAATTATGGCATATTATCGTATCTACTTTACCCCCAAACCTAAACTAAACATTGTCCTCAATGTTTCAAAATATGAACAAAATTATAATACAACATATGAAGAGGATCATGTTGAGTAGAGAAAAAGGAAAGAGAATACCCGATTTCGGCGAAAGCAATAGAGAACTCCGTTATTCAAGGAAGAATCCAACATATGTCAGCCGAGATCATATTGGATTAGCAAAATATATACAAAAGGAACAAAAAGGGTTTTAAAATTTATCTACTGGATTATATACAAAAAACACCATACACCAAAAGTCTAAAGAGTTGAGGATCAACCCAAAAGACAAAGTGTAGCGGTTTCAACAACTTCACACATGAAAGAAAAGCACGTGAAGCTGTGAAACCAAATGAGCTACCCCCAAACCTGGATTTTACAGAAGATATAATTTTGATAACAAAATCGCGCAGTTTTGGGGGTTCATCATGCACAAGATCTAACTCAAAGTGTACTTTGCTATGGACGGGCAAACATGCAATTTCCAACTGTGGTTCCTCAAAGATATTATATTTAAATGCAAAAAGGTCCAAGAGGACTTGGGAAGCACACAGTTCCAAACCTAGATTAGGGACTCTCAGAAAAGTCGGTTTGACAATATGGGTACAAACCAAATCTAGGTTGGGTGGAAGGCCATCAGATTGTGACTTATGTAGGACGATAGGCACATCATTACTAATCACATCAACATCTCCTAAGTCTTCTACACGTGTCACAACATGCTCACAATCATCAAACAAATTGGCAAGATCACAATCAGAGTCATCAACATCATCAACAAATTTATTCTCATGCATCGGAAAATCAGGAGAAATATCACAATGTGACCTAGGTAGAGAATCAGACACATCAAATATATTTTCATGCATATTAGCATTAGTGTCTACAGAAGATTCAACTATTCCTATGTCATGCTCATCTTCACAGAATAATTGTACGAATCCCATGTCAATATCCAAATCATATGATTTACAATGAGTATTAGAAAAAACAACATTCATGAAGGTCAAGGGCGAGAAGCCATATGTTATTGAACCAACAGGTTCCACAATATTTTCATGTTCTTCTAACATATCATCATAATCATCATAATCATCATCATGGTAGCATGCATATTGGTCCTCATTAACAGTGGTGGTGTCATTAGTCGATTCATGTTCCTCTAAATTAGGTTCATATTCAACATCATTTACATGAATGGGACTAGACACTTCATTAGGGACAACATACATTTCCTCATGAATTTCCTCCTTTTGTAGGTGAAGCAAAATCTGATCTAAATATGCATGAATTCGTGATGTAGATCTATCAAAGTTTTGCTTACTGAGTCTTAAAGCTTCTGTGGTGGAGTCTAAATTCATGGGAGTACAAAATTCTTCATGTTCAAATTGTGGTGAATGGTACATGTGTGCATGGTCATTAGGGTTTACAAAATATTGATCGCAACCCTCAAAGGATTGATTATGGTCCCAATGACTACCATTCTCACAATTTATGGGCATTTCATACCTTGGATTTTCTCTAGATTGCCTAAAATTATGCAAAATATGACAATTCTCAACAGGGTGGTCTAAACTACCACATGAGGGACATGCATAGATTTCAGGTTGCCTAAGAAAATTAGATGTGACAGATTCCTCATGTGATTGCATCTCTAAAGCTGCGATTCGAGCTTCTAATTGATCGATCAGTGATGATTGTGTGAGTGAGGCACTAGCAAAATGTTCATTTTCACGTTGTGGCGAATGATGCATGTGTGAATAGTCATTAGGGTTCATGTATTGAGGCTCGGTACTTTGAAAATGTCCATAATAATTCCTATGACTATTGACATCATGGTCCGTGGAAGGTTCATAACGTGAAGTTTGTCCATATGCAAGTTCTCTAAGGGATTTGTTGTACTCCCCAACTGTAGAAAAAGATCTATTCATGATTGGCTCAAAAGCTAAGTAAAGAATGTACAAAGCTCAGAATTTGGTTTTTAAAGGGTTTGGATTTTTGGGAAAGGGTTTTGAAAAGAAAATTTGGTTTTGCTTGGGATAAAATTTTGGTTTTTAAAGAGGGAAAAAAAATTTTGGTTTTTGAAATTAGGAGCAAAATTTTTTTTTTTTTTTATTTATTTATTTTAAAAGAAAATAAAATTTGGTTTTTGAATGGGAGCAAGCCCACTGTTGGTTTTGTGTTTGCTTTGGCTCAGCTGGTTTGAAAACGTTTGGTGAAACTGAGTCCAAAATCTCGGCCTAGAATTTGGGTACTCGGCCCAGTAACGAGTTAACCTAGCGTGATCGGTAACAAGCTCAACTGGGTTTAAAAACCCAGAATACAAAATACCAGTCCAAATTAAACAAGCTCACAAAAATTAAATACAAGCCCCCAAATTAAACAAACAAGCCCACAAAAATTAATTACAAACCCAACAGAAAATAAAAAGCCCAAGAATTGGCTTTAATATTACAAGCCCACAATTAAAAATTGGAAGCCCACAATTCGGGTTCTCTTAAATGGGTTACCTTTTAAGCACAGCCCAGCTGCTCTGATATTGTTGCAAAAACCCAGTTGGGCTTTGGTTCTTTTCCTTGGTGGCGTCCCAGTAGAGGAAAAACTGGTTCAGAACAGCAGGTCCAACAGCAAATGAAGTGAAGCAGATGCAGATGCAAATGCTATGCAGTAAAATGCAAAAATAGCTAATAAAACTACAAGAAAAACACAGCACCAGTCCCCGGCAGCGCGCCAAAAACTTGGTAGGCTTCTAAAAGGTCCTACAAATTATAACCGCAAGTGCACGGTCGTCAGTTGTAGCTCGTGCAAGTACGGGTCGATCCACAGATACTGGGAGTGTTTTGGAGTTTTCTAGCTATTTTGGGCTCCTAAATTGTTGTTGGTTAACTATGAAGCCTTTTGGGCTTTGGGTACCTTTGGATTATAGGCTTGTTTGACAATGAAGTGAACTGAGCTTGGGCTCAGTTGGTCTTGAAGTGCACTAGCTTTGGCCTTTGAAGTGCACTGGGCTTTGAGTGTCAATGGGCTTCTAGATTAACCCAAGACTGAACTGGGCTTTGTAATGAATCTGGGCCTTAGCTTGAGCTAGGCTTCTGAGCTATGGACTAGGCTTTAGCCAAGCAAGAGAACAAATGGGCTTTTAAGTGACAGAACTTGAAACTGAAGTAACAAAAGTGTTGTGAGAAGGTGACAGTGAACACATCAAAAGCAAAACAATGAACAAAAGCAAACAGAACAAAAGTATTATGAGAAGGTGACAGAACAATGAAACTAAACAAAGAACAAAAGCAAAACAAAATGGAACAAAGTGAAAGTGAGAAGGTGACAGTGAAAGTGATAAAATGTGAAACAATGAACAAGTAAACTAAAACATCAAAGAAACTACTAGGTGATGACAGTGACTGGAAAAATGACAGTGACACAAAGAATGACAAAGAGATAAACCAAGGCCTAAGCCAAGGGCAGTGGAGATGAGAAATTAAGTTAATAGTGAAGTAGAAACAGTGAGACAAAATGGTAATAGGGCAGTGGCACTGAGGTTTTTGATTTCACCTCAAACTTATGCTAATCAATCTTCAATGTGACTCAAATTTCTGCCTCTTGTTCTTCCTATGGGATATCCTAATTACAGCTAAAATACTTACCAAAGTACTAATTGTCTGATTAAAGTACAACTAGTCTAAGGGCTTAGCAACAACTGTGCATGAGATGCAGCACCATTAGTCACAAGGCTAGCCTAACTAAGTGCTTAAATTATGATTATCCTGCACAATTTCAGACCACAAAACTCTTCTCTACATATCAGTTAACTAGCATTCACATGAAGCTTCATCTTTTTCCTCAGCAAGGTGACAAACTAAAACATGGTAAAACTGAAATTAAAAGAAAACAACAACAATAACCTCACAGTAACAGTAACAGTTAACAGTGGATAAAACAAGAGCAAAATATGAACAGCACAAAGATTGGAGAGACTGGCTAATCCAGCTCTCCCAAAATCAGACCAAATGACACTGGCTATTCCAGCATCTAGATAAACATGAACAGGAGCTTGATATAAAATGTAACAATCACACACTCAAATTAAATACATGGTGGAGTTCAGAACAGCTAAAATTAACAATGCATTTGAATTGAGAATCATAGAATTGAAAAGATTGAAACCCTCAAAGCTACAGTTCATAACAAAACTAAACTATTCTACTGATGCTCTGGTTAATCCAGGCATAAGCCTTTACATCACACCCACAGTCATATTTATACCCAATTACAAGTTAGGGTTCTTCACAAAAAATCCCTAAAATCAAACAGAAATTAGGTAAATTATTTCTACCTAATTTGACAGTACAAATCAGACCCATATATTCTATAATGCTCCTCCATGCTTCTCCCTAACAGTAATTAGAGTTTACTCGAAAATCCCCAAATTAACTGAAATTAGGGTTTGGGTTTTTCTTACCTTGATGTGACAAATCTCCTCAATTAGCATTGACCCATGTCTTCTCTGCTTCTCCTGGTGCCTTTCCCATACCTTGATTTCTTTTCTAGCTTCACCTAATTCTCTACCATGTCTATCAATGCTTTTTCTCTATTTTCAAAACCCTAGACTAGGGGAAAACAATGAAAAGAAGTGAGAGGCATGTTAGAGTGAGAGGGGTTTCGGTGGTTGAGCAGGTGGAGAGTTGGTGGTGGCGGACATGGAGGTACGGCGTTGGTGGCAGTGGAGTTGGTGGTGTACGGTGTGGAGAAGGTGGTGGTGCGGGTAGAGGTGAAGAAAGAGGAGAAGAAATGATTAGGGTGTCTTTTGTTTTTGGGTTATATATCCTAGGGTTATTTCGGTGTGATGCGGGTTCATAGAGTTTTGATGTCTAGCAATACGAAGCCGTGGGATGTGAAGATGGTAGATAGATCCAACGGCTTGATTGAACGGAGCATGTATCGACCGTTAGATGTATAATACATCAAAATTAACGGTGCAAGATGGAGTTAGGTGCTGTGGTGTGAAGCGGATGTATCAGCATTTGATGAACAACAAGGGAGCGATCGTTGGATGTGGTTGAGATCCAATCTGACGGCTAAGAATGGGAGCGATTTTAGGCTTGGGTCTTAGGCTTAGAATTTAGAATTTGGGCTTGAGAAATGAGTTTGGGCTTGGACAATCTTTCCTCTTCAAGCCCATTTCTATCCTTTTGGTCTTGTGCACAACATTCTTCGCGGCTTCCTTGCGTAATTCCTCTCGGCTTTTCACTACTTTTCTGCTCTATTCCGCTCCGCAACTCATCTAGTCTTTATTTACAACCTAGAAATACAAAATTAATTAATAAAAATATTTATTCTTGAAAACAATGAAAATACAGAATATGGGATAAAATGTAGAATTAATGCACAAAAGATGAGTTAAATGCCAAGAAAAATATATAGAATTATGCACTTTTTAGCACTCATCATTAGCCTGAAATCTAGCACAACAACCAACACTAAAAGCAATATCAGGTATAGTAGTTGTAAGATATAAGAGGCTTCCAATGATAGATCAATAAAGCTTTTGATCCACATTTACTCATTTCTCATCTCATCTCGATGTAGTTTACCAGTAGTGGGAATAGGCATCAGTTTTGGAGTTGACTTGTCAAGACCGAACATTGTCACAAGATCCTTAGCATATTTTTCTTGAGATAAGTAATTTCCATCCTTATGTTGTTGAATCTGTAATCCTGAAAAGAATTTTAATTCACCAACATTGCTCATTTCAAACTCCTTACCAAGAGAGACTTGAAAATATTTTGCAAGTTTTTCAGAAGTCGATCCATAGATGATATCATCTACATAAACTTGAGCAATGGCAATATATTTCCCACTCCACTTGGTAAACAATGTTATATCAGCTCCACCTCTCGAGAAACCTTTCCTAAGAAGAGAAGTAGTTAGTTTTTAGAACCATGCACGATGAGCTTGTTTTAACCCATACAATGCCTTTTCGAGCTTAAGGATATGATCTGGAAAATCAGGATTTTCAAATCCCTTAGGTTGAGCAACATAGACCTCTTCCTTTAAATTTCCGTTTAGGAATGCGGATTTTATGTCTATCTGAAACAGCTTAACCTTAAGAAAACAAGCATGAGATAATAACAACCGAATGGACTCAAGGCGTGCCACAAGACAAAGGTTTCGTCAAAGTAGATACTTTCAATCTGTGAATATCCCTAAGCGACAAGTCTGGCTTTGTTTCTGACAATGGTGCCAAATTCATCACACGTGCTAATTTGCACATATCTTTGTCGAAGTTACTGAATCTTAAAAGTTTAATAAGTGGAATAAATCCTAGTGAACATATAAATTTTTGGGGAAAAATTTCATGAATATTTCAAAAATACTTCCTTCGGAGTATTTGATCGCTTAAAGTCAATATGTCGCCTTAAAAACGTCGAAGCTATGCCTTCATATTTGAATAATGCGTTGAAGGTTTTAATGATAGAAGTATAACCCTTAATTATATACACAAATGAATTTTGTATCTGGGACTCTTTAATGGAGATAAGTACTTCTGAGTCCAAATATATTGTTAACCCTAAAATTGGAATACCTGGTAAGACATCCATAATATATATGTAAACAATAAGATCAGAACCCAAGAAAATCTTCAAAATGTAAACCATTGCCGATCTCGAACGGTACATTGATAGAGTCGTGTTGATAACATATTGAAGTAGAAATAAAACATGGAAGAACAAAAAAAGGATAACTCTTATTCATTGGAGATTAGAGATACGTTACATGTTACATAGGTTGAGCGTCCACATATAGGCTATGAGGTAAACCATGGTTACATCAATATGGACCACATGTACATGGGCTCAAGGCCCTACAACAACTTCGGAAATGTAAATTAAATTTTTAAACTCGTCCCTTGGACTCTTTTTTTTTTTTAAAGATTGGAATTTATACATTAAGGAATCAGACTTACATTTTTGGAATATCATAATGGGTCTTCTCTACTAAGAGCTTAAGAGGTAAAGATTGTGGTCGAGTGATATCCGTTTTTTTGATAGAAGCCTTTTCGGGTTTTTCCACGCTTAGCTTACATGACTTACATAGAAACATGTTGGACAACGTGATTAGGAGATTCTCTAGTTTGTTCGTGATATGAGACTGCCTGGTTGTATGACACACCCAGCTTCTTCTTGATCCCGGTGTCAGTTTCTTGTTGGAGATGCAGTAAAGTACTCTACTTCGAGAGTGGTAGAGTATACCAACATGGGTATTGTTCAACACGTATAACATTTCCATGATTATCTTAAGTTTAGAATTTTATTTATCCCAATAGGTGTAACAATGTTATTTAAGATACCTCTCAACCAGTTACTTGAGATTGAATATCTCAGTAAAGATCGTGAATCTCTTGCGATCATACTTCAACCCATACAGGTTCTTTAGTTTAACGATGAAGTAGAAAAATAAAAATGGAAAGATTTTTCTGACTCCCGACAACATTTCTGAGTTTCTTTTCATAAAAAATAAGACGTGCTAATTTGCACTTATCTTTGTTGAAGTTACTGAATCTTTAAAAGTTTAATGAGTGGAATAAATCCCAGTGAACATTCAAATTTTTGGGGAAAAATTTCATGTATGTTTCAGAAAAACTTCCTTCGGAATACTTCATTGGCTAAAGTCAATATGTCGCCTTAAAAACGTAGAAGCTATGCCTTCATCTTTGAATAATGTTGTTGATGGTGGTTTTTAGTTTAAGGTTAAAATCGTAAAACCTTAGTCAAACAGTGACGTCATACTTGAGTAATAATTTCACCACTAGCATATTTATTAAACCATTCAACATGTCTGCGTAAAATTACCGGGGTACCTTTTTTATGTAAATGCCATGCTCCACAGCAGAGCCCTCGGTACTGACCGGCATCCTCTCTACACATGACAGTTGCGCATGCTAGCCAAACGTTCCAATCACGCGTGCCACATATTTAAAACTAGGGTTTGGACACGCTAAACCCTAATAGCCATATCTCCGCGCTGAAGGCATGCCAACCATGCCAGCCGCACCACCGTGCCAATGGCATGCCATGCCAGCCACATCTCCGCGCCAAAGGCATGCCAACCATGCCAGTCGCATCACCGTGCCAATGGCATGCCATGCCAGCCATATCTCTGCACCAAAGGAATGCCAACTATGTCAACCGCACCACCGTGCCAATGGCATGCCATGTCAGCAACATCTCCACGCCAAAGGAATGCCAACTATGCCAGATGCAAATCTCAGCCGTCCAAGTTCGCCACCAAACACGTGGAAACTTTTGGCCCAATGCCAAGCCCTAATTTTGGCTGCGCCTAAACTATGCCAAAACCCTAATTTGGCCGCGCCTAAAACTATGCAAAAATCCTAGCTTGGCCGCGCCTAAACCATGCCAAAGCCACACCGGCCATGCCTCCATGCCGCTGGATGCCAAACGAAGGGTTGCAACAATCAACGACCACCCTTCCTTCTGAGATGCAAATCTCAGCTGTCCAAGTTCGCCACCAAACGCGTGGAAAACTTTTGGCCTAATGCCAAGCCCTAATTTTGGCTGCGCCTAAACTATGGCAAAACCCAAATTTCGGTCGCGCCTAAACTATGCCAAAATCCTAGCTTGGTCGCGCCTAAACCATGCCAAAGCCACACCATCCATGCCTCCATGCCGATGGATGCCAAACGAAGGGTTGCAACAATCAACGACCACCCTCCTTCTGAGATGGAAATCTCAGCCGTCCAAGTTCTTCACCAAACGCGTGGCAACTTTTGGCCCAATGCCAAGCCCTAATTTTGGCCGCGCCTAAACTATGCCAAAACCCTAATTTTGGTCGCGCCTAAAACTATGCCAAAATCCTAGCTTGGCCCCACCTAAACCATGCAAAAGCCATGCCGACCATGCCTCCATGCCGCTGGCTTCCAAACGAAGGGTTGCAACAATCAACGGCCACCCTTCCTTCTGAGATGCAAATCTCAGCCGTCCAAGTTCGACACCAAACGAGTTGCGAATTTTGGCCCAATGCCAAGCCCTAATTTTGGCCGCGCCTAAACCATGCCAAAGCCACACCGGCCATGCCTCCATGCCACTGGATGCCAAACGAAGGGTTGCACCAATCAACGACCACCCTTCCTTCTGAGATGAAAATCTCAACCGTCCAAGTTCGCCACCAAACGCGTGGCAACTTTTGGCCTAATGCCAAGCCTTAATTTTGGCGCGACGCTAAACTATGAATGCCAAAACCCAAATTTTGGTCGTGCCTAAAACTATGCCAAAATCCTAGCTTGGACGCGCCTAAACCATGCCAAATCCACATCGTCCATGCCTCCATGCCGCTGGATGCCAAACGAAGGGTTGCAACAATCAACGACCACCCTTCCTTCTAAGATGCAAATCTCAGCCGTCCAAGTTCGCCACCAAACGCGTGGAAACTTTTGGCCCAATGCCAAGCCCTAATTTTGGCCGCGCCGAAACTATGCCAAAACCCTAATTCTGGTCGCGCCTAAAACTAAGCCAAAATTCTAGCTTGGCCACGCCTAAACAATGCAAAAGCCACGCCGCCATTCCTCCATGCCAATGGATACCAAACGAAGGGTTACAACATTCAACGGCCACCCTTCCTTCTGAGATGCAAATCTCAACCGTCCAAGTTCGCCACCAAACGCGTGGCAACTTTTGGCCCCATGCCAAAACCCTAATTTTGGCCGCGCCTAAAACTATGCCAAAATCCTAGCTTGGCCGCGCCTAAACCATGACAAAGCCACACCGGCCATGCCTCCATGCCGCTGGTTTCCAAACGAAGGGTTGCAACAATCAACGGCCATCCTTCCTTCTGAGATGCAAATCCAACCTGTCCAAGTTCGCCACCAAACGCGTGGCAACTTTTGGCCCAATGCCAAGCCCTAATTTTGGCCGCGCCTAACTAAGCCAAAACCCTAATTTTGGCCGCGCCTAAAACTATTCCAAAATCCTAGCTTGGTCGCGCCTAAACCATGCCAAAGCCACGCCAGCCATGCCTCCATGCCGCTAGCTGCCAAACGAGGGTTGCAACAATCAACGACCACCCTTCCTTCTGAGATGCAAATCTCAGCCGTCCAAGTTCGCCACCAAACGCGTGGAAACTTTTGGCCTAATGCCAAGCCCTAATTTTGGCTGCGCCTAAACTATGCCAAAACCCAAAATTTGGCCGCGCCTAAAACTATGCCAAAATCCAAGCTTAGTCGCGCCTAAACCATGCTAAAGCCACGCCGGCTATGCCTCCATGCCGCTGGCTTCCAAACGAAGGATTGCAACAATCAACGTCCACCCTTCCTTCTGAGATGCAAATCCAACCTGTCCAAGTTCGCCACCAAACGCGTGGCAACTTTTGGCCCAATGCCAATCCCTAATTTTGGCCGCGCCTAAACTATGCCAAAACCCTAATTTTGGCCGCGCCAAAAACTTTGGCAAAATCCTAGCTTGGAGGTGCCTAAACCATGCCAAAACCACGCCGGCCATGCCTCCATGCCGCTGGCTGCCAAACGAAGGGTTGCAACAATCAACGACCACCCTTCCTTCTGAGATGCAAATCTCAGCCGTCCAAGTTCGCCACCAAACGCGTGGCAACTTTTGGCCCAATGCCAAGCCCTAATTTTGGTCGTGCCTAAACTATGCCAAAACCCTAATTTTGGACGCGCCTAAAACTGTGCCAAAATCCTAGCTTGGCCGCGCCTAAACCATGCCAAAGCCACACCGGCCATGCCGCTGGATGCCAAACGAAGGGTTGCAACAATCAACGACCACCATTCCTTCTGAGATGCAAATCTCAGCCATCCAAGTTCGCCACCAAACGCGTGGCAAATTTCGGCCCAATGCCAAGCCCTAATTTTGGCCGCGCCTAAACTATGCCAAAACCTTAATTTTGGCCGCGCCTAAAACTATGCCAAAATCCTATCTTGGCCGCGCCCAAACCATGCCAAATCCACGCCGGCCATTCTTCCATATCGCTGGCTGCCAAACGAAGGGTTGCAACAATCAACGGCCACCCTTCCTTCTAAGATGCGAATCTCAGCCGTCCAAGTTCGCCACCAAACGCGTGGAAACTTTTGGCCTAAATCCAAGCCCTAATTTTGGTCGCACTTAAACTATGCCAAATCCCTAATTTTGGCCACGCCTAAAACTATGCCAAAATCCTAGCTTGGCCGCGCCTAAACCATGCCAAAGCCACGCGCGGCCATGCCTCCATGCCGCTAGCTGCCAAACGAAGGGTTGCAACAATCAACGACCACCCTTCCTTCTGAGATGCAAATCTCAGCCGTCCAAGTTCGCCATCAAAGGCGTGGCAACTTTTGGTTCAATGCCAAGCCCTAATTTTGGCCGCACCTAAACTATGCCAAAACCCTAATTTTGGCCGCGCCTAAAACTACGCAAAAATCCTAGCTTGGCCGCGCCTAAACCTTGCCAAAGCCACACCGGCCATGCCTCCATGCCGCTGGATGCCAAACGAAGGGTTGCAACAATCAACGACCACCATTCCTTCTGAGATGCAAATCTCAGCCGTCCAAGTTCGCCACCAAACGCGTGGCAAATTTTGGCCCAATCCCAAGCCTTAATTTTGGCCGCGCCTAAAACTATGTCAGAATCCTAGCTTGGCCGCACCTAAACAATGCCAAAGCCATGCCGGCCATGCCTCCATGTCGCTGGCTGCCAAACGAAGGGTTGCAACAATCAACGACCACCCTTCCTTCTGAGATGCAAATCTCAGCCGTCCAAGTTCGCCACCAAACGCATGGAAACTTTTAGCCCAATGCCAAGCCCTAATTTTGTTCGTGCCTAAACTATGCCAAAACCCTAATTTTGGCCGCGCCTAAAACTATGCCAAAATCCTAGCTTGGCCGCGCCTAAACCATGCCGCTGGCTGCCAAACGATGGGTTGCAACAATCAACGACTATCCTTCCTCCTGAGATGCAGATCTCAGCCGTACAAACTTGCCGCCAAACGACTTGTGGCAATCTCTTGGCTACGCTGCAAACTGTTTGGCCACGACACATACTTAGCTATGCCAATTCTTTGGTCACTGCATCAAACCCTAATTAGCCACGCCAAGAGCATGCGCAAGCCATGCCAGAACCGTGGCAACGCCACTGGCTACCAACGGAAGGTAACCACAATCAACGGCTAACCTTCCTCTCAAGATGCGAAATCTCGGCCGTCGAAAGTCACCACCGAACCGCCAAGCCTCTCAATATTAACTTTCCAAACAACAACAACATGCTACACGTTTTCCACGAAAACACTCGAGACATTAAAACATGTCACAAACTGGGGGATGCTCATCAGGGTATTGGTCTGGCGGCTTACAGCGTGCGGCGTACACTACGCCCGTTACAAGAAAGTGTCATAAGAGTGAAGCGTTTAGTAAATTCAAGGACTAATGGTGAAACGTTTCCTTCATTATGGAAACATCAATTCTAGGGTTACCCGTTACCGCTTTCTTCCATTTACTCAACCGTTTCCACTTCTTACGAGACCAGTGTACGTTTCGTTGCGACTTGTAAAAATAGGTCTCACCTATTTCCACCAAAAACAAGTTTTGGTCAGGAGAATACAATACTCAGAAATCACTTGTTAGCTTTCCCATCTGTTAGCTTTCCACTTTCTGATACAAGTCGTCAAACAAATACTCTTCCCAAATCAACTATTTTGGTCTCAACACTCTCTTCGCTTCCCTCCTAGACCAACCCTTCTCCTTCACTTTGTGACCGAAGCAAGTCTGGAACAACCGTTTCTTGGTTTAGGCCGGATTTGTACAGATTGATCTCTCGAATCAAAGTACTCCCTTGCAGGACATTGTTTAGGGTTTAGACTCGTTTCTTACCCACACATTCGAAATTACCAAAATCAGCAGAAACTGTTTTCACCCTCAAAGAATTGGCGACCACAGTGGGAGATGAATCTCTCGGTTGCAATATCGATTTCCAATTTCTCGTTTCACTTTTCAATTCCGATCTCAAGATGGTAGAAGTAGACAATCCGCTCAGGAATCAATGTCTCAGTTATTAGTTATCACACGACAAGGAGTGACTGGGGACTTATCGCGGTCAGGACGGCGTCACCCATAAAACTACGGCGGACATGCCTATGGCTAGGGTTTGCACCAAGATGGAAGAACAAGATAAATGAGGAAAGATGGAATACATACCTGGAGTATGCTCGTTGTGTTGCTACTAGCTCCAAAACGAGGGAATAAAACTGATGATACGGGATAAAGAAGATGGGTAGCGCCTTTTATAGGCATGATTTCTTTGGAGCTCGAATGGAGGAAGGTTTCCTATTTTTGGTTACACATGGGAAGAGGCAACCAGACCCGCTAGCAACGCTCCATGGCGCCAACAGGCTGTGGCCAAGCTAGCGCCAAGAGGCCACCAGCGCCATCTCCACGCTTCAGCCGGCACCATCTCCGCATCCTAGCCGGCGCCATCTCCGCGTCCCCTCCACTCCTAGCCAGCGCCAACAACTTGCATCCTTCCAGCGCCAGCAGCTTGCATCCTTTCCAGCGCTAACAACATGCACCCTTCCAGCGCCATCTTTTCGCTTCACAACCATCCAAAGTCCAGCGCCATCTTCTCCGCTCCACAACCAGCTACAGCAGCACCATCCTCACCCTTGGAAACAATGCCATGGCTCCAGCACTCCGTGATCAAAACCGCACCATCTCTGGGCGATACACCTACGATCACCAGAAAGAGAGCCGCTTTCTCCATCCTAATGTTTCTTCAAGTATGACAGCTATAACCGTCACCAGAGCCGCTGCTACTCCACCATCAGGTCAAGAGACTAGAGGAGCCGGAAGAAGTCGACCTCCTTTTACCACTGATGATTTGATGGAAAGACAAAAGGTTCTCGTAAGGCTCAGACAGACGTGTCTATAACTCAGAAAGAGATACCTATTTCCTCAAGACACTGACAGAGCGGCCACCATAAGAGTCACGTCAACCCAACAGAGAGCTGAAAAGGAATACTTTTAACATCCGGCGTAGGCACTTCAGCAGGACGTGCGTTTATAGATGAAGAGGCTCGCTTTGCTCTTGAATGCCCAGTAGAAGGGAATCAACAATCTAATTTCATCACACGTAAAGATCAGGAACGACTTCTCCAAAACCGAGGCAAAGGAAATCAACAACCCTCCTAAGCTCACAGACCTCTTCCCGTCAGGAGCTGCATGATTTCTGGGGACTTCGCCCACAAAATCGTGCAGTCTATGATGAAACATTTATGTGAGATTCTATGTTTCTCCAAGGTGTAGCGTCAAGACATATTTGCATCCCTCAACCGCACTGCATCAGGAAAGCCGCTGTTTCCAGCCAGGGAAGCCGTTCTCAAACCCCAACCTCTCCTGGAAAGCACGATTGATAGATGGAACTGGGGACTCCTAACCACTGTTCGCTTGAAGGGTGCCAGTTTGACAGCACGCTGATTGACGCAGCTGCTCCGCTTCAACGTCCTTCAGCAGCGTCTCCGCTTCAACGTACGCTCCAGCAGCCGCTCCGCTTCAACGTCCTCCAGCAGCGGCTCCACTTCAACGTCCTCCAGCAGCGGCTCCGCTTCAACGTTCTCTACAGCAGACGCTCAACTTCAAAGTCCTCCAGCAGCGACTCCACTTCAACATCCTCCAGTAGCGGCTCCGCTTCAACGTTCGTTCCGGCAGCCGCTCTGGCAGCCGCTCCGCTTCAACGTTCGCTCCAGCAGCCGCTCCGCTTCAGCGTTCTCTCCATAAGCTGCTCCAGGATCCGAAGCCGAAGCTTCAGCGTTTGGATCCTTAAGTTTCAACGTCCTCTCCAAGATCCGAAGCCACTTCAACGCTGCTCCCTCCTGCCAAAGATCGTACCGTGTCCATCACTCCTTCCTGCAAAGGGTCGTGCCACCACACTCCCCATGTCAAAGATCATGATCGCAGCCATCCAATCTTCATAGTCATGGCCACCTTTTGATCCATCCCGCAAAAACTCGTGATCATGGAAAGTTTGCTCGCATACGCATCCCGCCAATACTTTTACTTCCATGGATGCCCATACAATTCCAGCCAACCTACTTTGTTCCCACGACAGTATAGTCTCTTCTGATTATTTCTTCTACCAAGAACTGTTGCTGCTCATTTGCCGATACCAGCCAGAGCTCCACCGCCGCAACAATCACTACAAAGATCTACACGGAATCCCTTCACTGTCAAAGCTCAGAAGACACAGTCAACCAAAATGCCATAGCCATAACAAGGTCATCTACCCTTCAAGAGTGTAGCGCAAGAATATCATCACCTCTCTGTCTAGAAGACGCCTTCAACACTTTACGAGGCCTCGGTGGATCCCAAGCCTGCTCGGAGGAAAACAACTTCAGAAACTAAAGAAAAATGCGACTGGGGACTGCTCATCGCAGTCCATCCCGATGATCATTAAATACTCATGAGATAACTCCAGAGACGTGGCTGAAACATTTTATTGAAGAAACAGAGGGAGCCACGATAAGCAACATAACTCTCTCATATCTACCTCTTCGCTATCCAGAATATTTCGTCCATGTGATATCCTGAGCGTCCCAGCGTCACATCCAGAAGAGTACATTAAGCTTGTATAAAATATCGTGGACATGGATTCAAGGAGATGAAATGAAAGTATGCTACACATGGGTACTACCAGCATGAGACGCTTTCACCCCCTCAACTTGGTTATTTCTGATTTCAACATCATCACTGCCGAAGTTTTATGAGCCGCAGGAATTTCTCAACATGAAGCCGTATATGTGTATCGAAGACTCCAAAAGCACGCCACAAAGATACATTCACATATTCAGACATGCCATCGGATCTAACAAAAATATAACTGGGGACTGCTCACCGCATCCCATTCCATACGATAGTCCAAGATTCAGAAGCTGGTTTGAAGGATTCTCTTGGAACAAAGTCTTTGAAGACTTGATAGCAGCACATCGGCAACAGAATGTCTCCCAACTCATCTATTTCATCCCGTGGCTTCGGAAGATTTCTATCATACAATCATCCACAACATATCATCATCGCGATCAGAAGGTCCAGACACTGAACAAAATAAAGTCAAGGATGGACCGACAACGCAACCACAATCTCCAAGGTTAGCCCTAACATGATCGTTGCCGAGCATATATTTCATCCATCCATCCCAAGAATGCAATGGAGTTTGGTAAATTTTGGAATCCACTGGAGAGACACTGCAGACGAAAGCACGAATCCAAACGAGCAACAGGAAACAGAAGAGGGTCGATACCTCTTTTCATGTGGACGGAGCTTCTAGAGTTTGAACAGAATAAAGATTCCCTCTTAGATCCATGAACGGGAATAGATGATTGGGCGCGACTATGCCACCTCGGGACCGCAACTTCCTGAGTTTTATTTTCGGGAAGTTTTCAACTTCTAAACGATCTCAAAACCTAAATATTCCCGCGAAGGGAGATAGGAAATTCTTTTCTGATCGAAATAGATGGGCGGACCGTCAAAATCCGAGTTTGTACGAGAATTATACAACGATTATAGTAAGGGGCGCTAATTAAGGTTTCGACATGACAAACCCTAATTTAGACAAAGTTGACATCATTCCACGGAACCGAAGCCAGTCGTCACCCTTCCACGGAACTGAAGCCAGTCGTCATCCTTGCACGGAACTGAAGCCAGTATCCACCACTCCACGGAACTGAAGCCGGTCGTCACCCTTCCACGGAACTGAAGCCAGTCTCCACCATTCCTCGAAACTGAAGCCGGTCGTCACCCTTCCACGGAACTGAAGCCAGTCTCCACCATTCCACGGAACTGAAGACAGTCGTCACCCTTCCACGGAACTGAAGCCAGTCGTCATCCTTCCACGGAACTGCAGCCAGTTGCCATCCTTCCACGGGCCCGCAACATCCCTCCTGAATTCTCCCTGAGTTTTACTGTCGGACTGTTTTTACCTCCTAAACGGGCTCGAAACCTAAATATTCCCACGCAAGGAGGTAGGAAATTCTTTTCAGATCGAAATGTAGGGGCGGACCGTCAAAATCCGAGTTCGTACGAGACTTCTACAACATTTTTAGTAAGAGGCGCTAATTAGGGTTTCGGCATGCCAAACCATAATTTAGACAAACTTTCCAGGCGTCGTCACCACCGTTTGGTAGCCGAAGTTCCACCGCCATCACCACCGTTTGGTATCCGAATTTACGAAACCAGTTTCCACCATTCCGCGGACCGAAGACAGTATCCAGCGCCAGCGGCTCCATTCCAAGCCGCACTATGCCAACGGCTCCATTCCAAGCCCCACACTGCCAGAGGATCCATTCCAAGTCGCACCATGCCAGCGGCTCCATTCCAAGCGTACGATGTCAGCGGATCCAAGCCAAGCTGACGCCAACTGCCTGCGTCCCAGCCAGCGACCATCTCTGCCACTTCGCGCCCTAGCTATCAACACTGTTCACCTTTCAATGGCTAACCAGAGCACTGTCTCACATACCAAATTGCAATGCCGCCTCTGTCGGCCAGTATCCAAAGACGCAACACTGATGCCAACATACCATGGCCGAGCCGAATTTACGCAAAGCCGCCAATGCAAGAGTTATGGATTTTATTTACCTCCCGAAAAAAGTTAGTCGAATCTTCCTGACCATCTCTTCTTGACTTGCAGTTTCGATTTTATCCTCGTCTGTTACCATCTCATGCTTACCTCGCAACAAGGCCATGTTTCGAGCTAAGCAGGGGACTTAATGTTGATGGTGGTTTAGGGTTAAAATCGTAAAACCTTAGTCAAACAGTGACGTCACACTTGAGTAATAATGTCGCCACTAGCACATTTATTAAACCATTCAACATGTCTGCGTAAAATTTCCCGGCTACCTTTTTTTTATGTAAATTCCATGCTCCACGGCAGAGCCCTCGGTACTGACTGGCATCATCTCTACACATGCCAGCTGCGCATGCTAGCCAAACGTGCCAATCACGCGTGCCACATATTTTAAACTAGAGTTTCGACACGCTAAACCCTAATATCCATCCCCGCGTCGAAGTCATGCCAACCATGCCAGCCGTACCACTGTGCCAATGGCATGCCATGCCAGCCACATCTTCGCGCCAAAGGCATGCCAACCATGCCAGCTGCACCACCGTGCCAATGGCATGCCATGCCATCCACATCTCCGCGCCAAAGGCATGCCAACCATGCCAGCCGCACCACCGTGCCAATGGCATGCCATGCCAGCCACATCTCCGCGCCAAAGGCATGGAAACCATGCCAGCCGCACCACCGTGCCTAGGGCTGTCAATGGATAAATATCCGTCGGATATTTGACAAACCGATAAGGTTAAGGTTAAGGGTTATCGGATATCCGATATCCGATAACATCCGGCGGATATCAAAAAATGCAATTCGATAAGGTTAAGGTTAAGCTATCGGATATCGGATTTTTATTCGTTAAAATCCGATTTTGTTCCCACAGAAACAAATGCTGAAAATTTAAGCTTTTTAAGTTTCTTAATAGAGTCTTTATTGTTCAGTGTAAGAAAAGCAAACCACACAAACACCTCAGTCACATCACACATGAAAAAACAAATAAAAGAATCTGCAACTACAAACAAAAACAAACTACACTCAAACAGGCTGGATCTTCTTTGCTGGTTGCATGTTGCATCAACTTCAGTCGACGACTTCCATATATGCATTCACAAAAACCTGGTTTCAGAGAGCAGTACAATTGATTTATTCATCTGTCAAGACCTGGTTTCAGAGAGCAGTACAATATAATTGTGGTTCTGTTCTAAGAGATGCAGTGGACCTAGGTTAATATCATCATGGTCAGTGCACAGAAGACCTAACAAGGTTAATAATCTGTCAGATTGATACCCTTGAGTGCACAAGAGAACTCATGAAACTGGTCATATAGTACTAATGAAGTTTACAATAGATAAGATTTTGGTACCTAAAAAAGCAAAGGAAAAGAAACAAATATTTACCTGCATCAAAGAAGTCTGGCAGCCAATCACTTAAGCATAGCAATGCTTATCAAATATTTATCTGAGATACATACTTATCAAATTAACTCTTTCCATCTGTTTTCTGCAAACTGAAGATAATTGTTTTAACATATGGCAGGGTATATAAGACAGCAGTAGCATCAATCACTAAGCTATTAGCCATCAGCTGCACTATCATTACTAAATTATACCAAATATCACTATGAAAACCATAAAAACATATTCATTATATCCATTATCCAATGAACAATGTCTCTAGCCCTCAAGAATTTCATGACTGAAAGATCCAATAATTGAGCAAGAGAACTACTTATCAGAAGCAAGAATGATGGCTAACTGCAGACTCATGTTAATGATTTACTCTTCTTACCCTCTTACAAACACTCACAACGACACTGACACTGCTACTACTGTTCAAAATATAGCTGAGATTGACTGTACACAACAAGAGGAGTTCTAGACTTGTCACGTACAAACAACTTAAACAACCAGATATAACTTCAGAATTCTAAGTTCAAGACAGGCCACAATGCACTAGTGGAAACTAGGCCGAGCCATTGGAATTCAGTGTGCTACAATGGCATGCCATGCCAGCCACATCTCCGCTCTAAAGGCATACCAACCATGCCAGCCACACCTCCGCACCAAAGGCATGCCGGCCATGCCTCCATGTCGTTAGCTGCCAAACGAAGGGTTGCAACAATCAACGTCCACCCTTCCTTCTGAGATGCAAATCCCATCCGTCCAAGTTCGCCACCAAACGCGTGGCAACTTTTGTCCCAATGCCAAGCCCTAAATTTGGTCGCGCCTAAACTATGCCAAAACCCTAATTTTGGCCGCGCCTAAAACTATGCAAAAATCCTAGCTTGGCTAAGCCTAAGCCATGCCAAAGCCACGCCGGCCATGCCTCCATGTCGTTGTCTGCCAAATGAAGGGTTGCAACAATCGGCCACCCTTCCTTCTGAGATGCAAATATCAGACGTCCAAGTTCGCCACCAAACGCGTGGAAACTTTTGGCCCAATGCCAAGCCCTAATTTTGGCCGCACCTAAACTATGCCAAAATCCTAATTTGGCCGCGCATAAAACTATGCCAAAATCCAAGCTTGGTCGCGCCTAAACCATGCCAAAGCCACGCCGGCGATGCCTCTATGCCGCTGGCTGCCAAACGAAGAGTTGCAACAATCAACGACCACCCTTCCTTCTGAGATGCAAATCTCAGCCGTCCAATATCGCCAGCAAACGCGTGGAAACTTTTGGCCCAATGCCAAGCCCTAATTTTGGCCGCGCCTAAACTATGCCAAAACCCTAATTCGGCCGCGCCTAAAACTATGCCAAAATCCTAGCTTGGCCGCGCCTAAACTATGCCAAAGCCACGCCGGCCTTGCCTCCATGCCGCTGGCTTACAAACGAAGGGTTGAAACAATCAACGACCACCCTTCCTTCTGATATGAAAATCTCAGCCGTCCAAGTTCGCTACCAAACGCGTGGCAACTTTTGGCCCAATGCCAAGCCCTAATTTTGGTCGCGCCTAAACTATGCCAAAACCCTAATTTTGGTCGCGCCTAAAACTATGCCAAAATCCTAGCTTGGTCGCGCCTAAACCACGCCAAAGCCATGCCTCCATGCGGCTGGCTGCCTAACGAAGGGTTGCAACAATCAACGACCGCCCTTCGTTCTGAGATGCAAATCTCAGCCGTCCAAGTTCGCCACCAAACGCGTGGCAACTTTTGGCCCAATGCCAAGCCCTAATTTTGGCCGCGCCTAAAACTATGCCAAAATCCTAGCTTGGCCACGCCTAAACCATGCCGGCCATGCCTCCATGCCACTGGCTGCCAAACGAAGGGTTGCAACAATCAACGGCCACCCTTCCTTCTGAGGTGCAAATCTCAGTCGTCCAAGTTCGCCACCATATGCCTGGCAACTTTTAGCCCAATGCCAAGCCCTAATTTTGGCCGCGCCTAAACTATGCCAAAACCCTAATTTTGGTCGCGCCTAAAACTACGCCAAAATCCTAGCTTGGACGCTCCTAAACCATGCCAAAGCCATGCCGACCACGCCTCCATGCCGCTACCTGCCAAACGAAGGGTTGCAACAATCAACGACTATCCTTCCTCCTGAGATGCAGATCTCAGCCGTACAAACTTGCCACCAAACGACTGGTGGCAATCTCTTGGCTACGCTGCCAACTCTTTGGCCACGGCACATACTTAACTATGCCAATTCTTTGGTCACGACACCAAACCCTAATTAGCCACGCCAAGAGCATGCGCAAGCCATGCCAGCACAGTGGCCACGCCACTGGCTACCAACGGAAGGTAACCACAATCAACGACTAACTTTCCTCTCAAGATGCGAAATCTCGGCCGTCGAAAGTCACCAACGAACCGGGAAGCCTCTCAATCTTAACTTGCCAAACAATAGCAACATGTTACACGTTTTCCACGAAAACACTCGAGATATCAAAACATGTCACAAACTGGGGGATGCTCATCAGGGTATTGGTCTGGTGGTTTACAGCGTGCGGCGTACACTACGCCCATTACAAGAAAGTGTCACAAGAGTGAAACGGTTAGTAAATAGAAGGAGTAATGGTGAAACGTTTCCTTCATTATGGAAACATCAATTCCAGGCGTTACCCGTTACCGCTTTCTTCCATTTACTCAATTGTTTCCACTTCTTACGAGATCAGGGTACGTTTCGTTGCGATTTGTATAAATAGGTCTCACCTATTTCCACCAAAAACAATTTTTGGTCAGGAGAATACAACACTCAGAAATCACTTGTTAGCTTTCTCATCTGTTAGCTTTCCACTTTCTGATACAAGTCGTCAAACAACTACTCTTCCTGAATCAACTATTCTGGTCTCAACACTCTCTTCGCTTCCCTCCTTAGACCAACCCTTCTCCTTCACTTTGTGACCGAAGCAAGTCTGGAATGGTCATTTCTTAGTTTATGCCGGATTTGTACAGATTGATCTCTCGAATCAAAGTACTCCCTTGCAGTACATTGTTTAGGGTTTAGACTCGTTTCTCACCCACACACTCGAAATTACCAAAATCAGCAGAAACTGTTTTCACCCTCAAACAAATGCGTAGAAGGATTTAATGATTGAAGTATAACCCTTAATTATATACACAAACATATTTTGTATCAGGGACTTTTTAATGCGCTCAAGTACTTTTGAGTCCAAATATATTGTTAACCCTAAAATTGGAATACCTGGTAAGGCATCCATCATGTATATGTAAACAATAAAATTAGAACCAAGCAAGTCTTCAAAAGTAATCCATCACCTATCTCGAACGATACATTGATAAAGTCGTGGTGATAACGTATTGAAGTAGAAATAAAATATGGAAGAACAAAAGAAGGATAACTTTTAATCATTATAGATTAGAGATAGGTTACATGTTACATAGGTTGAGCATCTGTATATAGGCTATGAGGTAAACCATGGTTACATGTATATGGACCGCACGTACATGGGTCCAAGGCCCTACAACAACTTCATAAATGTAAAGTAAATTTATAAACTCATCCTTTGGACTTTTGTTTTTTTGAAGATTGGAATTTATTCGTTAAAAAACGACTTACATATTTGGAATATCATAATGGGTCATATCTTATAAGAGGTCAAGATTGTGGTCGGGTGATATCCTTTTTTTGGTTAGAGGCCTTTGTCAGTTTTTCCACGCTTAGCTTACATAGAAACATGTTGGACAACGTGATTAGGATATTTTCTAGTTTGTTGGTGATATGAGACTGTCTGGTTATATGACACACCCAGTTTCTTCTTGATCCCGGTGTCAGTTGCTTGTTGGAGATGCGGTAAAGCACTCTACTTCGAGAGTGGTAGAGTATACCAACATGGGTATTTTTCAACATGTTTAACGTAGTGATGGTTATCTTAAGTTTAGAATTTTCTTTATCCCAACGGGTGTAACAATGTTATCTAAGAGAATCTCACACGCCTCTCAACCACTTACTTGAGATTGAATATCTTAGTAACGATAATGAATCTCTTGCGAGCATACTTCAACCCATACAGGTTCTTTAGTTTAACGGATGAAGTAGAAAAATAAAAATGGAAAGATTTTTCTGACTCCCGACAACTTTTCTAAGTTTCTTTTCGCAAAAAATAGGACGTGCTAATTTGCACATATCTTTGTTGAAGTTACTGAATCTTCAAGTCTAATAAGTGGAATAAATCCCAGTGAACATTCAAATTTTTGGGGAATAATTTCATGAATGTTTCAAAAAAAACTTCCTTGGAGTATTTCATCGCCTAAAGTCAATACGTCACCTTAAAAACGTAGAAGCTATGCCTTCATCTTTGAATAATGCGTTGAAGGTTTTAATGATAAAAGTATAACCCTTAATTATATACACAAATGAATTTTGTATTAGGGACTCTTTAATGGCGCTCAAGTACTTATGAGTCCAAATATATTGTTAACCCTAAAATTGGAACACCTGGTAAGGCATCCATAAGATCAGAACCAAGCAAATCTTCAAAATGTAATCCGTCGCTGATCTCGAACGATCATTGATAGAGTCGTGCTGATAACGTATTGAAGTAAAAATAAAATATGGAAGAAAAAAAGAAGGATAAGTCTCTTAATCATTAGAGATTAAAGATACGTTACATGTTACATAGGTTGAGCATCTATATATATAGGCTATGAGGTAAACCATGTTTACATCTATATGGACCGCACGTACATGGGCCCAAGGCCCTACAACAACATCAGAAATGTAAAGGAAAATTTTTAAACTCATCCTTTGGACCTTTTTTTTTTAATAGGATTGGAATTTATTCATTAAGGAGCCAGACTTACATATTTGGAATATCATAATGGGTCTTATCTCCTAAAAGCTTAAGAGGTAAAGATTGTGGTCGGATGATATCCATTTTTTGGTTAGAGGCCTTTGTCGGTTTTTCCACGCTTAGCTTACATAACTTACATAGAAACATGTTGGACAACGTGATTAGGAAATTCTCTAATTGGTGATATGAGACTGCCTGGTTGTATGACACACCCAGCTTCTTCTTGATCATGATGTCAGTTACTTGTTCGAGAGTGGTACAAGGCGAATGCCAAAGCTATTAGCTCTTCTTAAAAGACTACCCACAAAAATAACCCAATTTTTTTTGAGCGCAACAGTTCCGAGACTTTGTCGTCCCTACTTGGTAATTAAAGGACCATTAGCCAGTAAACCTGTTTTTTTTCCTCTTTCTTTTTATCAATAAATTTCATGAAACTTTGGGAAGCGGGGATGACCAGCTGAGCTAGGTGTTTTTTTTTTTTTTTTGGTAAAAGGCGTCATAGTCAAAGTTTACCACTCTTCAAACAACCCCAAGAAAAGAAATTTCCTAGTTCCCCTGGTAAACACAGAGATATACTTTTCCTTCCCTAAGCAGAAGGAGAATAGAAAACCCTAATTTCTGTTATACTCATCGCCATTAATGGCGGTGATCAAACGTAATTTGGAACCACTTACTACTTCAGAACTTAAACAGAATGGGGTTCCTCCTCCAACAACCGAGAAAGTAAGTGGAAAAGTTTGGTTTTATCTGGTTCTACTTACTATTCAATACGGTGCACAACCCTTGATTTCCAAACGATGCATCAAGTAAGTGCCTCTTTACATTAATTTATCTACTTTTCACTGTTTTAAGATTAAAATTGTGCTCCCAATTTTCTCAGAAATGACTTTGTAGTTATTTACTGGGAGAATTACATGTCAATTTGAATTAGGGTTAGGGTTTTGAGCAAATGTGATGTAACAAGACTGGAAAAAGTGCAGGCAATGAATCTGTTGATGGAAACTTAGAGACTGAATACTCTATTATGTTTTCTTAGAATGTCTGTGGTGTTATGTATATCTTTACTGTCTTGAGTTTAAATTTAATATGGCCATTTCGACTTAAATGATTATCAATGTGTTCATTTGAGTATAGCAGGTGTATACAAGTAACTGAGGTTACAGTGACAAAAGACACCGAGTCTAAGTGTGTTTGCAGAGATAATATCTCAAATGCTGACAAACTGGCTAGATATGCCAGGAGATCTAGCGCTAGTGGCTTAGGGGAAGTTACTGCTACTGATTGTATGAAGGACTTGATCCTAACACTATATGTACAGGCCTATCTTCCCTGTAGGTTAGTTGCTTAATATATCCTCTTTTCATCAGAAAAAAGAAAAGAAGTGTTTTTGCATTTACTTGTACTACAGAGTTATAATGCTTTAGCTACACGTCATGCTTGATATGATGCCATCTCAACCTGTAGGAAAGTCTGTAACCATAATCATTATCAGATTCGGTAACAGAATGACATATTGGTACTGCAAGACCGATGAATATTAATAGAATCTCCTCCAGAAACTAGCAATGATTTTCACTCCAAACATAAAACTAGCCTGGATTATAATATCATTTAAAGATATCAACTAATGGCGGTCAGAGCCGTCTCGGATCCTTTATCTCCAGCCTTGGCACCAGCTCGATTCAGTGTCTGGAGCTATCAAAAGTAAATTCTTAGGATGTATCCGACTATTAGGCAATACTGCTGCATGATAAAACTGAAAAATGCGTAACTTTTTCTGTTAAAATTTCATAGGTGTTCTTCTTCTTCTTTGTAGTCCTCCCTTTCCTCTACTGACATGCTATTTTGAACTTTTTGATATCCTCCCTGTCCCCTACTTACGTTCCCTCCTACCATGTACCGACACAAATCTACCGACTTTTTACCTTGTCAGGACGTTTGAATCTTCCGGAATTCATGGTTGTCTCAGTGTATTTGTCATGTCTGGTTGGTGTCAATGGTGTGCCTTCGCTTTTGTTCTGCAGCTGTCTGTTGTAGTCCATTTATTTATTTGGTTTGTTCACTTTTCCTATGTGACAATGATAAGGGTATGTTTGGCAGTGACCTACTCTGACCAAAGACATCGAACACGGTGAACTGTAAATTAACTGAAACACGATCACATAAATACTTGTCTCGGTGATTATGTGGTGTTAGTTATAATGTGTACTTTTAAAATCAGTTGCTCAAATGGCTGTGGTAATGGGAACGGCTTTCATCTCTTACAACTCTAGATTATTACCTTTCTTTGCTAGAAAATCAATCTTAGTGCTCTATTATTTTAAATTATTAGTGCCTGGTTACGCCACTTTTTGTTGCCCATATACTGTTATAATGGTAATAACCCTTGGCAGCTGTTCCAGTGTTCGTTCTCAAGCATTGGTCTCAGGACTCTGGACAAACTCAGTTGTTACTAGTTAATGCTGTCTTCTTGATGAAACACCTTAATCTAGTAGCATGTTTATATGACTTAGTACATTTGAGTTTGCTTATGAGTTATGAGACAGGTCTTATGAGTTTCCATGCTTTCCAGCTGCTCCTAATAATTTCTTTCCATCTCCTCCACCCATTTCACGTGGTTCATTGTTGAATGCTTAACTTTGAAATGTATTTTCTTATCATGTTTACTTTCTCATATGGTTTTAGTGAACTACCAGAAGAAAAATTAAATGAAGAAGATCTATTATGAATTTATGCTGCGTATTATATAGCATTCTCTTTGTTTATGCCTGCTGCAGGCGAGAGGTTATCGTGACTTCATCTGTTCTGGCATGTGAAGTAGCAAAGGTAAGTAACTAGAGTAGTTTATTTTGCTGCTTGGTTATTTGTGTTTTATGTAGACATGATTAGAACTTCTTTTCCATAGGTTACTTGTGCACTATTTCTCATTATGAAAGAAGGAAATTTGAAAAAAATGTACAAAGAGTGGACTTTGATTGGTGCATTGACGGCATCAGGCCTTCCAGCAGCTATATATGCACTGCAAAATAGCTTGTTGCAGATCTCCTACAAGAATCTAGATTCCCTTACCTTCTCAATGCTCAATCAGACAAAGCTACTTTTTACGGCTTTCTTTACATATCTCATATTGCGGTAGGTTTCGCAACTATCATTACTAATTTTGGTTGTGAGACCATAGTCTCAGCTCCCATTCAATATTCATTTCAATAAAGTAATCTGATAGTAAAAATTGAATAGACTGTATATGCTTTTCTGAGAATTAAGATATACCTCACTGGCCATAACCGTCATATATATCCTGCTGCGAGATTTTATTATGCTCGTAAACAGGTCAGTATAGTTGCCACTTTCTACGGTCTTTGACAATGTTGTTTCTGGGTTTTATCTACAGGCAAAAGCAATCAGTTCAGCAAATTGGGGGTCTTGTCTTGTTGATTCTTGCAGCTGTTCTGTTAAGCGTTGGGGAAGGCACGGGCTCTAGTGGCAGTGACGCGGATCTGATTTTATTTCATGGTATTATTCCTGTTCTAGTTGCATCTGTACTCTCGGGGTTAGCTTCTTCTCTCTGTCAGTGGGCTTCTCAGGTTAGTCACTATTAACTAATATTTTTTCAGAGTTGAGACTCTTACCGTTTTGAAGCACCTAACTCTCTCTTCCACTATGGGTTCTCTATGTTTCAGGTGAAAAAGCATAGTTCATACCTAATGACTGTAGAAATGTCAGTTGTTGGAAGTCTGTGCTTGCTGGCAAGTACCTACAAGTCTCCTGATGGAGAACAGATCAGAAAGCATGGATTTTTTTATGGTTGGACCGCATTCACCCTGGTAATAGTCATCCAGGATCGTTCTAACAAGTTATCATGAGTTTTATGAAACATGCTTTTATAAGTGACATGCTTTTTAATTGATACTACAAGTATCATTCAAATCTTTGAAAATGTTACATGGTCTCTTAATTTCTAGCTCCCCTATTGATTTGTTTTCTTTGTAATGTTCTCAGCTTGTGCATGTTCAATATTTATCATTTGTTCATTTTCCCTAAAGACTTCACTGATGACAATATCCTGATTGCATAAATATAAGCCTAAGTTCTATTCTTAACCTTATTGCTTATGTCGGAGAAAGTTCACCTTATTCTTTCATCATCTGATGATCCTAAATTGAAACTAGGCTAAACTTTGGAAGTTTCAAGCTTAAGTTGCATGAAATAAATTTGTCTCCGTTTCTGTTCTATGATTGTTGAATGTATGACATGGGATTTCATAGTGGAATCATTAATGGTGTTTCAAAGTTTTGCACCGTTGAGTAGGTTGTAGTAGTATGGTGCTATGTTTTTTTTTGTTGTCTTATTTCTGTTGTGTCTTGTTTTAATTGGTTCAGATACCAGTCCTAACCAATGCTGTTGGTGGAATCCTTGTTGGACTTGTTACTGCTCATGCCGGTGGCGTTCGCAAGGCAAGTAGAATACTCAGAAACTTCGTAAATGATGTAGTCTTCAGGTTGTAGTATGGAAAACATTCTTGCATTGCGTTTGCTTTACCCAATCTGTCTGGACACTCTTCCTTGCAATCTCAGAGATTCTGATAGAGACATCTGTTGAGGCACTTGTTAGATCCTGTCGTAAATTCAAATGAGAAATCAACAAAAAATGTGGTCGTGCTTTTAAGGTTTCTTAAAATATCATGATGATTGGGTGTGTTACAATAAAGAGAGGCGCTATCCTTCCTTCCCACACAGATTGGTTTCCCATAATGCGAGATAATTTGATGCGTTTTGTTCATCTTTTCTCATCTTTTCATGTATTTATGCAGGGATTTGTCATTGTTTCAGCGCTGCTGGTAACCGCTTTGCTGCAGTTTATTTTTGATGGAAAACCACCATCTATATACTGTCTTTTGGCATTGCCACTTGTGATCAGCAGCATTTCTATTTACCAGAAATACCCTTACAAGCTTAAGAAAAAGTCTTCTTGAAAGGTGAGTCCGCATAATTTTTTTCTGGTAAAAGTAGTTCACCATCTATATGGTGTTGTTTAACCTGTTATATTAACTTTATCTTGAAAAAATAGAGGGTACAAGTCCACTTTTAATTGTTCAGCGTGGCGCTTATGTTTCCTTAAATGATTTATTTATTACACTGTGGATTGCCACCACTTGAAAAAGGATATAAGGCCTGATTTTTGTTCAGGAAGTTTCATCACATGTTATTTAATTTCTGTTTGAAATTGTTTGTGACTGGTGGATCTGTATGCATATGCTGTATTTATTTTGAAGTTTAATACGTGAAAGTCTGCTTGTGATCCAGGGTTTGTGTATTTCTCTTGTGCAATCGATTTATGTGCTGCCAAGTGTTTGAAGTTTGGAATAGTATTGATATTATTTCTGTCATGGTAGTTAAAGTTAGCGGTCGATCGCAAACCTCTTATCAGCAAGCAAACTTTGGGAGCTGTGTAGCTAAGATTTGTTTGTTTGTTATTTGTCTTCTTTTTTTTTCTACCGGAAATGAGTCTATTCTAATTCTTCGTTCTGAATTTTGTCCAATCAGATTTGGAGCTTGGACATAGTTTTGTTAATATTAGTGTGACCATAAAAGTTGAAGATTAGGCTCGTTGTCAATGTGACTAAGCCTTAGCCCCTTCCAGAAATTTCGACTCTGACACTGGTGACCAGTCTCTGGTACTTAAATCTTCCAGTTCTTTCTGTTTTTCTATTGATTTCTAACCTGCAGATTATAATGAAGTTGGATTATTTCTGCTCTTAACATATATGATAACTTTAGGAAGGGTATATATGAAGGTTATGCATGTCATATGGTAGTAATTGTTTTTTTTTTTAATTTTAGATATACAATTTTAATAAGATTCGTACATATGGTACAAGCCTTACAAGGTGATATTTATGTTCTAAAAAAGTATTAAGCTCTGTGCCTGGAACAATTACCCCTATGCGGGAAACCCTTCCCATATGACAATTTAATTCCTGTGGAGACTTGGTTGTAACTGCTTAACAATTCTTAATAGCTGTAGTTCTCTTTCATTTAGTTGAGCATCACTGCCAATATCCATAATTGTTACACCTTTATTTCCTTAAGTTGGTAATATGAATGCATTATTTATTTTTCATAGAACAAGTTTGCTGAAGAGCTTATGCGCAACAGTTAGGATATTTTGAAAAAGTAGATAGATTGGTCCTAGTAATTTAGCCCTCCTTACCACTTGCGCCGTGCTAGGGATCTGTTTGTTACCCTGTTTTGTTTTTGCGGCTGTCTTGAGTTCGTTTGCTAATAATTTTGGTAGTGATACGTCTTTTCGGTTTAGTTGAGCTTTATTATATGATGGAGTCATATTCAACTTCATAGTCGTTAAATTCTGTGTAGTATTTCCTCATCTTCTTTCTCTAGCGTACACTACAGAAGTAACTATGGATTTTGAGCATCTTCAATCTTCTTGTCCGTCCCTCTCGAAGGTATATCCTATAATTTGCTGTCTTCCTTTGTTTTCTCTAAGTTTGTACATCAGACACCACCCAAGCCATAGATTACTGGATTTTCTTTGGCACGATTCCATCTATATTTTGGAATTCCATTCGTCTTCCTGAATGGTTGACTGAAATATTTAGCTCACTTGGCAGAGGTTCCTTTTACACAGATGGACCAATGTTCTCAATACTTAGATATCTTGTAAGTAGTCATCTTCAAAATGTAGAATACATACTCAAAACCGGTGTCAACAATTCTCTTTGAAAGGTCCATTTTTGTAGGAAGTTTTTTATATACTTGGTGATGGGATAATCAATGTTGATTTTGATCAGTGGTGTGTACAGAGACAAATGACACACTGCAGGATTTTCATTATTAGATTTGAAGTCGTAGGAAGTCGAAGCTCACTTAGTGTTTCTAGTTCATGTAGCTAAATATGAGCCATTATTGGTTACAAGAAATATGTTAAACCTTTGATTTTGATAGGAGTATAAGTGTGATATTTGGGAGCCGTGATTCCTTCTAATGTGTGTTAGTTGAAGCTGTTCTAAATGCAGATGAAGTGGTAATCTATAGGCATACAATGGCTGTGTTTTAATCGTAATTATTTGGTCGTTTCAACATTGGTAGAGAAAGAAAGTTATCAGTAGCACAAAATAAAGTTGATGAAATATTTGAAAATCTCATTTCTAAAAAGAGAGAATATTTGCTGAAAGGGGTTCAGACATTTGATCTCTTATCATCTTGCTTAAGGAATGAACTTAGTAGTGATAATAAGTTTCTTGGAGATGCAATGTTGTTTTTATTTTATTGCAGGAAATGACACGGTTTAGTTCGGTGTAATTTGGTTTTCTGGTTGGTTTCTAAACACCATCTGCCGAGATAAATATTTGAATTCTATCCATATCCAAGCGAGTGCAAGGAAAATGCAATCCATTTTGGATGTCGGTTTGCCTAATCCATGTCATGCATATTGAGAATGCGGTCGGAAAAGCTTCCCACGGTGAATAATATGTATTTTTTGGTTAAGTCCAAATTCATTAAAAAGCAAAGGGCACTTCAAACAGAAGTTCCAAGAAGAAAAATAAATTACTTGAACCGAAAATAATACCTATCTGGCTACTTAAATTGCGAAAACCAGACCAACCATTCAATTTGGCACCTTCAAATACCATCTTGTTACGCAGTAATCACAACTTCACTCTTACGACTAAGTTAGCAACTAATAATAAATCATTTACCATTCTACTTCTACCCTTTGCAGTTTTATAAGAATCAAGCAAATCTGGCATTGGCTGCAACTCAAAAATAGTTGCCATCCAGTTCCAACCCTTTCGCGAGAACGAACAGTTCCAAATAATGTGATGTATTGATTCTGAAGTACTCTTGCAAAGCACACAGCACAAAACAATCTCCAGTCTGAATCTGGAGACAAGCTTATCCTGATTTGCGCAGCAGTTTATGTTGATAACTTTCCAAGCTAACTCAACTAACGAAGGATGCATCGTTCTCCTCCAAATAAGATTTGCTTCACGTACAATTGGCCTGGCTACTCTCAGCACATTCTTTGCAGACTGAACTGAGAATAACCCCTTTTTATCAGGGGTCCAAATTCTGATATCTTGCAAACCACTCGGCCGTGCGCATCAATTTCCATACCTACTGCTTCCATGTGCAGACGAACAGCTTCAGGAATTGCCCAGTTACCATTAACAATCAAATGCGCCACTAAAGAAGTAAAATCATTCCTTAGCTTTGCTGAAATACAGAGATGTCCTTCTACCATCCCCTATTAAAACCCTTGAGTGCTACTCAACTATATTATAAATCCACCCAATGCCTGACAATATGAACGACTTGAGCATATAATCAATCAATTCGCCGTTCACTTTTAAGAATTTTGCTTTCAAAACATCGAGCCCTCTTATTAGAATTTTTTATCTTCCACCACAACTTCATAAGCAAGCATGGCCTTGTTAACCACTTTGAAGCTAGCAATGCCCAAACCACCTTCACTTTTAGGGCAACAAATCCAATGAGAAGTTGGCATGCTAAACTTACGTTATGGAGGCCCTTTAATTTAAATAGGAATCCGCCTCTCCGTGACAAAACTTTCCCCCACAGCCCTCGCTTCTACCTCTGCAGTTACTCGAGTTAATTTGTTGGCGGTCCAAACAAAGAACCCAAATCCGTCTCAGATTCTCAATTCTCTGATAAGTGGTCTCCTCTGATTTTCAACCGTAGGTAGATATATATCATTTTCTATCTTGATGTTTAACTTTAGCTTAATAGGGTAAAATAGAACAATAAATTTATCTTGCATCTGTCCTAAGCACAGACTCATTTGGATCCTTTGTTCTGTTCAAACTGTGGTCCAAAGGCACGTGATTGGGCCAGTCAGAACAATAATTTTTTGTTGTGGATAACGTAAAGATGATCCAACAGCTAAAGTTTAAGACGAATGTTTTTCGAAACGTCTATGGTGGCTGATTTTTATCAGAATGTTGTTAATTTCGTCCCCCAGTAGATAACAAAATCCAATCTTTTGGAATACAACAGTGTCTTAATACCCGTAGTTACATCGGAGCACAGAGCATAGTCCCCCAGTAGAATGTTGTTAATTTTTATCAGAACATCCGTTTTAAGTTTCATATGAACTCTACAGCTATTCCTCCCGTTGCAAGCCAGTCAAAGTCTACTAGCGCACAGAGCATAGTGCATGTGATGTCTCTGAGCTTTGTTTAGGGAATATGAATCCGAGGACAAATCGATGCAGATAAATTTATTACGTAAATAAAGTGGTGAAGCTTTCGAATTGAAGTTTGGATTTCTCAAATAGACCATGTCATTATTAGCTTCGCTAAGGTCTCACTTTCGGATTGGTTGAGTGCATTCAATGAAAACTCATAAATATTTTGATTCTTCAGTTGAAGCTTATAAGTTTTACTCCATGGCAGTAGCTTGACTATCCAGTGCGATAACATTACTGAAGGCACATCATGGCTTTTTTTCCAATAGCTATCTTATTCATTGTTTGTTTTCTAACTCTAGGTTTCTTCATCAAACGCCAAAGTCCAGCTATAGATTACTGGCTTTTCCTTGGAAGCATTCCTTCAGTTTTGCAGAATTCAAACCGATTACCAGAATGGGGAACGGAAGTGTTCAGATCAATAGGTAAAGGTTCTTGCTTCTTTGATGGACCTATCTTCACGAAACTTAGATATCTTGCAACTTGTGACCCTCAAAACATCGAATACATACTTAAAACCAACTTTGTCAATTTCCCGAAAGGAGAAAACTTCAGGGAGATTTTCGATATACTTGGTGATGGTATCTTTAATGTGGATTCTGATCTTTGGAGAGTACGAAGAAGAATGGCTCATTCCTGTTTTACTTTATCAGAACTCAAAACCCTAGCTGCGAAGACGAGCCGTAAGGTGGTTGTAGAGCAACTAGTCCCATTTTTAGCTCATGCAACTGAAAACGAGTTCACCGTTGATTTACAGGATGTTTGTTCCCGAGTAGCTTTTGATATTAACACATGTGTGATTTTTGGAAGGTACGAAAAGTATCTCTCTTTAGAGCTTCCTTCACATGAGTTAGCCGTGGCTGTGGATGATGCACAGGATGCCATACTTTATAGGAATGCAATGCCCATATTTTTATGGAAATTTCTGCGTTTTTCCGGAATTGGAAAAGAAAGGAAGCTAGCCAGAGCTCACAAAAAGATAGATGAACTCTTTGAAGAGTACATTTGTCAAAAGAGAAAAGACTTGTTTGCAGGAGTTAAAACAGATGATCTCTTATCCACTTACATAAAAGCTCTACAAGATGAGACTAGTGTCGTTTCCTCTTCGGCCAATAAAGACATTTTTCTCCGAGATGAAATGCTGAATTTATTCATAGCTGGGCGTGACACTATTACGGCGGGTCTCATTTGGTTTTTCTGGTTAGTTTCAAAAACACCTTCTGTCGAGACAAAGATCTTGGATGAGTTGAGTTTTGTATTTTCTTTAAAGAATAAGGGAGAAGAAGCAATGAGAAACCATAACTGGCCATGGGTTTTCGATTCAGATGATTTGAAAGGCTTAGTTTATTTGCATGCGGCTTTATGTGAATCCTTAAGATTATACCCACCTCTTCCTCTTAACCGGAAATCTGTTGTTAAGAAAGATGTACTCCCAGATGGGACTTTGGTGACTCCTGGAATGGAGATAATACTTTCATTTTATTCAGCAGGAAGAATGCCTTGGATTTGGGGTGAAGATTGTTTGGAATTCAAGCCGGAGCGATGGATAGATGGAAATGGGAAGATAAGTTTCGAAGCGACGTCCAAGTTTTTTCCATTTAACATCGGACCGAGAACTTGTTTAGGTAAAGATATATCTTTTACACAGATGAAGTCTGTTGTTGCAGCTGTTCTATTCAACTTCCGTATTGGAGTGGTGGAAGGTCATCATGTTTGCCCTAAACCATTCATAAACCTTCATATGAAAAATGGATTAAAGGTGAATATTAAGAAAAGAACAATGTGAAGTACTCGTAAATCCTTACACGAGTTTAAGTGCCATTAAGTCTTTGCTTATATTTTATTTGTTTGCATCCTTTTCTTTCAATGTATGCTCTTATTTACTTGTTTTTAGTATGAAGCCAAGTTTCTTATGTTTATTTTTCAACGATGCACTGATTAAGTATGACATTTAACATTGTGGGAATTATATAATTGCCCTTTCTTTTATACCCCTCTCCATCCAAAACCCATCAAGAGTCCATTAACGAATTCAACAAGATTACAAATATATCCTTCATATATATTTATTATTCTAAAACAAATATTCAGTTATCAACGGAAAGAAAAACAGACAGGGAGAGAGAGAAAGAGAAGTTGACGCCGTTTTTCAGCTGAAAACTTTTTTTTTGTGGGGATGTTATAAATACCCTCCATTTTGGTTGACCTTGCACAAATACCCTTGATGGGTAAAAATTAAGGTTTTTGGAGTCAACTTGAGAAAGTTGCTTCCACTTTTTGGAAGCAACTTGAATAAAGTTGCGTCCACTTCTGGAAACAACTTGTGCTAGTTCTATCCACTTCTGGAAGCAACTTGTGCTAGTTGCTTCCACTTTTCAGAAGGTAGGGGTATTTTTAAAAATGAATAAGAGTATATTTCAAGATGTAGATTTTGAGGGGTATCTAAAAAATGTTCCCATTTTTTTTCCGAAAATCTTCAGTGAAATCTAGGGTTTTAATCTTCATCGAAAGCTTCTTCTTATTCTACTGAATCTCTCTTCATCGAAAGCTTCTTCTTCTACTACTGAATCTTTCGTATCTTTTCAATCTCAGATCTGAAACCAGTTTCTTCATCAACAACAGAATCAACAAATTTTTCTTGATCTGTGTTTTCTGAAACAAATTGGTAATGCTGATTCGTGATTGATGAGTAGAAATTTATTTTATATTTGCATGTTCGATTTGTAGTATCTCAATCTTCATATTTGATTTCAGTTTATTTGTATTTTCTGTTGCAGAGATCGAGATTTTGGAAGCTTGATTCTGTGTGTTTGATTCTACTGGATTGATTGGTTCATTTACATATTATTTGAATTCGAGATCGTTATTCATCTCTTAAACAGGTATTCTTCAATTCTTCAATCTCCAATCTCCGGTTTTTGATTTTTGAATTTATGTTGTTTTATTTAGATCGGCTCATGATTCAATGTTAGGTTTATGATTCATGAGTTTTAGCTTCAATGTACTTTGCATTAACCAGTTCTGGAGAATTTCATAGTGTTTATGAATTAGTAGGAGAATTATTTGGATAATACTGATTGTTGAAGAATTATTTTTGAGTATACTGAATGTTGATGAATCAGTTTTGGTATAGTTAGAAGTTAGTGTAATCAATAAGAAGTTACAAGTTAATGTTGATAGTATCAGTTTACATATCTAACGTTCAACATTGATATATCTTTCACGAGGGGGCGCAGCCCCCAAGTAATGTGCGACGTAATTTGAATTTGTAGCTTAGGTTATAGTTAGGCTTTTTCTTATGCTTTGCAGTTAATTTTTTAACATGGAGCATATATGTTCATGTAGTATTTCATGTTGCAGGTTCACATTTGCACCGATTGCATACTAATGCGATGCGAACTAACATATTTGATGATGTTTATGCTGTTTTTTGGTAGCAAAATCCTTGTTGTTGACATAGATTTTTCATCGTTGACACTGAAAATTTATACAATATCCAGATTATTTATATCAACATTGGTTGCTGATACAGGTTTGTTGGATCAACTTTCATTTGTTGATGCAAATAACATGGATAAATTTTTTATTATGGTTTTTGATAGCTGTTTTATTGGATCAACATTGGTTGTTGATGCAGGTTTATTGGATCAACTTTCATTGTTGATGCAATAACCTGGTCAATTTTCTGATTATGGTTGTTGATGCAGGTTTGTCGGATCAACTTTCATTGTTGATGCAATAACCTGGATAATTTTCTAATTATGGTTGTTGATATATGTTTTTTTGTAGGATCAACATTGGTTGTTGACAGATTGTGGTGTCAATAGTGGTTTGTTGATCCCAAATTTTGTTTTTGTTTGACATGTTTTATTAGTTTCGTTGATCTGTTATGATTGTTGCAGGCCAAAGATGGATGTTGCAGAGTTCACTTTATCCAATTTGACCGTATCGCATGCTGTTTCGGAATCTACTACTGTCAATGAGATGATTAGTGTGGTGAAACAATACTGGCCATATGTCCCTGAAGACCTCGTACTTTTTGGTTACATTATAGATGGAATTTCACATGTGATTAATCACGATTTGGAGTTGAGGTTTTTCATTCACTACTGCATCTCGAAAGGGATTGATATGTTGAAGTTTAACATCCAGTTTAAGATTTGTGTTGATTTTGTTCCTCCTTCTTCTTCTGTTGGTACTTCTTCGTCATCATCGAGTTGTGTTTCAAATAACGAGGTGGATGTTGTAGAAGATTTGACGGATGATTCTTCTTTGATCAAAAGGGTCCCCAAGAAGTCAGATGCTTGGGCCAACATCTTAACTGGAGAAGGGCAGATTTTTGAAAGTAAAAACAATTGTCGTGATACTGTTAAGAAGTATGAATTTCAGAGTGGTTACAAAACTGAACTTCTTAAGAGTGACAAGAAACGTTACACAGCCCGGTGTAAGAACAAGGAAAGTCAAAATTGTAGCTGGAGGTTTCATGCATCACTCGTTGCCAATACTAATGGTGTGTTTCAGTGAAAGAAATTTCACGGAGAGCATTCATGTGATTTAGCTTCTTCTGATCCAGCAAAAGTCAGGATGATGAAGTCTTTTCTGAAGGATATCTTAATAGATGAATTTCGAGCATCAAAGAAGAAGAAGACTGTAGCTGATGTCAAAGATCTGCTCCATCTGGAATATGGTATTGATATCTCGTACAGTCAGGCATACCATGGTTTACAGTTCACTAAAGAGTCTCTTTGGGGAGATGATATCAAGTCCTATTTAGACTTTATTTGGTATAAAGATTCAATTGAGCGTTATAATCCTAGAAGCATCGTCAACTTTGAGTATGATGGTGTAACAAAGCAGTTCCAGAGGTTTTTTGTTTCTTTCGAAGCTTCCATTACTGGTTTCAATAAGTACTGTCGTCCGATGTTATTTATTGATTGTACTTTTCTCACTGGGAAGTTTAAGGGTGGTCTTATGGTTGCTTGCGGGAAAACTGGTAACCAAGGTATGATTTTTAATCTTTTTTCTATTTTTTAATTATTAAATGTTTCAACTTTTGTTCTTGAATCACACAATATAGTCTGATATGTCCCTGGATTTCTATTATATGGATCACTTAACTTTTGTTCATCCCATAATTACTGTTGTTGATCCCATATCTTTTTTTGTTGATCCTTTTTTTCAATTGTTGATCCCATAATTCCAGTTGTTGATCCCATTTTTTCGTATCAACTTCTGTTGTTGGTCCATAATTTCAATTGTTGATCCCATAACTTCTGTTGTTGATCCCATAATCCCAGTTGTTGATTACATAACTTTTTGTTGTTGATCCTATAATTCTTGTTGTTGATCCCATATTTTTGTTGTATTTTGTAGAGATCTATCCAGTTGCATTTGGTATTATACCTTGCGAGAATTGTGAGAGTTGGGAATGGTTCTTAACCAACTTGAAGGGTATTATCAGTGAAGACAGTCCCCAATCATCATATCAGATCGTGGAGCTGGCCTTTTGAAGCATGTCACTGTTATCTTCCCAAAGGCTCACCATTTGTACTGTTTGTACCAAAGGGAATATTCCGGTTCCAAAGGGAAAGAGCAGGAAAACTGCTGTGAAGTTGTTTGAAGAGTGCTACACTGCTTTAACAAAGGAGAAGTTTTATGCTGCTGCCAAGAGTATGAGCAATTTGAGGATGGATTTAGTTATTGATTGGATGATAAAGATTCCATTCCATAACTGGGATGCTCATGCATTTCAAGGAGAAAGGTTTGGTGAGAACACATTGAACATTGCGGAGAGTTTTAACAGTGTAACTTAGCATGATAAGCGGCTTCCAGCACTTGAGCTTATCGATTTTATTCGTGCTAAGGTAATGGAGCAGAACTACAAGAGGTTGGTGGAGTCTAGTAAGTGGACTGCAAAGCTTACTCCCCGGATGCAGGCTAGGCTCAACAAGAGGGTGACCGACTGTCGTTTTTAGAAGTTCCGAAGATCAAGTGATAAAGTTTTTGAGATCATTTATCCTATTGGAAAGCACACAGTCGACTTGGATGCTAAGACATGCATTTGTAATTGGTGGCAGAAGCATAGTTTCCCTTGCACCCACTCGATGAAAGCAATGTTGCATATTGGGCCAGACGAACCTTACAAGCACATCATTCCACATTATACCACCGAGTACTATAGAGGTTTGTATGCTCGTCCTATTTATCCTATTCCCGACAGTGAGAGGCCGCCTAAAATTAATGCGGAAGGTTATTTCTTGCCTCCCAATGGTGGTCGAGCGTCAGCTGGAAGGCCAACTACTTTAAGGTACAGGGGTTCTCGAGAGAAAGTTCGCAAGAAAAGAAAGTGTGGTCAGTGTGAGATATTTGCCTTCCACAACCGTCGTAGATGTCGCAGAGCTCCTTTGGATCCTCATGTACCAGTGTTCCACAAGGAGTATAATTCCAGGATGATCAACTTTTTGAGGAGGATGTTGTTCTGAAGTTCTTGTGAATACTTTCCTATTTGTCTGAAATTTTTCTTTCCATTTTTTATGCTAGTTCTTGGATGATCAAGTTGGATGTTAGTTCTTTTTATACTTTTTCCTATTGTTCTTATTGGATTTGTTGTCTTTTTAATGACATACATTCTGTTTTTATTTTGTTTATGAATGTTATTCGTGTCAGTTTATCTCAGTTTGCAAGTTCCACGTTTACTGGTTTTTTCACAGGAAAAAGTATTATGTAAACAGTATCAACATATCATTGTTGATCCAAATCATGGTATCAACTTCCATTGTTGATCCCCCATTATTAGATCAACTTACATTGTTGATGCTTTATGAAAAGAAAAAAATTGCATGGTTTTATTTGTATATATAAGTTAATTTTTTTTAGTTGTGCATTCCTGCAATCTTTACTACCAACATTCATTCATTTGATAAGAAACCAATCACTTATTAATCAATTCTTTTTTGATCCATTGATTTTTGGGATCAACTCCCATTGTTGATCCCAAAAATGGATCAACTTCCATTGTTGATGCTTTATAAAAAGAAAAAAAAATCATGGTTTTATCTGTATATACAAGTTAACTGCATTAGCTGTGCACACCTGCCATCTTTACTACCAACATTTTATTCACTTGATGAGAAACCATGGATAGAAATCAGTAAATCAAACTAATACTAATATTAATTCATGAAAAACCAGTACTAAACAAATCATCCAAATTGTTTAAGAACATAAACATGCCACTTGACATTTCTTTACAGTAACTACTATGTCTTTTCGAACTAACTTCAAATTATCATACCTACATTTTACTTACCAGTATATGTTAAACCACACCTGAGATGTTTCTTTTGTTAGAGCATGAACATTATATTGCACTAATCTAATGGTTCAGCAGAATCTGGTAAATTGATTATTTATTCAACCGAGTTTGTGAGTTGGTTTGCTTCCTTAACCTCTTCGACTGAGTCGGTAAGTTGTTGTACTGCCTTATCTTCTTCCGGAACGTCAGAAATTTCCAAAGCTGGTTTCCATGCATCAGTTTCTCCCAACATCCTGGCAGCCATCTTCATTCTCTTCCTTTTAATATTTTCATGGTATTCGACAGTCTTACCATTTAAATTCCAGCAGTCTCCACGCTTCACCAGACACTTCATGAACAAGCAGATGTGAATTGCACAGTCCACGCCTTCTTGTTGTGGTACATGGTAGTGGTAAAAATATGTAGTTACTGGTCCATCTGTCTCAACATCTCTATTTCCCATTTTGTTCAACACATCAGTCAACGGTTGTACCATGACAAAGTATTGTTCGTTGTATCCTTTGTTGTGATATATGGTGTTGAAAACAAACCATCTTCCACGTAATAATGCAAGAAGCACCCAGTGGAATGGTTTCTTATTCCTGTCTTGGAGACACATTGGTATGAGCAGGAATGTGTCATCGCCATTCACTGGGTAATTCTCCCTTACCTGAGCTGCACATTCCTCCACTTTCTTGGCATTTTTGGTACCTATTGCGCCCCTCATCAGTTGCTGCATCATATTCTTGACATCCCTTTTTTTTATATTAGATAACAACAAGTATATCATAAATGTTTTATCAAATTAACAATAATCCATTCATCCATTCATATATAGTTGAACAATTCCTAGCACACTAAATTGTTTCATCTTACCTACATAAGATTTCAAATACGATGATATAAACCTAAATAAATTAATCTAACAAGTTATTGAAAAGACAGACTCAGAGTTTTCGTTACTTACATAAGTATTCGTAGACAGAATCAAGTGCTTTTTCCCGTAGTAGTTCGGCTTGCTTGGATCTTGCATCTTTGCTTGCAGCATGTTGTTGTAGTAATTAACTATCTCGTTGTTAATGTATTGGTCATCCATTAGAGCTTGGATATGTTTTCCATAAACGAACTCTTCCACCTCATTGTTGAAATAAAAAGTATATGCTATGTCACTGCATTTTTCAAATGGAAGTATTATTATCATGACATAACATAGTAGAAATTCTAATTGTAACTTGAATTACAATCGTTTTTTTTGCAGATGTTCCATGGCATCAACTTTTATTGTTTACATCTATAAATAAATAGGCAAGTTGTTACAGAGTTACTTACCTTTCTGTCGCTTTCTCAAAGAATGGACGAGGACCTTTTTTTCTTCCTCATTGTAGGATTTCCAGAGTTTGAGTTTTTCTGGCTTCTTCAGCTTTGTTGGCTCTGGTGGCGTCACATCAATGTAATTATCGAGGTCGATTATTTCCGATTATTTAACACCTCTACCCTTCTTATTCTTCTTTCCCTTTGCACCTTTCTTCCCCTTGTTCACTTTACCTTGAGGTGTGTATTTATTTGGCGGCTTCCTTGAAGACCTTGTGTTATACCTCTCTTCTCTTCCAATTTTGCCATATTGATTCCTTTGGCTCTGCGTCGCTTCAGAATCATCATCTTGGGTGGTTTCTTCCTCTTCAATTGGCCTAACAATTTCATCTAATTGGTATAGCACTTTAAGCCCTTCCAATACATTATCGTCATCTGGAGTTTCAGAATCACCCTCTCTTGTTTGCTGTGTAAAAGTATATTCCATTTGCTTCTTAGGAGCATCTTTCATCTGTATAGTCCCTAGAGGAGTGAATATTCCTTCAGTGATTGCACCGAAGCTTGGTGCACTGAAGCTTGGGGTAGTACCTGTAGGGAAATAATCCGATTAGATTAACAGGAAACAGTCTTATGTAAAGATATCAACATATCATTGTTGACCCATTGTTTGTGGGATCAAAAATTGTTGTTGATCCTTTTATGGTATCAACTTCCATTGTTTACCCCACATTATTGGATCAACTTCTACTGTTGACACTTAAAAAAAACAAAAAAGTATGTATCTGTAAATACCCTGCAATGCTAACACTCATTCTCTTGATTACGAACCAATCATTCATTATTTGTTGATCCATTTCTTGCATGGATCAACTTCCATTGTCGACAGTTAATAACAAATTAAAAAAAATAGAAAAAGCATGGTTTTATCTGTATGCACATAAATCCATGTTTTGCTGAAAATACCTGTTATATTTTAATACTAACATTCACTCCATTTGATGTATAGAAATACGTAAACCAAAGTAATACTAATTATACTAACATTTTTTAGAGCATAATCAGACTTGCATGAATTTCAAATTATGCAGAACATAAATTGATTACTTCTTCAACTGAGTTAGTGAATAGTACCTGTAGGGACATAATCCGATCTCTATGAATGTATAGCTGTAATTAGAGGAGTTGAAAAAACAACAATATCTCCAAGCATCTCCGCTTCCTGCATGTTTGTACTCCTTTCTCCTTCCTTGACTTCATTCTCCTCTTCTAACTGTTGAACTGAGTTACCAATATTTGCAATCACATTAGTTATCTGAATATCTGCTTCTTCTTGTCTTCTTTTTTCTTCTCTTCCTGCCTCGAAGCCCTTCTTCCAGTTTTTCCTCAAATGATCTGTCACCAAAGGATGTACCTGGAAGTTTAGTCCACTTTGAAACCCCTTCTGAAACATTTTTTTTTCAAATCACTTTGACCTGTATCTGACAATGACAAGGTGAGATAACTTGATTCTGGTTCTTCTACGTTAATTCCATTTGTTTGTGATTTGTCACTTGCATTGTTCAAGTCAGCTTCACCACCATATAGTTCTTCACTTGTATTCTCCACTTGAGTTAAGTCAATGTCTAACATATCTTTGGCTGCTCTTCTGAATTCTTGTTTAGTACTCTCTGATCTTTCTCTGTGGAGATGTTTCTACTTTTTATTCCATTCCTTGACTTCTTTAGCAATATCTTCAAGTCTCTCTTCATCTCCGGGATGCAACTGAATCTTGTCCTTGTTACTATCAATAATTTTCTTCATGAAGATTATGTTGTTCATCAATATATTTGCTTGGCCCCTTCGTTGATAAGTTATTTCCTGCTTGTCACATTCAAGATACAAGTTTTGTTCTTCCATCTCCTCATTCCTCTTCCGCTCTACTTCCAATTCTCGTGCTGGTGCTGACAGGTCAATCAAATACATCTCATCTTATGTAACCGGATCAACAAAATCTTCATGAACCTGCAAACCCGTGAGAAACACATTGAGCAAAGTATTTTTTTTTTTGGCAATAATATTTTTTTCTCACATTCTACCCTTAATATATCTTTCACGAGGGGGCGTATCCCCCCGAGTGAGGTGCGACGTATATGAAATTGCAGCATTATATAAGTGGAGTACATTTCCGATATGATGTCAACTTTGGTTGTTGATTCCATTCATTGGGGATCAACTTACATTGTTGACACAAACAAACTGGGGTACATTTCAGTTACTATGTAAACCTTGTTGTTGACTTCATATAATTGGATCAACTTCTATTGTTGATACACAAAATCTATAATACATTTCAGATATTGTGCCAACTTTGGTTGTTGATTCCATTCATTGGGGATCAACTTTCATTGTTGATACACAAAATTTGTAATCACATTTCAGATGGCAACTCAGTATCATTTCTTTAACTCTATCATCTATAATCACACTTGTTTTCCTAATCCTAATCTGAACCAGCTATAATTTAAACACACAGGTACCAAAAAATGTGCATAATCAATCAACTTATTAATTTAATCATAATTTATTCTCTGGTAGATTTCAGTTATTTTGTGTCAACAATGGAAGTTGATCCATTTGCTGGGATCAACATCCATTGTTTACACAAAAAAAATTAGTATTCTGTACTAGGAAATTTAAAGAGAGTAACAAAAAAATTACCTTATGATCAAACCAAGTCATGTCTATTTGTTGTCTAGCTTTTTCTCCAAATTCATCTCGAAGTTTCTTGAACAATGTGTGCTGGTTCCATCTTAGGAATCTTGGAGTTCTTGTTTCAAAACCCTCCCTCTTCTCAATGTAGTTCCCAGTGTGTTCACAGGATTAATACTGGATGCAAAGAAATGAAAGAGGTTAGTTTTTTACATACTGCATGCAACATTGTACTATATACAAATATAAATATTTTACTTTTATATAAATGTCTTTTACTTACCGGTAGCATTATAGTTTATCCGATAACAATCCCTTTTTTTTTCCTTTTTATTTTGATATGTTTGCAATCAGAAAATCTACGATGTGATCTGGCCATGACACTTTATCCATTTCTAGAACATGAGGTAACCATTTCCTTGCAAAGCTTGTAGTTCCAGAATTTGGGAAGAAAAGCATAGCACACAACCACATGAAAAAAAAGTCTAGCAAAATACTCCGGGTCGGACTCATCTCCATCTGCAATTTTTAGTTTGTTCTCAACCTTAGTCTTAGTTATTTTATCCTTACAATCTGGCTCTTTTTCTGGTCTGAACTTGGTATTCAAGAATTTTTTGCATTCATATTGGTGCCTTGATTTGAGTTTATTCTTGAAATCTTCACTCTCTATAATTCTTATAATTTTGAAGATCAACGCAAATTTCCTTGCATCCAGAGAGCACTCTGTATAATTCTTCTTCTTTTTGGTATCTCCAAATGCAATCCTCTTCGTTTCTTTATTAAATCCACTAAGCATCAGCCGCATTGAAAGATTGATTCTTTCTAACCATTTAGGAGTCACTATAATGTTGCTGTCTACTGTGTAGAATGGGATGATGAAGTCTCAAAAAGGAATTTTCTTCAGTGCATTTGCAAGGAGCTTGTATAAAAAACTCCCCATTTCAACTAATGGAATGAGACCTCCTTTGAATGTAATTTCGTTCGCCCTTGGCATACCTGCATACATGCAACTCAACCATTTACTTATTTCGTTTTAATAGTTAAACAACTTAATGATATGGAAGCATAAAACATAACTCAATATTGTTTACCTTTCAGTTCCTTTTCCGGCTACGCATATGATACTTTCTTTTCCTCGGTTACTTTTTCTTCCTCTGATTCTTTTCCTTCCTCCTCTGATTCGTTCTCTTCTTCGTCTGAATCTTCTTCTTCCTCTTCTTCTGATTCTTCAATTATCTTCTTCTTGTTTTTTTGCGTGATGGTTCCTCTTCATTTTGCTTCTTCTTCTTGTTATCTCTCTTTCTCTTTGTTGGTGTATCTTTATCAATGTTTTGTGATTCTTCTTCTTCTGAATTTTCTTGTATCTCTTTTGCCGGTTTATCATGTTTCTGCTTTGTTACTCTTTCTTTCAATAATTTTTTGTTTATTCTCTTCCTTTCGCTTTGTACATCTTCTTGCGGTTCAACCCGCAGATGTTCTTTAACCAATAACTTCTTGTTCACTCTCTTCCTTTTGCGGGCTACATTTTCATCAATCGGTTGTGAATCATCTTCTTCTTTACTCTTCACATTTATCCTTGATGATCTTCTCATTCCTTTCCTCTATTTCAAACATCATTAATCTAGTCAGCCTTCATATTCGTTCAATAATCACAACAATAACAGTTAAACAACAGTTAGAAAAAAGGGATCATCATATGTTGTTGATCCTATCTAATGAGATCAACTCCTGTTGTTGACAAAAATTAACTGGTATAACTTCTGTTGTTGATTCCATTTTATGTGATCAACTACTGTTGTTGATTTATATAACATTAGCATTAAAACCAAAACCTAAATTGAACTAGCATTATATCTCTAGTTTCAAGCATTCAACAAGTAATAAAATCACATGGTTTAACAACAGAAGTTCATTTGTTATAGTGAAAGTCCATTTGCCACAGTGAAAGAACCAAAACTGAAACTTCATTTTCCATAGTGAAATAACCTATACAAAGAAAGGAATTGCATGTCCACCAACAAAAAAAATTCAAAAATCTAATTCTAAGTAATAAGATCACTCTTACCAACATTTTATTTGCTGTCAACTTTAATTGTTGACACAATTTTATGGGATCAACTTTGATTGTTGACCCAATCGATGGTCTATCATTAGCATCAACAACATCAACAACATTAACAACTGATAGAAAACACACACACAGAACATCATATTGTTTGAAAATCAACATCAACAGAAGAAATCATTTCTTACCTCTTTCTTTTGAAACTGAAACTGTTGAAAATCACTCCAACGTATGAAGATAGCCTTAACCTAACCTAAAATTAAAATCAATCAATTAGATACCAAACTAACAACATACCAAATCAAATTAAACATATTAGCAGCAGGAATTGATGATAAATAACGCATTCAATATAAAAAAATCTGAAGAAAAAAAATCTGATTTCAAAACCGTAAGAAATCAACATCAAAATCTTAAAACATTATCATCGAAATCAAAATCTTCACCAATAACAGTAAGTAGAAGATGAGAATCGTGTTTACCTCTTTGAATTTTGTGTTTGAATCTTCAAAATCAGTAAAACCTAGGTTTCTATCATTTCTTTGCTGATTTTTTGATTCTCGAAACTGAAAATGATTATAATCAATAGGTTACTGAGATATTATATAGATTGACGGTTTTTTTTCAGTTTGGATCGACGGTTTTCAATTTTGATTTTCGATTCAAAAAAATTTCTTCAGTTTCTGAACGAGAGAGAAGAGAAGTAGGAGAGAGAGAGAGGGAACGTGCCGGTAATTCGACTACTACACTAAATGTGTGTCCAACATTATAATGTTGGAATATTTTGAGGGGAAAATTCGTAATCTAATAATTCAAGAATTTTAGGGGTGGGTATATTTATTTTGGAGGAGGGTATTTGTGTTGGGCCTCTTTTATAGGGGCATTTAATTAATGTACCCTTTAACATTTGGGCATGCTGAAACCAGATAAATGATTCCCGGCTCAAAGTAGCACCCAGGGACGTCCCAGTTTTTGGTCAAACAACTATAGTGAAAATTTGTTTGGATTTGCCTCACTCCCACCTTAAATTAAAATTAGCTAGCGTGATTTCTAGCCCAAATAAGTTTTAGCCCACAACAAGATAGAATTTAATCAAAATTTTGTGCAAAACATGAATTATTTTCTTCTCGCCTCACTTACATCTCATTTTTCCTCTTTAAACTATAAAAAAAATATCCTCTAATCATGCTTTTCTTATAAATTTTGTTAATTTTGGTCTTTATTTGTCTAGTATCTTACGAGAAAATCTCGACTTTTCACAAATTCGTTCTTAAAAGAAAATTGTCGTTTTGAAAATGAGTGATATTCTAGCCTTACCCAGGTGTTTGAGGGGGAAAACAGTTTCTACTGATTTCGGTAATTTCGTGTGATGTGGGTGAGAAACAAATATAAACCCTAAACAATGTACTGCAAGGGAGTACTTTAGATTCGAGAGATCAATCTGTACAAGTCTGGCCTAAACCAAGAAATGGCCGTTCCAAACTTGCTTCGGTCACAAAGTGGAGGAGAAGGGTTGGTTTTGGGGAGGAAAGCGAAGAGAGTGTTGAGACCAAAATAGTTGATTCTGGAAGAGTAGTTGTTTTGTGACTTGTATCAGAAAGTGGGAAGCTAACAGATGGGAAAGCTAGCACACGTTTTCCGAGTGTTGTATGCTCCTGACCAGAACTTGTTTTTTGGTGGAAATAGGTAATGCCTATTTATACAAGTCGAAGTGAAACGTACTCTGGTCTCATTAAGGAATGGAAAACGGGTGAGTAAATGGGAGGAGGTGGTAACCGGTAACGCCTGGAATTGATGTTCCATAAAAGAAAATGTTTCACCATTACTCCCTGTATTTATTAACCGCCTCATCCTTATGACACTTTCTTATAACGGGCGTAGTGTACGCCGCACGCTGTAAACCGCCAAACCAATACCCAATGAGCATCCCCCAGTTTGTGACATGTGTTGATGTCTCGAGTGTTTTCGTGGAAAACATGTAGCATGTTGTTGTTGTATGGCAAGTTGAGCTTGGGAGGCTTGCCGGCTCGGTGGTGACCTTCGACGGTCGAGATCTTGCATCTTGAGAGGAAGGGTAGCCGTTGATTATTGCAACCCTGCATTTGGTAGCCAGTGGCATGAAAGCATGGCCGGCATGGCTTTAATATGGTATAGTTTAGGCGCGGCCAAAAGCTAAGGTTTTGGCATTGTTTGGGCGTTACCAAAATTAGGGATTCGCGTCGGGCCAAAGGTTGTCATGTGTTAGCTGGTAACCTTGGACGGCTAAGATCTGCATCTTAGATGGAAAGGTGACCGTTGATTGTTGCACTTTCGTTTTGGCAGCCGTAGAGGGAAGGCCGGCATGGCATGGTTTAGGCGAGGCAAGGTGGCTGGCACGGCATTCCATTGGAACATGTGGCATGGTCGGCATACCTTGGCGCGGTTTAGGCGTGGCCAAATCTAGGGTTTTGGGCCAAAGGTTACCGTGCGTTGTTTGGCGACCTTGGACGGCTAGGATTTGCATCTAGGATGGAAGGGTGGCCGTTGATCGTCGCACGCTTTCATTTTGGTAGCCGCATAGGGAAGGCCAGCATGGTGTGGCGCGACAAGGTGGTTGGCATGCCATTGGCATGACTTGGCACGGTTTGATGTGGCCAAAACTAGGGTTTTGGGCCAAAGGTTACCATGCGTTGTTTGGCGACTTTGGACGGCTAGGATTTGCATCCAGGATGGAAGGGTGGTCGTTGATCGTCGCACGCCTTCGTTTTGGTAGCCGCATAGGGAAGGCCGACATGACATGGTTTAGGCGCGGCAAGGTGGCTGGCACGGCATGCCATTGGCACATGTGTCATGTTCGGCATGCCTTGGCGCGGTTTAGGCGTGGCCAAAACTAGGGTTTTGGGCCAAAGGTTACCATGCGTTGTTTGGCGACCTTAGACGGCTAGGATTTGCATCTAGGATAGAAGGGTGGTCGTTGATCGTCGCACGCCTTCGTTTTGATATCCGCATAGGGAAGGCCGGCACGGCATGTTTAGGCGCGACAAGGTGGATGGCACGGCATGCCATTGGCACATGTGGCATGGTCGGCATGCCTTGGCGCGGTTTCGACGTGGCCAACTAGGGTTTTGGGCCAAAGGTAACCATGCGTTGTTTGGCGACCTTGGACGGCTAGGATTTTCATCTAGGATGGAAGGGTGGTCGTTGATCGTCACACGCCTTCGTTTTGGTAGTCGCATAGGGAAGGACGGCATGGCATGGTTTAGGTGCGGCAAGGTGGCTGGCACGGCATGCCATTGGCACATGTGGCATGGTCGGCATGCCTTGGAGCGGTTTAGACGTGGCCAAAACTAGGGTTTTGGGCCAAAGGTTACCATGCGTTGTTTGGCGACCTTGGACGGCTAGGATTTTCATCTAAGATGGAAGGGTGGTCGTTGATCGTCGCATGCCTTCGTTTTGGTGGCCGCATAGGGAAGGCCTGCATGGTGGGGCCAAGGACAATGGGGCGGATGGCTTGGCATAGTGGGCCAAGGTTTTGGTACGGACGGTTTGGCATGGTGGGGCCAAGGCAAGGTGCGGTTGGCTTGGCATGGTGGGGCTAAGGGTTTGGCATGCCATTGGCGCATGGTGCGGTTAGCATGGTTTGGGCCAAGGTAAGGCGCGGTTTGCTTAGCATGGTGGGGCCAAGGGTTTGGCATGCCATTGGCGCATGGTGCGGATAGCATGGTTGGGGCCAAGGCAAGGTGCGGTTGGCTTGGCATGGTGGGGCCAAGGGTTTGGCATGGCATTGGCGCTTGGCGCGGCAGACGTGGCTGGCATGCCTTGGCGCGGCAGACGTGACTGGCATGGTTTGCCATTGGCACAGTGGTGCGGCTGGAATGGTTGGCATGCCTTGGCGTGGACATGTGGCTGGCATGGTTTGTCATTGGCACAGTGGTGCGGCTGGCATGGTTGGCATGCCTTGGCGCGGGGATGTGGCTGGCATGGTTTTCCATTGGCACAGTGGTGCGACTGGCATGGTTGGCATGCCTTGGCGTGGAGATGTGGCTGGCATGGTTTGCCATTGGCACAGTGGTGCGGCTGGCATGGTTGGCATGCCTTGGCGCGGAGATGTGGCTGGCATGATTTGCCATTGGCACAGTGGTGCGGCTGGCATGGTTGGCGTGCCTTGGCGCGGAGATGTGGCTGGCATGCCTTGGCGCGGAGATGTGGCTGGCATGGTTTGCCATTGGCACAGTGGTGCGGATGGCATGGTTGGCATGCCTTGGCGCGGAGATGTGGCTGGCATGGTTTTCCATTGGCACAGTGGTGCGACTGGCATGGTTGGCATGCCTTGGCGTGGAGATGTGGCTGGCATGGTTGGCATGCCTTGGCACGGAGATGTGGCTGGCATGGTTTGCCATTGGCACAGAGGTGTGGCTGGCATGGTTGGCATGCCTTAGCGCGGAGATGTGGCTGGCATGGTTTTCCATTGGCACAGTGGTGCGGATGGCATGGTTGGCATGCCTTGGCGCGAAAATGTGGCTGGCATGGTTTTCCATTGGCACAGTGGTGCGGCTGGCATGGTTGGCATGCCTTGGCACGGAGATGTGGTTGGTATGGTTTGCCATTGGAACAGTGGTGTGGTTGGCATGCCTTGGCGCGGAGATGTGGCAGGTATGGTTTTCCATTGGCACAGTGGTGTGGATGGCATGGTTGGCATGCCTTGGCGCGGTAGCATGAGAATAGGGTTTGGCGTAGATGATGTCGGTCAACGTTAAGGGTTCTGCCGTGGAACATGACACATAAAAAAAAAGGTACCCCGGTAATTCTTACGTAGGCATGCTGATCGTTTCAATAAATGTGCTCATGGTCATAGTGACTTCATGTCAGTTGTACGGTTTTAACCCTAAGCTAAAAACCACCATCAACATTAAGTCCCCTGCTTAGCTCGGAACAGGAGCATTGTTGCGAGGTAAGCATAAGATGGTGATGGGCAAGGACAAAAATCGAAACGACAAGTCGTGGAAAGATGGTCCGGAAAGTCCGACTAACCTTTTTCGAGAGGTAAGGAGAGCCCATGATCCTCGTGTTTGGCGGCCTTGCGCATATTCTATTCGTGGTGTAGACCGTGAAATGGTAAGATGAAGATCGTCGGCTTAGTCTGGCTATGCATCACCTTGGCTGGGTTAAGGAACATCATGACGCTGGCTTGGCGAGTTGTCGGTGTTGGTGCGGCAATGGGGCCAAGGCAATGGCGTAGTTTGGTGAGGCAAAGCATGCGCGGACGGCTTGGCGTGGTGGGGCCAAGGAAATGGCGAGGACGGTCTTGGCGTGGTGATTGGTCTTCGCGGGCCCGGTTATCTCTTTTCCTTACTTGACTCAAATAGGAAGTCCTTTCCTTATTCAAACTCCCAAGTATCACGCCTATAAAAGGAGGGCCGGACTCTCCTTTTACTTCACGCCTGTATTTTTTTATTATGGTCGTGTGGTAACAGTAAAGCGGACGAGCGAATCCCGGGTATGTCTTCCAACACTTCCTCTTTAACTTTCTTTTCTTGTTTTTTTTTTTTTGTTAGTGCAAACCCTAGCTGTAGGCGTACCTTTTCATGAACTTGTAAAAATGTTGTCCTTCTACGTTGGTATGAATCCTAGCCGCAGGTATGCTTTGCACGAACTTGTAGTAACATTTTGGCGTGAATACCGTAGTGAAGTTGGCCTCCTCAATTACCGTGCAAAGTAGACATGCATGAGCTGGTAATTGTCATTCCCTTCCCACGAAAACTTAGCTTCTAGGGTTTACTCCTTTTTCCTGGTGTGACCATGTGTATGGTTCCCGTGGTGGGGCGTGCCTCCTCGGTCGGGCGCAAATTTCTCGCTGCAGGGTACGGTCTTGGCATGAGGTGGTGATGCAGGGTCTGTCAGTCCCCATTTCGTTGCCTATGCGCATTATGACTTTGAAACAAATTGGCTTGCGTCCAGGATGGATCTCCTGTGTCTGATAAAATAATTTCCATGCACTTTCCGTAATAATTTCTCTTTGTATTGTTCCATTGTAGTTATTTCGAAGGTGGAAGTAGCGTGAAAGAATTTTCATTAGGATGTCATTTGAGAAAAGTTCTGCCGTACCGAAAGATGTTGGCGATTCCAAGCCAAACATAGATGATAAGTTCTTTACAAAATCCGCCACGATTAGGAGAAATCATCCCAAGTATGTGTCGATTATTCTGACTGGTCTAGAAAGTGAAGGAGAGGCCCGGTCGGTTCGGTTAGGAGGTGTATTAAGGTTTTGTCTTCAGAGAAAAGAGTATCATGCTTCTCCTATTGACTTTAAGATATATGTGAGTCCGTTGCTTCCCTTTGAGAAATGGGTGTGATTCATGATAAGCCAGGAATGTGTAAAAGCCATTTTGACCAAGGCGCGGATCGTTGATCCCGTCGCGGCTTCCGCAGTGCTTCAAATTAGGAAAGATATTCCAGGCTTGGTTTCTTTTATTTCTAGATGGTGTCCAGACACTCACACGGTCGTATGCAGGTGGGGTGAAATGACTATCTCTTCAGAGAGCGTGGTCGTGTTGCTGAACCTTCCTGTAATAGGAAACCTTGATGTCAAATTGTCTGCAGATGAAGAAGAAATGTGCGCCGCTCTGGCTGCAAAATCAAAAGGATTCGTTCGGAAAGAAAACGAGACGAGGTACTTATATGGTTGGTGGGTGTCTCAGTGGTTTCTCGATGAGTTGGAGCCGAATCAGAAGAATAGTACGCTTCATGTCGCGGCGTCCTTGGCTCTTTGGTTATCCAGAGATATTTTCGATGACGGCTCGGGTAAGAAGGAGATAAGACAGGAACTTATCAAGTTTGCCATAAAATTGGAAAAAGGTGACGTTCTCCCTATTGGCGGCTTGTTTCTTGGTTCTATGTACACACACTTGGATCAGCTGGTCGCGGACATGTGCGCTTCAAATGGTTACATGAAAGTGAATTCGTATATTCATGTCGCCTTTCTCCAAGCGTGGTTGTGGGAGCACTTCGAAAAGTATGCTCCAAAACCGTTGGCCGTACTTCCCGAGTCTTGGGGTGGCTCTAGGATACTACGCTGGTCGAATAGGCGCCCAAAGATTGGTTCGAACCTGGTTGGATTCCTTGACAACTCGCACACGGTCATTTTTTGTCCATGGGCTCCGGTGCATGCGTCCATAACTCAGATCAGTATCTTTGCTCCTGCTCCGAGCATATGTTTTGTCTTCTGATAAAGAGGATATGAGTGCTGGAGAGATGGTGTTCATGCGAAGCTGCACGCCCGGTTATGTGTCGTCTTTCTTTTGAGGATATTGCAAAGAAGTCTCTTACAATATCGATAGGACGGCTCGGCATATGGGTTTTGACCAAGGGGTCTCACTTGTTTGTCAGCTGGTTGTTCCAGAAGTCTCGTTTCCAACTGTTCTCGATGCTACTGTTCTTGTGTCGGGTAAAAGTCTCCCTTTCCTGCTTGCGGAACGAAATATATCAATAACCTTCAAATATAACATATTTTGGCAGAATAAGTTTCTCGTTTTCCATGGATTCGTGAATGATGTGGTAGAAAACCATCGCGGTAAGCCTTCTCCTGCGGTTTTAGAGGGGCATCCACTGCTGAGGGATCCTTCTTTGCCCAAGCGAAAATCTGTTAGCCCGAATGCAGATAGTCCCCAAGTGAAGGAGTGAAGATCTAAAAGCCATGCAGACGGTTCCCAGTCATTTTCGACAGCCCTACCGACTTTCAGTTCGTCCAATATGCGGGTAGGTGTGATTTTCCTCTTGACTTTAGTTGGGTCGTGTATATCCTTGTTTCTTTCCTGAGTATCCGTCTTTATATCTTTCCTAGGGTCTCAGCAGGATGAATGCCTTTACCAAACTTGTAAGTAGTCAGAAAACATCGCTTTTAGAGACGGAGGGTGGCGTTGCTGAGCCTATCTGTGGCGATGGGGAACCCGAGAAGGATGAAAGCTCAGAGTTCAGTGATGGCGAGAGTAGTTCTTCCGACAGCAGTGCTGAATCTTCCTCTAGCCAGTCTGAAAGCGAATCAGTGAGTCTCCCGCATGTTTTTTTCCTTTCTCTTTGGAAAATATCTAATCTGTGATGTCATAGGGGGAAACTGTTTCTGAAGATGGCCCTGATACGGAGACTGGTGGTGATACAACTTTGTCTCCAATTGTGGCAGCCTCACCGGGAGACCTTGGAATGGATGTTGATCGAGATGAAAATTTAGTTGTGACTCAAACAATGGAGAGTACTCCAGTGGCCGCAGGTACAATTGTCGTTAGGAATCCCTTGCCGGTTGCTGACGTAGACGCGGGCGCCACTTTCAACCCTCCATACCTGGTTCCTTATCCGGATCATGTGTTGATCGGGGGATTTAGCGTGTCAGCCAAACATGCGGCGCTATACACCAATATATGGGAAAGCTACTGATAATGTTTTTTATTGTGATTGTAGTAAATAGGATTTGTTTCAGACTTGTGAAGGAAATTGAATTTTTAGATTTAATAAAAATATATATACAAAAATATTAACAATGGGAGAGAGGTACTGGGACTAAGGATTTTGCCGAATTCACTACACGGGGTTCATTCATATATTCTTTAACAATTTAAAACTCAATAAAATTAACATGGACTCTGATTTTGCCAAGATAGATTCTCAAAACATCGATTTTAAGTCCTAAGCATGATGTATCAAAACACCTAAGCTAAGCATACATCATCAAATTAAATAACAACCAATTAATTCAAATCATATTTCAATTTTAAATTAATGCAAAAGTCATAAAAAAGAATAAAATAAATTTACCCGTGTATGAAATTCACCCTCCTCCGTCGTCCCAGTGTTGGTTTTAGCTCATCATGATAAAAACACGCTCAAAATATTTTTTTATTGCTCAAATGGTGTTTACAATGAAGAGAAGAAGAGAAAATGGTGTAAACAGCTAATGTGCGACCCACATGAAGCGTCACAAAAGAACGATAAAAGGGAAGTGCTATTGTCGATGTGGTTCTAAGACCCACACCTACGACCCACGCCTGTGAGTCTGTTTCATTGGTGATAAACGACTGTCCCTGCGTGTCTGTTCTTCGTGTTCTTGGTGTTCTTCATCATCAGCAGGAGCAGAAACAGAGTTTCATCAACTCTTGATTTCTCGCTCCTGAGCTCTCCTATCGACCCCAAACTCTCGACACCTCTTCTATGAGTCCCCAGCACTCTATATATACTCCACAGGATCAAGAAGTCTCGCTATAACTCGAGATAATTCTCTCTTAACTCGGTTTGATGAAAAAATATTCTGGGAATATTTTCTTCCCTGATTTAGCTTCTCACGCGTAGATTTCCATCCTGGTCACTCTAGAAATGTTTACACACGACCCACAATGTTGCTAGATCCCTCATGCATGAGCAGAACACGCTCAAATCTTCTCCAATCTCGTGTCCAACCCGTGTTTCCCTGTTTTTCATTCCGTGAATTATCCAGCTAATTCTGGCCAAATTTGATCGAACCAAAAGCCCAAAACGTGTTTTCTAGGACATATCACAACTTCCTACCAATAATCAGCCATTGAATCGCCCTAGAACACGTTCAAAAATTCCAACAAAACATCTGCCAGTTGATAGTATTTTTTTTCCGCCAATTTTTGGTTTTTGAATTTGGGAAGAAGATGTCCTCCCCCCTAACCAGAACTGGGGTGCGAATAGCAGTTGCCTTTGGGGTGACCTGGGGTGCCCCTTAGTAATTGAGGTGCCCCTTATCCAACGGTGAGAGTCTGAATAACACGTGTCCTCCGGGGCTTTTACCAACTTTTCGAGCCGAATTTTCCAAAAAATGTTTATTTTCCAAAGGTGCCTACAAACACATAAAACACCAAAATTAGTACAAACTCGAGTGCCAACAATATATAGTATTGAGATCAAATTAAACACAAAAATGTGTTTATCAAATACCCCCAAACTTATTATTTGCTAGTCCTCGAGCAAAATTTATTTTTGAAAAGATAAAAAGACTACACTTAGCACGTGCAGCAGGCCGTTAAACCGCTAGGTGGCCCTAGCGGCGGAGTGTTGTCTCCGGAGGGTTTACCAGAGGTGTACCCACAAAACCTTTTCTCCTAATTGGTCACAAGTATCCAAAGAGCTATGAGGACATACATATTCTCAACCTATCTCCAAGTAAGTAGAATGCCAGAGAAATTAAAGGTGTCAGCTCTAAAGCTGACTGAAGAAAAGGGGAGACACATCCACACCACTGCTAGATAAAGAGATATCCGCTACACATCTAGATAAACATTGTAAGATGCGTCCGCTGCTTTACAGCTGGATAAGATTAGGAGAGAGATAAAAATGAGAGGGATATCTGCTACACAGCTGGACTAATTACGTGTGATGAGTTAAACCAGTGCTAGAAAGATTTTGTGCCAGATTGAAAGCAGACTAACAAAGCAACCAAAATGCATCTTTCTTCGACTCTCTCACAGTGCTCAGTAGAAACAACGCCTTCTTCGGTCTTCAATTGTTGATGATAAACTCTCGAACCTCATAGAACCTTGACAATTAACTTTTCTCTTCGATTTCTTGCTTGACTTATAAATTTCTTCTTCCCTATGGCCTTATTGAACAAAAAGAACGTAATGATGTTTCTTTTTTTTTTTTCATTTTTTTTCTTTTTCATTTTTTTTTTTTTTTGAAAACAAAAAATTACAAGACAAAAATTTACATGGCCATGAGAGAAGGACTTTCAAAACTTGGATCTTCGCAACTTGTGATGTCTTGGTATCATGGATTCTAACAACTTATATCATTTGCTCTTATAACTTCAATTTGATTTTTGAATTATTCTCTTCTATTGTTGCTTCTAAACCTAAAACGTCTTCAACTTCTTCATAGATTTTGATGTCGCTCCGCTTGTTGATGATGATAAGTTTCTACTGAGAGAGAGTCGCAATCCAGTAACTAAGACTACATTGTGAGGTTGCTTTGTCTTTCTGGCATTTCCCTGACCTACTTGCCTTTCCATCATGTATGGTTAGGTCCATCACGGTTACCCTCTAAAAGGAACAAGTTCTCTCCTGAATTTCAAGGATCTCAATGTCTTTTTCTCTAATGTCTCAATAAGTTGTTATCTCTAGCATTCCAATTTCTATCTTTTCGGTGAGAAACAGTATGTAAACTTAGCTAACCGGATACCATGTGACGCTAGAAGTTTCAAAAGTGCAACTAAAAAGTTTCTCCCATACCCCCAAACTTAAATCTAACATTGTCCTCAATGTTCTAAAGATAAAATTAAAAGCATATGAACAAGGAGAAACTGTTACCATTTGAAGCAAAAGAGTTAAGGAAAGATATTACCGTGTCGCATGAGATTGGGTTACCTCCCAAGAAGTGCTAAGTTTAAAGTCTTCAGCCAGACATCGGAAGGAATTAGTCACCTCATAGAATCAAAAAGTAACAGCCGAAATAACTGTGGGTCTTCAAAACCAAAAAGAGCTGACCAAAGGAAACTACAATAACCCAAGAAAGTGAACAAGGATAGCATGCCCTTATCTAGTTTCCTGATTAAGATATTTATATCTAATTGTGGTTCAGGTTCAGGTTCTAAGAAAGGGTCTAAATAAAATATTTTCATTGGTTGCGTTTCTTCATAGGTGGGATCCGAATCATTAGGTCCTAGAGTCTGGAAAAACTCAAATATGATCTTAGAAGCGCACAATAATAACCTAAATAACTGAGGATCCTCTAAGTCAATAAGATTTGACTTACAAAATTGACCACAATGAGAGTAGTGGTCACTCTTAAGCAAATGTGTCGATTCTAATTTCCTAAAGCATTTAGGTTTAGTCTCACAACTTAATATTCGACACATTTGAAATATAAACGTTCCCACATTTGGAAGAAAACTATTTGGTGGGAAAACAAAGTCAATCTGGTATCATAGCCTGGGCAAACCACATCAACCAGAGGATGGGTTTCTAACAACTGAACTCTTTGGACATCATTAGGTTCGGGAAAAAGTATGAAGGTAATCTTGTAAATGGTCGAGGCAAATATCAAGTCCTATGAGGGATTTTAAGAGTTAAAGCACGGAGAATGATAATCACCCCCAAACTTAGGTTTTTGTGTCTCTAGATAGACTAGCTACAATTTCCTTAATTTCTAGTCATGGATCCTGAAAATGGTCAATTGATTCTTCTAAGTGGTTCATCCTCACTCATCTCTACGGGTATATCTTCTTCATCTAATACTATTGTTTCTAAGTCTCTAGACTCTAAAACAGCATTTTCGGAATAAACCCGTTCCTCTAAACCACTATCGGCTTCGTAATCAAAAGGAAAAACTACATCGTCTAAAACGGTGGTATCCCTAATCAAATCCTCGTCCTTTTGAATAGGTGAATAATCATAAAAATTATTTGGATTTGAACTAGAAATAATATAATCATTATAAATCTCAATTGGATTAATAGATTCCTGATTACTATGCCTACATATTTCAGATTCTTCATTACTACTATCCTCATCATCATAATAGTACAAAGATGATTGAACCTTATCTAAATAAGTAGTGTCTTTTATTCTAGCCTCGTCCTCTAAATTAGGTAAATATTCATTATTGATATCAAGGGTAGAATTAGAAACCCTATTTTGGAAATTTAGATCATTTCGAGCAGCATTAGCCAACTGTTCATTTTCTGCCTCTAGACGTGCCTGAATTTCACTGAGCATAACACTTATACGTTTACCACTCTCGTTTATCATCTCATAATATCGTGTACACTCTTCTTTTGAACTATTCATTGCAACTAAACGTTTATACGTCCTTTCAATCCGTTGTTGGGTCTCTTCTAGAGATGGAACAGGTTCAGAAATATCATAATCAGGACTAGTTTCCCAAAACGAGTAACCAGTACTACAGTGTTCCTGATTTTCTTGCTCGTAAGACCAATTCGCGTGTGGATAGTAATTGGGCTCACCATGGTATGAACCATAACCTTGAAAAGGTTGGCGTTCCCAACTACTATTCCCACCATGGTCATAAAAATGATAATGTCCATATTCAAATTCAGATCGATACTCATTGTATTGGCTTCTGTCATACCAGTTCCACATTCTTAATTGCAAGGGAATTCTACACAATCACAAACAAGGATGACTCGACCAAATCAAACCTACTGACTTCTAGCAAACAAAAAGCATGATGGCTCCACTTAGATTGTTTCTAGACCAGCTTTTAATCCTTCGAAAGGGAATTCGTTACAATTTAAGCAAACCCCTCTGGAATCAATCCGAGTTAAAGTAAGTTGAATTGAGGTGAGGGAAGCTCAGTGGAGCTTTGATACCCAAGGCCTCACCGCTATCACAAGGCGGCGCAGTCACGCATTCAACTCACAGAAACCATCATGAACTTCGAAGTATGCTAAAAGAGTAACCAATATTTTTCGAACGACTTTCCTACTAAGCTCGTTACCCTATAGGTCTCGTTCTAGTCAAAATTTTAAGCTTAGGTTCGCGTTTGGTTTCGTTTTCCTAAAGCGGGCAAGAAGGGAGCGGTGATGAAATCCGAACCCTTATCTTGTATTGGCCAGGCCTTTCCCTTTACTAGGAATTTAAAAACAGTCCAAATTCGTCCTCAATCAATGAATCACCTTAAGGAATACAGTAACTCGCTTACAGGAGATTCGCGAGTGTTTCGATGGACTTACCTCCCGTACCAGACGGGGGATGAACCGTTGAAGTCGACTCGGGCCACGACTCCTATGTCATGTACGAACCCGAGGGGCCGAGACGATATTGTAATCGTCGTCCTTCCCTACAAACAGTTTATATTTAAAAAAAAAAATTATATAACCCTTCCGTAGGGTTTAAAATCAAAATAAATTGTCCAAAGGCCAGTCCAATGAAAAGAAATACAAAAAATAATAATAATTATTACAAAAAAATGGAAAGTCTCTTAAAAAAATAATAAAATAAAATAATTCTCTCTCTTTTTTCTTTATTTTTTTGCTTTGTCTTTTTTCCTTCTCTTTTAGCTTTAAGCTTTGATTCCAAGGTCTTTAGTATCCAACTTCAAACCTGTAATACAAAGACACAACCAAAGAGACATAAAAAGAACAAATGGAATAATAAAAACCTAAACATTCTACCTAAGCACAAATCTGCGTCGGCGGCGCCAAAATGATAATGTTTTTGATTGTGATTGTAGTAAATAGGATTCGTTTCAGACTTGTGAAGGAAATGGAATTTTTAGATTTAATAAAAATATATATACAAAAATATTAACAATGGGCGAGAGGTACTAGGACTAAGGATTTGGCCGAATTCACTACACAGGGTTCATTCATATATTCTTTGACAATTTAAAACTCAATAAAATTAACATCGATTGTAAGTCCTAAGCATGATGTATCAAAACACCTAAGCTAAGCATATATCATCGAATTAAATAACAACCAACTAATTCAAATCATATTTCAATTTTAAATTAATGCAAAAGTCATAAAAAAGAATAAAATAAATTTACCCGTGTATGAAATTCACCCTCCTCCGTCGTCCCAGTGTTGGGTTTAGCTCATCATGATAAAAACACGCTCAAAATATTTTTTTTATTGCTCAAATGGTGTTTACAATGAAGAGAAGAAGAGAAAATGGTGTAAACAGCTAATGTGCGACCCACAGGAAGCGTCACAAAAGAACGATAAAAGGGAAGTGCTATTGTCGATGTGGTTCTAAGACCCACACCTACGACCCACGCCTGTGAGTCTGTTTCACTGTTGATAAACGACTGTCCCTGCGTGTCTGTTCTTCGTGTTCTTGGTGTTCTTCATCATCATCAGGAGCAGAAACAGAGTTTCATCAACTCTTGATTTCTCGCTCCTGAGCTCTCCTATCGACCCCAAACTCTCGACACCTTTTCTATGAGTCCCCAGCACTCTATATATACTCCACGGGATCAAGAAGTCTCGCTATAACTCGAGATAATTCTCTCTTAACTCGGTTTGATGAAGAAATATTCTGGGAATATTTTCTTCCCTGATTTAGCTTCTCACGCGTATATTTCCATCCTGGTCACTCTAGAAATGTTTACACACAACCCACAATGTTGCTAGAGCCCTCATGCATGAGCAGAACACGCTCAAATCTTCTCCAATCTCGTGTCCAACCCGTGTTTCCCTGTTTTGCATTCCGTGAATTATCCATTTAATTCTGGCCAAATTTGATCGAACCAAAAGCCCAAAACGTGTTTGCTAGGACATAACACAACTTTCTACCAAAAATCAGCCATTGAATCGCCCTAGAACACGTTCAAAAATTCCAACAAAACATCTGCCAGTTGATAGTATTTTTTTTCTCGCCAATTTTTGGTTTTTGAATTTGGGAAGAAGATGTCATCCCCCCTAACCAGAACTGGGGTGCGAATAGCAGCTGCCTTTGGGGTGACCTGGGGTGCTCCTTAGTAATTGAGGTGCCCCTTATCCAACGGTGAGAGTCCGAATAACACGTGTCCTCCGGGGCTTTTACCAACTTTTCGAGCCGAATTTTCCAAAAAATGTTTATTTTCCAAAGGTGCCTACAAACACATAAAACACCAAAATTAGTACAAACTCGAGTGCCAACAATATATAGTATTGAGATCAAATTAAACACAAAAATGTGTCTATCAGCTACGGACATATCACCACGACCAAGAAGGTTACTAGTCGATTTGCGTTGGTTAAGCGTGTGGAGGAAGCTTTGTCTTCGATTGACGACATGTGCAACGTGACCGGTAACATTGTTTCTGAGGATGTAATCTCAAGCTGGAGGTTCCATCGTGACATGTGTGTAAACTTCGAGTTCAATGTGCCTTGGTTCGTTGATGGTTTCTCTGAGGTTGAAAAGTTGCTGGTCGAAACAATTGAAGGTCCTTTTGCGGATATGGTCAAGAAGCAGGAAGCAGAAGTCGAAAAATTGTCCAGGAAACTGAAGTTGAAGAGGGAGGATCTCTAAAGCACGAAGGAAGCTCTTGCTAAGAAGAGCAATCCATTGTTGAAAAACTTTCCTTGAATGTATTTCTGTCTTCTGAACTTCTTATTTTTTGGTTGTTTTTTTTTGAAAGGCAAATGAAACGCCTACTTTATGGTTTTGATTTCCTGGATTTTTGGGTTGATAGACAAATGTTACCTTGAGGGTTTTGGATTATTCTTTTGGTATGAATTGTTTTGGAATGGATTGTTTTGGGAATGATGTTGTCTTGGTTACGATTGAAAGTGACACAAACATCCCAGGAAAACCATGGAATCGTGAGCGTTGAGCGTCGGTAGATGACGTGGGGTGAAACATAACATGGCTATCGGTTTCATCATTCCCGTGAAAACTTGAAATAGCAAACCATGTATTTTGTCTAGGTAAGACTTACACGGTTTTTAGATTCGAGAGATCAATCTTGAAGCGAAGAGAGTGTTGAGACCAGAATAGTTGATTCTGGAAGAGTAGTTGTTTTGTGACTTGTATCAGAAAGTGGGAAGCTAACAGATGGAAAAGCAAGCAAACATTTTCTGAGTGTTGTATGATCCTGACCAGAACTTGTTGTTTGGTGGAAATAGGTAATACCTATTTATACAAGTCGAAGTGAAACGTACTCTGGTCTCATTAAGGAATGGAAAACGGGTGAGTAAATGGTAGGAGGTGGTAACCGGTAACGCCTGGAATTGATGTTCCATAAAATAAAACGTTTCACCATTACTCCCTATATTTATTAACAGCCTCATCCTTATGACACTTTCTTATAACGGGCGTAGTGTACGCCGCACGCTGTAAACCGCCAAACCAATACCCAATGAGCATCCCCCAGTTTATGACATGTGTTGATGTCTCGAATGTTTTCATGGAAAATATGTAGCATGTTGTTGTTGTTGTCTGGAAAGTTGAGCTTGGGAGGCTTGCCGGCTCGGTGGTGACCTTCGACGGTCGAGATCTTGCATCTTGAGAGGAAGGGTAGCCGTTGATTATTGCAACCCTGCGTTTGGTAGCCAGTGGCATGAAAGCATGGCCGGCATGGATTTAATATGGTATAGTTTAGGTGCGGCCAAAAGCTAGGGTTTTGGCATTGTTTGGGTGTTACCAAAATTAGGGCTTCATGTCGGGCCAAAGGTTGTCATGTGTTAGCTGGTAACCTTGGACGGCTAAGATCTACATCTTAGATGGAAAGGTGACCGTTGATTGTTGCAGGCTTTCATTTTGGCAGCCGTAAAAGGAAGGCCGACATGGCATGGTTTAGGCGCGGCAAGGTGGCTGGCACGGCATGCCATTTGCACATGTGGCATGGTCGGCATACCTTGGCGGGTTTAGGCATGGCCAAAACTAGTTTTGGGACAAAGGTGACCATGCGTTGTCTGGCGACCTTGGACGACTAGGATTTGCATCTAGCATGGAAGGGTGGCCGTTGATCGTCGCACGCCTTCGTTTTGGTAGCCGCATAGGGAAGGCCAGCATGGTGTGGCGTGGAAAAGTGGTTGGCATGCCATTGGCATGCCTTGGCGCGGTTTGGCGTGGCCAAAACTAGGTTTTTGGGCCAAAGGTTACCATGCGTTGTTTGGAAACCTTGGACGGCTAGGATTTGCATCCAGGATGGAAGGGTGGTCGTTGATCGTCGCACGCCTTCGTTTTGGTATCCGCATAGGGAAGGCCGGCATGGCATGGTTTAGGCGGGGCAAGGTGGATGGCACGGCATGCCATTGGCACATGTGGCATGATCGGCATGCCTTGGTGCGGTTTAGGCGTGGCCAAAACTAGGGTTTGGGGCCAAATGTTACCATGAGTTGTTTGGCGACCTTGGACGGCTAAGATTTGCATCTAGGATGGAAGGGTGGTCGTTGATCGTCGCACGCCTTCGTTTTGGTAGCCGCATAGGGAAGGCCGTCATGGCATGGTTTAGGCGCGGCAAGGTGGCTGGCACGACATGCCATTGGCACATGTGGCATTGTCGGCATTCCTTGGCGCGGTTTAGACGTGGCCAAAACTAGGGTTTTGGGCCAAAGGTTACCCTGCGTTGTTTGGCGACCTTGGACGGCTAGGATTTGCATCTAGGATGGAAGGGTGGCCGTTGATCGTCGCACGCCTTCGTTTTGGTAGCCGCATAGGGAAGGCCGGCATGGCATGGTTTAGGTGCGGCAAGGTGGATGGCACGACATGCCATTGACACATGTGGCATGGTCGGCATGCCATTGGCACATGTGGCATGGTCGGCATGCCTTGGCGCGGTTTAGACGTGGCCAAAACTAGGGTTTTGGGCCAAAGGTTACCATGCGTTGTTTGGCGACCTTGGACGGCTAGTATTTCCATCTAGTATGGAAGGGTGGTCGTTGATCGTCGCACGCCTTCGTGTTGGTAGCCGCATAGGAAAGGCCGGCATGGTGGGGCCAAGGCCAATGGCGTGGATGGCTTGGCATAGTGGGGCCAAGGGTTTGGTACGGACGGCTTGGCATGGTAGGTCCAAGGCAAGGTGCGTTTGGCTTGGCATGATGGGGCCAAGGGTTTGGCATGCCATTGGTGCATGGTGCAGCTAGCATGGTTGGGGCGAAGGCAAGGCGCGGTTGGCTTGGCATGGTGGGGCCAAGGGTTTGGCACGCCATTGGCGCATGGTGCGGCTAGCATGGTTGGGGCCAAGGCAAGGTGCGGTTGGCTTGGCATGGTTGGGCCAAGGGTGTGGCATGCCATTGGCGCATGGTGCGGCTAGCATGGTTGGGGCCAAGGCAAGGTGTGGTTGGCTTGGCATGGTGGGTCCAAGGGTTTGGCATGCCATTGGCGCATGGTGCAGCTAGCATGGTTGGCATGCCTTGGCGCGGCAGACTTGGATGTGATGGTTTTCCATTGGCAAAGTGGTGCGGCTGGCATGGTTGGCATGCCTTGGCGCGGAGATGTGGTTGGCATGGTTTTCCATTGGCACAGTGGTGCGGCTGACATGGTTGGCATGCATTGGCGTGGAGATGTGGTTGGCATGGTTTGCCATTGGCACAGTGGTGATGCTGGCATCGTTGGCATGCCTTGGCACGGAGATTTGGCTGGCATGGTTAGCATGCCTTGGCGCGGAGATGTGGCTGGCATGGTTTTCCATTAGTACAGTGGTGCGGCTGGCATGGTTGGCATGCCTTGGCGCGGAGATGTGGCTGGCATGGTTTTCCATTGGCACAGTGGTGCGAATGGCATGGTTGGCATGCCTTGGCGTGGAGATGTGGCTGGCATGGTTTTTCATTGGCACGGTGGTGCGGCTGGCATGGTTGGCATGCCTTGGCGCAGAGATGTGGCTGGCATAGTTTGCCATTGGCACAGTGGTACGGCTGGCATGGTTGTCCATTGGCATGCGGAGATGTGGCTGGCATGGTTTGCCATTGGCACAGTGGTGTGGATGGCATGGTTGGCATGCCTTGGCGCGGAGATGATGTCGGTCAAAGTTAAGGGTTCTGCCTTTGAACATGACACATAAAAAAAGGTACCCTGGTAATTCTTACGTAGGCATGCTGATCGTTTCAATAAATGTGTTAATGGTCATAGTGACTTCATGTCAGTTGTACGGTTTTATGATTTTAACCCTAAGCTAAAAACTACCATCAACACCAGGAAAGATTTCTGCATCCGTCCCTGGTAGCACCACTCGACCATGTTGGCATAAGATCACAAAGTTTGTCATAAGCATTTTGCCTAAACTTCTTCATATATAGATTGTATGTGGAATCTTACTCTAAAACCACAGATTTTTATCGTAAATTTCAACGTAATCCATACCATAGAACAACTATTGATCAACATTTATAGTAGTAGGAAAACTCTGGATATTAATATCATGAATAAAAAAAGATTTTTGTTAAAGAGAAAGCAAAATATGATTCGAGGAGAACGAAAATCATAGTTGACTAGCCAACTAGGTCGATTCTCATAGTGAGTTGAGTTTTGTATTTTTATGGACCAAAATACGCATTTCTCTTATCAACCGGTTTTAGCCTTTTAGGTTTTATTTCGATCATCATAAAGCGTTGTTCATGGGAATTGATTCAAATTTTAGATTAAGGTCTTTTAGAACTAATGAGAAAGGTAAAACGAAGGTCATAATTCATGGGTTCGGATGAAATTTCAATCTCGGACTAAAGAAACATATTAGTATAATTATTGATCCCTGTTTGCTAGAGTTGTTATGAAATTGCTGCCACCGAAGAATTAACAATCCTCTTGTTCGTATATATGTTACGTTATTGCTCTATTGAATAAAATGTATCTGCAAAACATCACATATAGAAAGCCTTCATGATTTTAATATGATTCCCATCTCGTTGTTTTTTTTAATTCTTTAGATTCCGGAGAAAGTAAAATATAATTTAGATCACAAATAAGAAAATTTTACAATTTTGTATAAGAACCCATCATTTCTTATTTCTTTTTCCTTTTATTTTTATTCACTGCCATTTTTTCTTCATGTCTTTTGCAGCAACCTTCTAGCTCGACTGTTTCTCAATTTTCTTTAGGTTAGTTTAACGAACGTGTTTTAAGTAGAGAGTGTGCAGCGAAAGCATATATAATTAAGGGTAATTTGGCCGGAGTTAACCATATATATTAGATCGATCTAGTTAGCGATTAGATTACGATTTTCGCTCTCCTCGGATCATATTTTGCTCTCCCTTTAACAAAAATCTAAAAAAATTGAAGTAAATTTCGACTTAAGAATCCTTCGAGATGAGACTAGATTTATGGTGTCTCAATGGATGAGAAACACAAAGAAATCTTGTATACTTATAATATTAAAGATTACAATAGATTTTCCTTGGAATACAAGTATTACAAGATATACAAAAGATATTACATATATATAATACAAGACATAACAAGGAAAGTAGAAATAGTCATGACTTGTTAAGTCACCGATGTCTCATGTCCAATATTCCCCCTCGATCTAAGGGATTGTCAACGATATTGAGCTTAGAGAGAAGCCTATAAAAGTGATCATTTGGAGTAGACTTCGTGAAGATATCTGCGAATTGATCCTTCGATGAAATAAAACGGACATCAATTTTTTAAATTTGAACTCTCTCACGAACAAAGTGATAGTCAATTTCGATGTGTTTAGTATGACCATGAAAAACTAGATCCATGGTTATAGTTACCTAAAATCGGTGAGAGGCTAAAGTGGGGTTCTAGGGTTTTGAAAGTGAGTTAGGGGAGGTTGAGCACGAACAGTCTTCACCTAAACCACGCACAGTGGATGTTCAAAGGCTGCTTCAGTCACACGGAAGAGGGATTAGGGCCGGTCTTAGGGAGGGAAGCAGATGAAGAGAGAGATCATAGAGCTTGTAATTGCTCTGAGAGCTTATGAGAAAGTTCTGTGTTAGCTTGGAGAAATAGATGACCTATTTATAGTTGAATTCTCTAATCTCAGGTCGGTGAAGATATATAAGGATTGTTTGAAGTGTCGTGCGGAGGAATTCTTCCGTATCTTCAGGAATAAATAGAGATAAACTAGGTTGAATTTATCTCATTATTCCACCGCCTTCAATCTCTTATGCGGTGAGAAATATGTCGGATATTTTTCACACGTTCTACAGACCGCCAGACCAAAACCCTAATTGATATCCCCATATTTGTGTGAAGCTGAGTCATCCTTTGTGTTGATGTGTTGAGAGAGAAATATTCTACTTAGCCGAGTTGGCCAAGATAGAGAGATATTCTCTGATTTGTGAGAATGACTAGGATGAGTCATGTGCAAATGCATGGAATGCCTCAGGAATCGTGTGTAGAGTGTGAGAAGAGCTGAGATTGAGATCCCTATTTCCATGGCCGGTCACATATATCATGTGGAGACCGTATTATTGCTTGTGGGTCCCTTTGTTGAGTATGGGGGAGCTCAAGAGATCTTATCCACGCTTTTGGATAGACATGTATAATTCATGCTCAATTTACTAGCCGTGAGTGTGTTTGAGAGGCTAAGAAATAGGCTTGAGGCCTAGGTAAGGCGTGTGCCTATCATGGGGAATATTCGGTCTGTCTGAGATTGAAATTTGAATCTCATTGAGACTTTGCGGAGAGATCTCTCCGGGATTTTGAAAAGAGATGTAAATCTCTTTGAGATTTTGCAGAGAGATTTGAATCTCTCCGAGATTTTGCGAAGAGATGTGAATCTCTCAGGGTCTTTGCCAAGAAATATGATCTCTCTGAGATTTTGTGGAGAGATGTGAATCTCTTTGAGATTTTGCAGAGAGATGTGAATCTTTTCGATATTTTGCAGGGAGATGTGAATCTCTCTGGGATTTTGATCCAAATCTCTGTGAAGATTTTATTGACGGATCTCTCTCTGCGGTCAGCTAGGACTCGTCCTTAAGAGAGAGAAAGGGCTTTGTGCATCTGATTAATGTCCCTGCAAGATTTTGGCTCACTTATCTTTGACCAGCGTATCTTGCGGATATGTGCTAGGAATCCTGTGTCTATATGATAGGGCCGACAAGACCAGTGCATCTCGAAAGGATGTTCTAGGAGTCTGTCGAAAGGGCCCGGGGGCAGAATAACCAGTGTATCTCGCGGGTATGTACTATGAATCATTCAGAAGCCTCGGTAAGTCGATTCAGAGCCTAGAGTAGACATGACCAGTGTATCTCGCGATGATGTATTAGGAATCAGTCCTTGATTTCAAATAAGGTGAGTCGTGCTTACAGGAGAATTTATGTCTCCGCTCTGGGTCATAAGTCTGCCGGGGACATTTTTACGCATCTACAAAGCCTACATGACCAGCAGTATCTCGTCAAGGATGTATACTAGGAATCATGGCATCATATCAGCTGCGTCTTGCGAAGATTGTGAATGGGTTTACTTGAGTTGGGTCCGGAACTGTTGTTTAAGAACCGGGTTTGCGAAGGGCTTGACTAGGCCAAGGTACGGAGTTGCTGTTCGTGTACCTGGTTGGTGAACACAATGGTGAAGTTCTAGAATCGGTTATGTATGATTCACATACTCATGAACTAAAACATTTATGATCTAAGGAATGCAATCTTTGCAAACCATAGCTTAATGTTCATGAATTGATTCTTGTATTAGTACTTTGTACGATTACGAATCAATCTGATTTCAATTCAATTTATTCATATATATTTTTATGAGATAGTGAACAATTGAACAACTCTATTTAAAACACAGTTAGGTTCATTTGATTATCTTTCATGATTGATTGATCTTCATATTTGATCTAAAAGTGTTAGATGAATACGGCTAAGACAAAAGTGTTCATATGGCTAACTTCGGTTAACTGTTATTTAGCCAACTCAATATACACGTTTAGGTACGGTAACCCACATCTAAATGAAGGTATAATTCATTTGTGTGTAACATGCTAAGACCATCTAACGGTGGAGATTGATTGCTTTATTTTTAAGCAGACTTAGCTTGAATCTTAAATCAGGTTTTCATCTAACGGTGAATACTGAATGCTTTGTTATTAAGATACCTTAGCTTTGATTGAAAGCAACCCTGATTTGAAAGAGTATGTAAGGGAGAACTCTAGCAATGGGAAAACCTAATCCCCACACTTCTGTGTGTTCTTAGTTGCGTACTAGAGTCAATTCTCCTTTAACCTAGGTTTTTCCAAAACCATTATAGGTTAACGACCTGAAGACTTCATTGGGATTCCTGAAGCCAGATCCAACTATTTTTCTCTGTAGTTGTGTATTCTGATCATACTTGTTCTATCGTATTGAGTTTTATCTTTTCTAAGATTTACTCAAGATTTATTTCCGATAGTTAAGATATAAAAAGTAATCACAATAGTTCTTCATCTCATACTCTTGTGATTCGGCAATAAATTTTCATGTTAATCAGTTGGGTTATTGTGAGGTGACTAATATTTCTAGGCTGCTCTTTGGGAGTATAAGACCGGATTATTAATTGGTTCCTTTTCATCTTGATTTTATCAAAAGACGGAACAAAAACCGAATAAATAATAGGCATATCTGTCGAAGACAGATTTGCTCATAAGTCTTCGACTTTGGGTCGTAACAACTCTTAGTTGTGGGTGGTATCAGCTAAGGGAATCAAGTGCGCAGAATCCAACATGGTTCTAGAGGCGTAAGGAATGCGATTGTATCTTAATCAGTGTAAGACTTGGTTCGAGCTCAACTACATTCCAGTCCGAAGTTAACTTGTAGTAGGCTAGAATCTATAGCGACTTAATACAGTGTGGTGTTCAAATATGGACTATGTCCCGGGGTTTTTCTGCATTTGCAATTTCCTCGTTAACAAAACTTCTGGTGTTTGTGTTATTTCTTTTCCGCATTATATTTTTATATAATTAAAATATCACAGGTTGTACGTAGTTCAATCAGTTGATAAATACGATCTTGTTTGTTGGATAGAACTTGATTGACACTTGGCCATTGGTCTTTGGTACCGTCCAAGTTATTTCTCATATCAATCAGGCTCGCAGATTTTTATCTGTTTGATTTGATGATTGTATTGAGAAAGAGGTATAAACTCTTTGATATGATCCTTGATCGAGTCTCGCTTTTAAGTTAGTGCTCTCGGAATTAAGTTGGAGTTTAGTCTATACAGATTGCCAAATTATTGGGTGTGGTTGTTATAACCCCGTTTTTTCAGTTAGGAGGAGGTGGAACGATGAACCACGTCCCATTCTTTAAAAGCTCATAAATTTTCAAATCCATAGGAGGACGCCATTTGGAATCATTTTTGTCCTGAGAACAACATGAAGGATCAAATAAATCATTAATAATTTTAGCATGTTTGGAAGCAACAAGAACTTTCTTTTTAAACATTTCATACTTTCACCGGGTAACCATCGGGTGATTATTAGTGGTCGGTGGTGGTAAAGCAGAAAGAACCAACTGTTCATTAGATATATGTGTAACAGCTAATGTCAACAAATTGGACTGCATCAGCTCACCGGCATAAAGATCATGGATTGTCGCATGTATCAAAGAGGTGGACTGGAGTCTGCAATGGTCTTCTGGTGTTACAGGCATGCAGGGGACAGGAATTGAGTCACTGGAAGACATATCATTCACTGCAGACTACAGATTTCTGGTGTCCTGTAGTGCTGCCTGGTACTGTTGGGTTGGTACGTGCGACGTGGGTATAACTGTAGTGTAATATGCTGTCTGAGACTGCAGTAATGTTTCCTGAGATATTGGAGCTGTTGTGGGGTTCAGTGATGTAGTAACATCCTGCAGTGATGAGCTGCCAGAAGACGTAATTGATGGTAGAGTTAGAGAAACACCAGGTGGAGTAACAGTTACGGAAGCAGGTGATACTGGATGGGATAGGCATGGTACACTTTGACAACCAGCCGTAGTAGTATGTTGGACAGGATGGATCACCATAGCAGTTGTAGTGTCACGAGCACATGCAGTTGCAGTAGGTGGAGCGTCACGTGTGGAAGCATGTGGTGTAGCTGTTACACGGAAATTACCAACTGCAGGGATGGGTTGGACTATACCGGTTATTGGTGTTGTAGCGGTGCTTAGGGGAAACCACTCACGTATATTTGACTCATTAGAGACTGTAGATTGTAAATGAGACAAAACGGTCGGGAAAATATTTGAAGATAAATACCTGTGAGGGAGTCGGAGAAGAAGGTAGCACCACCGGGGAAGTGGAGAACGGGAATTTATCTTCAACAAAGACAACATCACGAGACGAATAAACTTTACCAGTGGTTAAGTGAAAACATTTATATCCTTTATGATTAGCACAATATCCACGAAGACACAAGGCGATTAACGCGAATTTAATTTTGTGCGACCATATGGTTGAAGATGAGGAAAGCAAAGATAACCAAACGTGTGCAAAGATAAATAATCAAGTTCACCTTCAAATAGCAATTGGATTTTGAACCAGTCGGGACCGAAGATAACATGTTCATAAAAAATATAGCCGTAAAGAAAGCATAATACCAGAAGGATAATGGAACAAATGCTAAATATAGTAAGGTAAGGCCACTTTCGAAAACAATGCAATCTCTAAATTCAACTAAGCCATTTTGAGCAGAAGTACGGGGACATGAAAAATGATGATGAGTACCATTAGCTTGTAAAAGTTTAGTAAACTTGGTATTAAAGAGATTCTCAACATGCTTAGAAAATGTAATAAAAATACTTAACGCATCAGATTTAGCATGCATAGGAAAAATCCATTTAAATCGACTAAAAGCATCAACAAACAGGATATAATAGCGATAACCTTCATTGGATAAAATAGGAGCAGGTCCCCAAACGTCTGACACAATTAAATCTAAAGGATGTTCATAAACCATAGTACTAAACTGAAAAGTAAATTTATGACTTTTATTCTCTAAACATGCGGAACAAAAAAAAAACTTCGAACTGGAAACAGGAATACAATGATGACGAACAATCGACTGAACAGTACGAAGCATTGGATGAAGTAAACGCTGATGCCGGGTTTGAATAGAAGCACGTTCAACAAAAAGAGCTTTAGGAGTGACATGCTGAAAAGTGTATAAACCATCGCGGAGCTTCCCCTGAAGTGCTACCTCCCCCGTAACTCGATCCTTCACAAGACAAAAATCACCGCAGATTTCAGAAACCACATCATTGTCATGACAAAATTGAGAAATTGATAGAAGATTGTAAGATAAGTGTGGAACATGAAGAACATTGGAAAGTACAAACTTACGGGTAGGAATTTGTAAAACAACATTACCAGTATGGGATATAGAGAGAATTACACCACTAACAATTTTAACCTGATCAAGACCGATATATTCACAATGAGTCTTAAGATTACCTAGATTATTTTTTATGTGATTTGTTGCACCACTGTCAGGAAGCCAATCATAGGTATACTTACAGGATTGTGAGTATCCATATAAGTAACACGAGTTCTAACGGGGGTAGATGAATGTATGCCTCTTCGTTTATTTTCATTCCTTGGTGGGGGATGTCGTGGGGGAAGTGGTTCTGATTAAATCGCTTCCAGCAATTACGAGCATCATGATAAGGTTGCTCACAGATTTAACAGATCATCGCAGGAGTCCCATTCTTGGTAAGAGGAATATCAGAGGCACGAGCAATCTTGGATAGGTTGGATTGATGAGGCGCATGGAGTAATTTATTTTTTGCATCAACACGAAGATCATAAGCCAAAAGTATAGATTCAAACTGATCACTGGTTATCAAACTCATAGTTATAATGAAAGAACTGACAATACTCTCATATGCCGAATCAAGACCTTTGAGTACATAATGACAGCATTCTATATCCGAAATTTTTAGAGCATTACTCGGTCGAACTCGCAAGCGTTTCTATCTCAAGCTTGTTTGTCAAGTTTAATTGCCAAAACTATAAGTCTTGATTCTAGTCTACTTATAGCTAAGCTCGGATTAGGATAGTGAGTATAGTTGAACTTTAGACTCCACGACGTTCATCAATTGAAGACGAAGAACTACTCAAGGAACTTGTGGAACTTCATCGACAAAAGGTATGTGGATACTTGAACTTATCTATCACTCAAAAGTCTATCTATTCTATCTCGTATTTTGAGACAAAACGACGTATAGCTATATAGACTTCGATTATACACATTGTTATTTCGAGCCGAGTTTATCTTGCTTATCTGTTTCTCGAAATATGTGTTGGTAAGCTTTCGCTTTGTCTAAGTTCATCTTTACTCGTGACGAAAGTCATGTTGAATATTTCAATAACTTGAAAATCGTTTTGATGAAAAATAGTTTGTGAAGAACAATTATATAACATCCTTTAAGAAAGTCTCAATGATTGAAATGAGAGTTAGAAAATGTAACCATATTTGGATATAAACATAGTGTGTTCTCACATTTGTGTAAAAGTCCAAAACCGGGAACCCAAAGTATGCGTACCCGTACGCGTACTAGCGGTTGTTGAAAATCCGGGTGAGTATGCATACCCATATACTGGAGGAAAGTTCACTTCCGTGAATTTCTGCTGGAGTTTGAAAGTGAAAAACAAACTCAATCCGGTTACTTAAGTATGAGTACCTGTTTGCATACTTAGGTAGGTTACTTTCTAAAATTGGTTTGTTCATGAACTAAAACATTTATATAATAAGGAATGCAATCTCTGCAAATCGTGGCTATAATGTTCATGAATCAATTCAAGTGAATTAAAATCAATTTATTTTGCTTCAATTGTGTCTTGTATACTTCTATAAGATCTAAGTAATTGAACAACTCTCTAACTAGTTCATTTTAGTCATTTGAACTAGTTATGGTGAAGATGAATAAGGTTGATATGAAAGTGCTCATATGGCTAACCATTGGTTAACTATTGTTGAACCAACTAAGTGTACTCGTTTAGGTACGGTTACTCAAACCTAAATGAAGTTACATTTCATTTGTGTATAACAAGCTAAGTTCGATCTAACGTTTGAAAGATATTAGATTTAAACTAATCAGGTTTTCATCTAACGGTGAATATTGAATGCTTTGTTACCAAGGTAACTTAGATTGCAAACCCTGATTTGGAGACTATATAAAGGAGAACTCTAGCAACTGGGAAACCTAATCCCCACACCTCCTCCGTGATACAACTTGCATAAACTAGAGTCGATTCTCTTTTAACCTTAGGTTTTTCACGAAACCCTGTAGGTTAACGACTTGAAGACTTCATTGGGATTGTGAAGCCAGACCCAACTATTTTCTCTGTAGTTGCATGATCTGATCTTGCTGTTTCTATCGTGATTGAGTACAATCGTAAGATTGGGTTGAGATTTAAATCTCCGACAGGAAAGATAGAAAAGTAGTCACAAACACCTTTATTTCATCGTTTGTGATTCCACAATATCTTGTTTCGTTAATCGATTAAGATTATTATGAGGTGATTAATAATTCTAGGTTGTTCTTCAGGAATATAAGTCTGGGTTATCAATTGGTTCTTGTTCATCTTGATTTATCAAAAGACGGAACAAAACTCGTAGGTATTTCTGTGGGAGACATATTTATCTATTCCTATTGACTTTTCAGTTTGAGACGGATTTGTTTATCAAGTCTTCGAATTATTGGGTCGTAGCAACTCTTAGTTGTGGGTGAGATCATCTAAGGGAATCAAGTGCGTAGTATCCTGCTGGGATCAGAGACGTAAGGAACGCAACTGTACCTTGAATCAGTGTGAGATTGATTAGGGTTCAACTACAGTCCAGACCGAAGTTAATTTGTAGTAGACTAGTGTATGTATCGGCTTAATAAAATGTGGTGTTCAATCTGGACTAGCTCCCGGGGTTTTTATGCATTTGCGGTTTCCTCGTTAACAAAACTTCTGGTGTCTGTGTTATTTCTTTTCTGTGTTATATTTTGTTATATAATTGAAATATGAAAGGTTGTGCGTTGAATCGATCAATTGGTAAATCCAACCTTTGGTTGTTGATTGAAATTGATTGATCCTTGAACATTGGTCTTTGGTACCTTTCAAGTTATTTCTCTTGTATTCAATCAGGCTCGCAAATTCCTATTTGCTTGATTGCAGATTGAATCGATAAATTGAGATATAACTCTTTGATATACTTTTTATTAAGATTGTGTCTGACTGTCTAGTTGATTCTCTTAAAAGTATATTGGATTTAGTCCATACAGATTGATAAGCGAAAAAATTGGTGAGGTTGTTAGACCCCCGTTTTTTCAATTGGTATCAGAGCAGGCAAACATGTTTAAGACCTCATAAGTCTATGTTTTTAGTAATCTGACTCATGGACGGTTGTACTATCTCTGATAAACGCGTCACCAGAAACAAAATCTATGTTTCTATAATGTCTATTAAAGAGAAAGATTTTTCAATCTCAAATATAGACGAACCTAGTGTTCTAAAGAAACAGACAGACACTGACATGTGTTAACCCAATTACCCTTCAAAAGAGTCTGACTCCGTTGATGTAAGGGAAGCAACTGAAGAGAGTAAACTTATTCTAAATCTTGTTAGAATCCAAGATGATAGAATTAATCGGTTGAAAAACAATGTCAATGTTCTTCTCGGTATAGTAAGAGACTGTTACTCTAAAGAAAAAGCTTCTTGCAAGAAAATGTTGAAGTTCAATCTTCACGTATCTTACTCGAGGCGAGCCTCAAAAAGGATGCTTTGGAAATTGAACATCTCTTGAGTAAACTCTCGATTCAAGGATTTCCAAAAAGTATACTATACCACCTGCTTCTGTCATAAGTGAAAGTGTTCCAGTTCCAGAAGTAAAATAAGAATCCCTTCCTATTGGAAAAGATGTGCTCATAGCCTCCTCTAATAAAGTATGTTCCACATCACATGGAAGGAAGAAATCTCCGAACGATGATGTTAAGTATGTTCTCTCTAATCACTCTTGTGATCAGAAAGTTATCTCTTTTGTGATTCAAAAGGGCATGTTAAGCAAAAGAGAAACTGTAAGTTGAATAACAATTATTTTTTCGACTTCAACACATCTTAGATTTAATCCTCAAAGGTGTAATTGACATTCATATGTCTAAACCAATTGGTTTCAGTACTTACCCTGTGTATTCTACCAGGAAAGTCAGTTCGATGAGTTCCTCAAATGCTCAAAAGCATAACAGACTTCTTAGCAGAAATCGTCCAAGAAGAGCTCAAGAATTCTCTTCTGCCAAAAAGGGAGATAATGGTGTTTTTTATGTGAATAAAGTTTCAGGAGAAGGAAGCAAAAATGGTGATATGAAAGACAACCTAAACATGATTACTGAAGGATATAAAGAGATCGTCAATAGGTTGTTAATTCCCTCTAGTCAAAATTCTTCTGGTAAGAACTCAAACTATGTCTAGTATTTTGATGACAGTAAGTTTTATGATATTTTTTCACACCAAAAGGGATTCTTTCCTGGATTTGAAAGGAAAAAGAGACTCAACCGTGAACACCATTCATTTAATGAGCTTAGGGCTCATTATTGTGCTAATTATTCACAAGGGTTGAGAACTTACTCATAAAAATCATGTTGAGTAAGATGTGTTAATAATCAGGTATACTTTTGGCAAAATTGCTTCCTGTTTAGTTGAGTTATTTTCTTATCGTCCATAGCTAAACTATTGTCCACAGACAACTTTGCTTAAGTAATGGCTGTGTCTAAAGATGTTCTTCGTTTTGTTTTCTTTTTGCCTTTATTTCGAAGAAGCTTTTGATGCAACTAAGTTGCTTGATACTCTTGTGCTCTAAATTGTTTATTTATGGAGATATAAATTTATTGAGCCAAAATTTTATGAAAATATTCATGTAGCAAAATTTCTGTCGTGACGTAAATGTACAACTTTTTTGTGTGTTTTTTGTTTTTGGTCAAGTTGTGTTCGTACAGGTTCCCGTGTTGATGTCACAAATCAATTTTGGAAACCCTAAAAGTTACCTTCCCTGAGAAACCATTTAAAAACCAAACCCTTTAAGTCACGTACGCATACTCTGGGTTATTCTGTGTTTTGTCAAGAATGTCTTCATCTTCTAGCTCTGGTGATTTTGCAAGAGGTTTTCTTGATAAAGGTATTGGTTTGATTCTAAAGAGAGGAAGAAAAGAACCCTATTAGAAGATGATTTGTCCTAATGCCTCATGCTACTATGCCTATACACATCAGGATATTGAGAATGAGGATACGTTTTCTGCTGAAGTGGTTCATGATTTTCTTAAATACTTTGAGGAAGAAAAACTGCAACTCGTTGATACTATGAAGAGTCTTGATGTGGTAAGAACTGAGTTGAAAAAGATTAATTCTGACCTTGTTCTCACGAAGACACATGTTAAAGAACTTCTCAATGAGGATATCTTCTCTGAAAAAGCAGTGGATGATGTCAATCAAAATCTCAAATATCTCAAGGATCGTTAGGATTTCGAAAAGGCTATTTGATTTCAGTCTGTGTTCGGTTTTGGTGGTTTAAGAGTCTTTCTTTGTGTCTTAGCTTTTCGATTTGCTTATGTCTAGAAAACTTCTCATGAGAATTTATTCTTATGTTTTAAGAAGGATAAATAGGGTTTGGAATAGCCATTATTGTGAGTACACATAGCTATTTCCAACGATTTTCATCTTGCAATGGTTTTAGATTTATTTACTTAAATTCTAAAGTTTATCTGGAAGATGATTTTGAAGTATTAATCTTTATGGTTTTATATATTACAACTTGTTATGGGATATGTGTGTTTGTGTTCGTGAACTGTTATTGTCCCATACGTGGTCAAAAGTTAAATCTTTTATATGTCGATATACAAGCATTGATAAAAGATTGAATGAACTTTTGACAAACAAAAGTTAAGCCTATTATGTCATTATGCAAATATTGATGAAAGATAGGATGAGATTTTGTTTACAAAGATTAAAGTCTATTATATGTCATTGTGCAAATAGTGATGAAGAGTAGAATGAATCTTTGTTTATTCTGCAGTGTTGATCTTCCCTGATCCACACTTTTTATGTGAATATTGTGCGGCTCCGTAAGTTTTCTTATGTGAGCATTTCTGATTAAATTAATCATGGGTTCTCTTGTGGTTAATTTAATTGAGAAATTTGGATACAAATTCATATTGTTGTGTGATTTGTTAATGTCCAATGAAATCCTTCTTTTCTTGTGAATGTAAGGTCGCTCTTGTTGTTCTTTCGGGAATGACATTTTATGGGGGAGAGTTCTTAATTGAACTTGTGATTAATTGCCAAATCTTTGTGGGGAGTGCGGTTGTGGAATATTATAGGGGTTATCTTGTATCTTTATAAACTCCTTGATGAATGCATTTAGTTTCGACTATATGATTGTATCTAAAAAGTAGATATGTGCTTTTATTTTGGTCATGAAGTGTCTCTATGGAAATTTCATTAGGATCCCACTAGTTTTCGTACCTTGGCCAATTTTATTGACAAAAAGGGGGAGAATTAATGTGTAGTTCACACTACAAATACATATGGTTTTCGGATAATTATGTAAGGAGAGTGCTTTTCATGTGAGATAAAGTATTGACTAAGTGGGATTCATACATATCACCATAGTATTGTTGTCAGAGTTGTGATACAATTCAACTTTGATGTTGTGTAATAATACTATGACATTGTATAACAATGATTGAGAGCTATTGTATTCTCATTGTTATAGCTACGAATCTTCAACAACGATGATGCTGAATTGAATACCTTTGGAATCATTGGAGTACTTGGAAGCGATAGACATTTCGAGTAATGTGGAAGAACCAAGGAGATCAAGCATTTGGAAGAGAAGCTACAAAGTTAATTTACTTTGTATTCCATATGTATTTATAGTTTTATCACTAAAATTGATAAAGGGGAGATTTTTAGAGCATTGCTCGGTCGAACTCGCAAGCATTGCTATCTCAATCTTGTTTCTCAAGTTTAGTTTCCAAAACTATAAATCTTGATTTCTAATCTACTTACAGCTAAGTCTCGGATTAGAATAGTAAGTGTAGTTAAACTCTAGACTCCACGACGTTCATCAATTGAAGACGAAGAACTACTCAAGGAACTTGTGGAACTTCATCGACAAAAGGTATGTGGAGACTTGAACTTATCTATCACTCAAAAGTCTATCTATTTTATCTCTTATTTTGAGACAAAAGTCGTATAGATATATAGACTTCGATTATACACATTTGTTATTTCGAGCCGAGTTTATCTCGCGTGTCTATTTCTCAAAATATGTGTTGGTAAGCTTTCGCTTTGGCCAAGTTCATCTTTACTCGTGACGAAAGTCATGTTGATTATTTCAATAACTTGAAAATCGCTTTGATAAAAAATAGTTTGTGAATAACAACTATATAACATCCTCTAAGAAAGTTTCAATGATTGAAATGAGAGTTTAGAACATGTAACCATCTTTGGATATAAACATAGTGTGTTCTCACATTTGTGTAAAATACCAAAACCGGGAACCCAAAGTATGTGTACCCGTACGCGTACCGGCGGTTATTGGAAATCCGGGTGAGTGTGCATATTCGTACGCATACTGGCGGAAAGTTCACGTCCGTGAATTTCTGCTGGAGTTTGAAAGTGAAAAACAAACTCAATCTGGTTACTTAAGTATGCGTACCCGTTTGCATACTTAGGTAGGTTACTTTCTAAAATCAGTTTGTTCATGAACTAAAACATTTATATAATAAGGAATGCAATCTTTATAAACCGTGGCTATAATTTCATGAATCGATTCGAGTGAATCAAAACCGATTTTTCTTCGATTGTGTCTTGCATACTTCTATAAGATCTAAGCAATTGAACAACTCTCTAACTAGTTCATTTGAGTCATTTGAACTAGTTATGGTGAAGATGAATAAGGTTGATATGAAAGTGCTCATATGGATAACCATTGGTTAACTATTGTTGAACCAACTAAGTGTACACGTTTAGGTACGGTTACTCAAACCTAAATGAAGTTACATTTCATTTATGTATGGCAAGCTAAGTTCGATCTAACGTTTGAAAGATATTAGCTTGAATCTAATCAGGTTTTCTTATGATGGTGAATATTGAATGACTTGTTACCAAGGTAACTTAGATTGCAATCCCTGATTTGGAGACTATATAAAGGAGAACTCTAGCAACTGGGAAACCTAATCCCCACACCTCCTGTGTGATACTAGTTGCACAAACTATAGTAGATTCCCCTTTAACCTTAGGTTTTTCATGAAACCCTGTAGGTTAACAACTTGAAGACTTCATTGGGATTGTGAAGCCAGACCCAATTTTCTCTGTAGTTGCGTAATTTGATCTTCCTATTTCTATCGCGATTGAGTACAATCGTAAGATTGGCTTGAGATTTATGTCTCTGATAGGCAAGATAGAAAAGTAGTCACAAACACCTTTGTCTCATCGTTTGTGATTCCACAATATCTTGTTTCGTTAATCGATTAAGATTATTGTGACGTAATTGATAATTCTAAGCCGTACTTCGGGAATATAAGTCCGGGTAATCAATTGGTTCTTGTTCACCTTGATTTATCAAAAGACGGAACAAAACTCGTAGGTATTTTTGTGGGAGACATATTTATCTATTCCTATAGACTTTTCAGTGTGAGACAGATTTGTTTATCAAGTCTTCGACTTTGGGTCGTAGCAACTCTTAGTTGTGGGTGAGATCATCTAAGGGAATCAAGTGTGTAGTATCCTGCTGGGATCAGAGACGTAAGGAACGCAACTGTACCTTGAATCAGTGTGAGATTGATTAGGCTTCAACTATAGTTCAGGCCGAAGTTAGTTTGTAGTAGGCTAGTTTTTGTAGCGGCTTAATACAGTGTGGTGTTCAATCTGGACTAGGTCCCGGGATTTTTCTGCATTTGCGGTTTCTTCGTTAACAAAACTTCTGGTGTCTGTGTTATTCCTTTTTTGCATTATATTTTGTTATTTAATTGAAATATCACAGGTTGTGCGTCGAATCGATCAATTGGTAAATCCAACCTTCGGTTGTTGATTGAAATTGATTGATCCTTGAACATTGGTCTTTGGTACCGTTCAAGTTAATTTTCTTGTATTCAATCAGGCTCGCAAATTCATATTTGCTTGATTGCGGATTGAATCGAGAAATTGAGATATAACTCGTTGATATACATCTTATTAAGATTGATTCTGACTGTCTTGTTGATTCTCTTAAAAGTACATTGGAGTTAGTACATACAGATTTCTAAGCGAAATATTTGGTGATGTTGTTAGACCCCCGCTTTTTCAGAAATATCATGACCACTTTATTTCCAAGAGATTGAATATAATCATCCATAAATAAACTTCCCTTGTGACGGTTTGTAGAGAAGACTTCAAATGGATAAGAGTAACATCAGTTTTAGATGCATAAAATTCAGTAAGTTTGGTGCATATCTCTGAAGATGTTTTACAGGATTTTACCTTTTCCAAAATTGGTGGTGTGAGTGATGATAAAATATACCAAGTAATAGTTTGTCGGTACGATTCCAAGAGACAAAATCAGGGTTCGTAGAACTATCCTTGTTCTTCACCAGTGGACTCGAACCATTAACAAAAACCTCAAGAGCGTAACCTTGTAAAAATTAAGCCTTCCAAAGAAGAAAATTTTGATTTGTGAGCTTTTCTGAAATAGCTCCATGAAGTCTAGCGCAAGGGACGTCCGTCCGTGAAGAATAAGACTCGAGATTGGATTTTCCACGATCAGAAGACTTAACCAAAATAGTCATTCTGATGAAAAAAATGATAATGAGATAGAATAAAAAAGAATTGATAAAAAAAACAGTCATTTGGAAACCAAGGTGATACCAAGTTGAGACTAGAATTATCGTGTTCTCAATGGATAAGAAACACAAAGAAATCTTGCATATTTATAATATTAAATATTACAATAGATTTTCCTTGGAATATAAGGATTACAAGATATACAATATATAAAAAATATATTTCCTATATATAATACAAGACATAACAAGGAAATTAGAAATAACCGTGACTTATGTATTATGTACAATACTTCGTGTTAGAGCACTGCTCGGTCGAACTCGCAAGCGTTGTTATCTCATGCTTGTTTGTCAAGTTTAGTTGCCAAAACTATAAGTCTTGATTCTAGTCTACTTATATCTAACTCTCGGACTAGGATAATAAGTGTAGTTGAGCTCTAGACTCCACGACGTTCATCATGCAAAGACGAATAACTACTCAAGGAACTTGTGGAACTTCATCGACAAAAAGGTATGTGGAGACTTAAACTTATCTATCACTCAAAAGTCTATCTATTCTATCTCATATCTTGAGAAAAAAGTCGCTTCGATTATACACATTTGTTATTTCGATCCGAGTTTATCTCGTTTACCTATTTCTCGAAATATGTGTTGGTAAGCTTTCACTTTGGCCAAGTTCATCTTTACTTGTGACGAAATTCATGTTGATTATTTCAATAACTTGAAAATCGCTTTGATGAAAAATAGTTTGTGAATAAAAACTATATAACATCCTTTAAGAAATGATTGAAATGAGATTTTAGAACATGTAACCATCTTTGGATATAAACATGGTGTGTTCTCACATTTGTGTAAAAGTCCAAAACCGGGAATCCAAAGTATGCGTACCCGTACGCGTACTGGCGGTTATTAGAAATCTGGGTAAGTATGCGTACCCGTACGCATACTGGCGGAAAGTTCACGTCCGTGAATTTCTGCTGGAGTTTGAAAGTGAAAACCAACTCAATCTGGTTACTTAAGTACGCATACCCGTTTGCACACGTAAGTAGGTTACTTTCTAAAGTCGGTTTGTTCATGAACTACAACATTTATATAATAAGGAATGCAATCTTTGCAAACCGTGGCTATAATGTTCATGAATCGATTCGAGAGAATCAAACCGATTTTGATTCAATTGTGTCTTGTATACTTCTATAAGATCTAAGCAATTGAACAACTCTCTAACTAGTTCATTTGAGTCATTTTAACTAGTTATGGTGAAGATGGATAAGGTTGATATGAAAGTATTAGAGCACTGCTCGGTCGAACTCGCAAGCGTTGCTATCTCAAGCTTGTTGTCAAGTTTAGTTGCCAAAACGATAATTCTCTATTTCTAGTGTACTTATAGCTAAGTCTCAGACTAGGATAAAAAGTGCGGTTGAGCTCTAGACTTCATGGCGATCATCATACAGGGACGAAGAACTACTCAAGGAACTGGTGGAACTTCATTGACTAAAAGGTATATGGAGACTTAAACTTATCTATCACTCAATGTCTATCTACTCTATCTCATATCTTGATACAAAAGTCGTATTGCTATATAGACTTTGATTATACACATTTGCTATTTCGAGCCGAGTTTATCTCGCTTATCTATTTCTCGAAATATGTGTTGGTAAGCTTTCGCTTTGGCCAAGTTCATCTTTACTAGTGACGAAAGTCATATTAAGGTTCAATTACTTGAAAATTGCTTTGACGAAAAATGGTTTGTGAACAACAACTATATAACGTCCTCTAAGAATGTTACAATGATTGAAATGAGAGTTTAGAATATATAACCATGGTTATATATAAACATTGTGTGGTAACTCATACGTGTGTAAGTCCTTATTCCTTGAACCAAATAATGCGTACTTTGGTGCTCAGGAAAACCGGAACTAAAGTCCGTGTACCAGTACCCGTACTGTCGGAAGTTCACAACCCATGAATTTCTGCTGGAGTTTGTGAATTGAAAACAAACTTATTCCGGGTACTTAAGTCCGCGCACCAGTATGCGTACTTAAGTTGGTTATTTTCTAAAAACGATTATGCGTGAACTTAATCTTATATAAACTAAGGAATGCATATTTGAAAACCGTGGCTATAAAGTTCATGAATCGATTCGAGTGAATCAAATCGTTTTTACTTCGATTGTATCTTGTATACTTCTATAATATCTAAGCAATTGAACAACTCTCCAACTAGTTCATTTGAGTCATTTGAACTAGTTGAGGTAAAGAAGAATATGGTTGATATGAAAGTGCTCATATGGCTAACCATTTGGTTAAATATTGTTGAACCAACTAAATGTACATGTTTGGGTACGGTTACACAAACATAAATAAACGTGTATTTTATTTGTGTGTAATAAGCTAAGTTTCGATCTAACGGTTGAAAGATATTGGCTTGAATCTAATCAGGTTTTCATCTAACGGTGAATATTGAATGCTTTGTTACTAAGCTAACATTGATTGCAAACCCTGATTTGAAAACTATATAAAGGAGAACTCTAGCAACCGGTAAACCTAATCCCCACACCTCCTATGTGATACTAGTTGTATTAGCTAGAGTCGATTCTCCTTTAACCTTAGGTTTCTATCGAGACCCTGTAGGTTAACGACTTGAAGAATTCATTCGGATTGTGAAGCCAGACCGATACTAGTTTTCTTGTAGTTGTGTGATCTGATCTTGTTGTTTCTATCATACCAAGTACAATCGTAAAATTGGCTTCAGATTGATTTCTCCGATAGGCAGGATACAAAAGAAGTCACAAACATCTTCGTCTCATCGTTTGTGATTCCGTAATATCTTCTTTCGCTAGTCGATTAATATTATTGTGAGGTGATTGATAATTCTAGGTTGTTCTTCGGGAATATAATTCTGGGTTATCAATTGGTTCCTATTCACCTTGATTTATCAAACGACGGAACAAAAACTCGTAGGTATTTCTGTGGGAGACATATTTATCTATTATCATAGACTTTTCTGTGTGATACAGATTTGTTTATTAAAGTCTTTGACTTTGGGTTGTAGCAACTCTTAGTTGTGGGTGAGATCAGCTAAGGAATCAAGTGCGTAGTATCTTACTGGGATCAGAGACGTAAGGAGCGCAACTGTACCTTGGATCAGTGTGAGATTGATTGGGGTTCAACTACAGTCCAGACCGAAGTTAGCTTGTAGTAGGCTAGTGTCTATAGCGGCTTAATACAGTGTGTGTTCAATCTGGACTAGGTCCCGGGTTTTTATGCATTTGCGGTTTCCTCGTTAACAAAACTTCTGGTGTCCGTGTTATTTCTTTTTCGTATTATATTTTGTTATATAATTGAAATATCACAGGTTGTGCGTTGAATCAATCAATTGGGAAATCCAACTTTTGGTTGTTGATTGAAATTGATCGATCCTTGAACGTTGTCTTTTGTACCGTTCAAGTGATTTCTCTTGTATTCAATTAGACTCGCGGATTTCTATTTGCTTGAGTAAGTATTGAATCAAGAAAGTGAGATAGAACTCTTTGATATACTTTTATTAAGATTGAGTCTGACTGTCTAGTTGATTCTCTTAAAAGTATATTGGAGTTAGTCCATACAGATTGTTGAGCGAAATATGGGGTGTGGTTGTTAGACCCCCGCTTTTTCAATTTGTATCAGAGCAGGCAAACACGTTTAAAGACCTTATAATTATGTGTTCCTAGCGATCTGACTATATGGACAGTAATCTCTCTGATAACGCAACCCCAGATCAGAGTTCCCCTTAGATGTTTCAAAATCCTTAGACATCTAAGAAATCTTCTGTTTATGCCTCTGTGTCTGAATCTGACTTCAACTGGGAAAAGTGTCTTGATGAAAAATTGGATGATCTTTCAGATGAGAGTGATTCATATGAAGGACAAACTATTGATTAGGAAGTATCTCAATATATCAAGCTGTTTGACCATGATTTGAAAGAAAATAAGTCAACTGCTTGCTTGAGAAAATATTTGGCACCTCTCTGTCAAGAAAACAGAAAGATGAGAAAACTCTTTAAAGGTTATGATTGTGGATATAAACTTTTACAATCTACCGTTAAAGATCGAGAATAAGACTTGCGCTCAAAAAGGTCCAAGTGTAACAAACTCCTTCAAAATCTCTTTGTGTTGAAAGAAAGACTTGCGGAATCTGAAGCAAGATATGACTCTCAACAAAAATGTTTTAATGGCAGAGAACTCAGTCTCCTCGCCATAGAAAAATTATTGGAGACTGATCTCGTTGCTGCTCTTAATAAGGTAAAATCACTGGAAGAAAATCTGAAAAGATTTAATTCTAGCTCTACAAAATTATCTTCTATGCTTGAAGCATGTAAAGAACATCATGATACACGTGGTCTGGGATATAAGGGAATAGACACTCCAAGTACTGGTAAGATTAATTTTGTTCATGCTAATGAAAACTTTTCATGTGAAAAAACTTTTCAAGCAGCCGACAATCTTAGGAACAAGGATTGTACTCCTTCAAAATTAACTCGCACGAGAACAGTCAAGAAAAAATCATGTAACTACTATTATTGCGGAACTAAAGGACATCTTGAACGAAGATGTCGTTTTCGACTGAGGAATGAGAAACTTCATAACATTCTTGCATGGATGTCTAAAGAAGTAATTAAACCTGTCTCTCATATTGCTGGAGTAAAAGGCAGTGTCTGCAATCAAGAGAAATGTTGTGATGAGTCATTTCTAGATTATGATTTTGAGACAAAAAATGCCTACAATTGTAGAAGGAAGAATGTTAGGTGGACAACTGACTCTTTAAATTACTCTGAGAAGAGAAAAAGACAAATGAGTAAGAAATAAAAGCCAAATTCCTTATCTCCTTCTAAAGAAGACAGTGAACCCGAAGTGTCTGCTCCAGATTTCATTCATATCAATAATCGAATCTCGGAGCTCAAGATCAGCATAAACAGACTCAAACGGAGCATCAAAAAGGCAAGGAAAGCAGCAGGTTCAGGTATTCCTTGTTCCCCTCTGGTTAAATCTCTTTCTACTAATCCTAATGATTTTTTCTGAAAATCTTTAAGAAGGAAAGAGAGAAGAAGTCAATATTCTTGATGAGAAAAAATCTCATCAAAATACAACATGAATACTCAATGTAGCATCCTTCTTGTAATATGGAAGGATGCTTATAATTCTCAAGAAACCTGTATGTCTTGAGAAAATAGTTGTTGTTATTCTTTGTTTACGAAAAAATGATCATTAAACTGTCGAGCCTTGCTCCAGTACTTTATGTGATGTAATGTTTCTTTTGATCATTCACTCTTGAGAATAATTTCTTGTTGATTTCCTTCATTTTCAACAATTCTCTTATGTTCTCTTGAACTAAGAAAGTCATCCTTTGTTTAGAATGATTCTTGAGTTTTTCAAGACCTCTTCTAAATTTAGCTCCATTATTCTTTTGGTCTCGTACCAAGGTTGTAATCATAAGTGCACGTACACCTGACCCACACGGAACGTATACGAGTATCCCTAGGGTTTCCTAAGAAACACTCATATATATAAACATACACGTTCCGTAACGTAAAAAGTTTCACCTGATTTCTGTGTGCACAATGGATGGATGCAACAAGGAAGATAATGTTGAGAAGAGCAAGCCTATCGAGTTTCACGAGAACCCTGTTTTCATAACCTGCTATCATGTTGTTGATCATGAAAACAAACTACCAGTCAGATGTCATCACAACTGGTCGGAAATCTTCTTCGATATTTTGAGTTCGTACATGAACAACTTGGAATTGCAATAAGGAATCTTGATTTTCAGAAAAAGTAACTGATGAACTTGTCCATGTTCAATCTTTGGTTGCTGGCTATGTTTAATGTGTTTTCCGAATCATGTTCTCTAAGAGTTGTTTTGATTCTTTCTAGGAAATCTTCTTATGAGAATTTTATTCTTGTGTTTTAGGAAGAATAACTAGAGTTTGGAATAGCCATTATTGTGATTACACGTATCTATGTCCAACGTTTTCATCTTCATTGTTTTTTAGGTTTATTTGTTTAAATTATAAAAATTTGTTTGGAAGATGATTTTTGCAGTATTAATCTTTATGGTTTTATATATTGCAATTTGTTATGGGATATGTGTGTTTACGTCCCTAAACTATGATTGTCCCATACCTTGTCAAAAGTTAAGTCTTTCATATGTCGATATGCATGTATTGATGAAGGAATGAATGAACTTTTGACATTACAAAAGTTTTAAGCCTATTATATGTTATTATGCAAATATTGATAGAAAATAGGATGAACTTTTGTTTACAAGGATTATGTCTATTGTATGTCATTGTGCAAATAGTGATGGAAAATATAATGAATCCTTGTCTATTCTGCAGTAGTGATCGATCTCCGATCCACATCTTTGTGTATGTACTGTGTTTCACCGTAAGGTTATCTTATGTCGAGCATGGCCAATTGAATTGATCATGTTGTGGTTCATTTGGTTGTGTAATTCCGATTGAATTAATCATGAGTTTTCTTGTGGTTAATTTAATTGTGCATTTCGATTGGATTAATCATGAATTCTCTTGTGGATAATTCAATTGAATATTTTTTGATTCAAATTCATATTCGTATGTGATTTTTTATGTCCAAAGAAATCCTTTTTTTCTTGTGAAAGTAAGGTCGCTCTTGTTGTTCATTCGGGAATGACATTTTATGGGGGAGAGTATTGAACTTGTGCTTAATTGCCAAATCTTTGTGGGGAGTGCGGCTGTGGAATATTATAGGGGTTATCTTGTATCTTTATAAACTCCTTGATGAAAGCATTTAGCTTCGGATATAAAATTGCATCTAAAAAGTTGATATGTGCTTTCTTTTGGTCATGAAATGTCTCTATGGAAATTTCATTAGGATCCCACTAGGTTTCGTACCTTTGCCAATTTTATTGACAAAAAGGGGGAGAATTAATGTGTAGTTCGCACTACAAATACATATGGTTTTCGGATCATTATGTAAGGGGGAGTGGTTTCCATGTGATATGGAATATTGACTAAGGGGGAGTGATACATATCACCATAGTATTATTGTCGAAGTTGTGATATAATTGAACTTTGATGTTGTGTAATAATACTATGAGACTGTGTAACAATGATTGAGAATTCTTGTTTTCTCATTCTTATAGCTAAGGATTTTCAACAGCGATGATGCTAAACTTACAACCTTTGGAATCATTGGAGTACTTGGAAGTGACGAAGATTTCGAGTAATGTTGAAGAACCAAGAAGATCAGGCATGTGGAAGAGAAGCTACAAAAGTTTATATTTATTTTGTATTACATATGTATTGTTAGTTTTTTCAACTAAAATTGACAAAGGGGGAGATTATTAGAGCACTGCTTGGTCGAACTCGCAAGCGTTGCTATCTCAAGCTTGTTGTCAAGTTTAGTTTCCAAAACTATAAGTCTTGATTTCTAGTCTACTTATAGCTAAGTCTCGGACTAGGATAGAAAGTATAGTTGAGCTCTAGACTCCATGGCGATCATCATACAAAGACGAAGAACTACTCAAGGAACTAGTGGAACTTCATCGACTAAAAGGTATATGGAGACTTGAACTTATCTATCACTCAAAAGTGTATCTACTCTATCTCCTATCTTAAGACAAAAGTCGTATTGCTATATAGACTGATTATACACATTTTCTATTTCGAGCCGAGTTTATCTCGGTTATCTATTTCTCGAAATATATGTTGGTAAGCTTTCTCTTTGGACAAGTTCATCTTTACTAGTGACGAAATTCATACTAAGTTTCAATTACTTGAAAATTTCTTTGACGAAAAATGGTTTGTGAACAACAACTATATAACGTCCTCTAAGAATGTTTCAATGATTGAAATGAGAGTTTAGAATATATAACCATGGTTGGATATAAACATTGTGTGGTAACTCATACGTGTGTAAGTCCTTATTCCTTGAACCAAAGTATGCGTACTTTGCTGCTCAGGAAAACCATAACTAAAGTCCGCGTACCAGTACGCGTACTGTCGGAGGTTCACATCCCGTGAATTTCTGCTGGAGTTTGTGAACTGAAAACAAACTTATTCCGGGTACTTAAGTCCGCGTACCAGTAGGCGTACTTAAGTTGGTTATTTTCTAAAAACGATTATTCATGAACTTAAACTTATATAAACTAAGGAATGCATATTTTCAAACTGTAGCTATAAAGTTCATGAATCGATTCAAGTGAATCAAATCGTTTTTGCTTCGATTGTGTCTTGTATACTTTTGTAAGATCTAAGCAATTGAACAACTCTCTAACTAGTTCATTTGAGTCATTTGAACTAGTTGAGGTAAATAAGAATATGGTTGATATGAAAGTGGTCATATGGATAACCATTTGGTTAACTACTGTTGAACCAACTAAATGTACATGTTTGGGTACGGTTACACAAACCTAAATAAACGTGCATTTCATTTGTGTGTAACAATCTAAGTTTCGATCTAACGGTTGAAAGATATTAGCTTGAATCTAATCAGGTTTTCATCTAACGGTGAATATTGAATGCTTTGTTACTAAGATAACATTGATTGCAAACCCTGATTTGAAATACTATATAAAGGAGAACTCTAGCAATTGGTAAACCTAATCCCTACACCTCATGTGTGATACTAGTTGTATTAGCTAGAGTCGATTCTCCTTTAACTTTCTATCGAGACCCTGTTGGTTAACGACTTGATGACTTTATTGGGATTGTGAAGCCAGAACGATACTACTTTTTTTGTAGTTGTGTGATCTGATCTTGCTATTTCTATCGTGCTAAGTACAATCGTAATACTGGCTTGAGATTGATTTCTCTGATAGGAAAGATATAAAAGAAGTCACAAACATCTTCGTCTCATCGTTTGTGATTCCGCAATATCTTCTTTCGCTAGTCGATTAAGATTATTTTGAGGTGATTGATAATTCTAGGTTGTTCTTCGGGAATATAAGTATGGGTTATCAATTGGTTCATGTTCACCTTGATTTATCAAAAGACGGAACAAAAAATCGTAGGTATTTCTGTGGGAGACAGATTTATCTATTACCGTAGATTTTTCTGTGTGATACAGATTTGTTTATTAAAGTCTTCGACTTTGGGTCTTAGCAACTCTTAGATGTGGGTGAGATCAACTAAGGGAATCAAGTGCGTAGTATCCTGCTGGGATCATAGAAGTAAGGAGTGCAACTGTACCTTGGATCAGTGTGAGATTGATTGGGGTTCAACTACAGTCCAGACCGAAGTTAGTTTGTAGTAGGCTAGTGTGTGTAGCGTCTTAGTACAGTGTGTGTTCAATATGGACTAGGTCCCGGGGTTTTTATGCATTTGCAGTTTCCTCGTTAACAAAACTTCTGGTGTATGTGTTATTTCTTTTCCACATTATATTTTTTTATATAATTGAAATTAGTAGAACATATTATTTCATACTGAAGATTAAATGAACATACGTTTGCAATTGATCAATCAATTGTCTTTCTTACAGACTCTTGAAAATAAGACTCGATATTTAAGAGACCTTTCAGACACCTTAATGTTGTGACTGCATTTTGAACCAATAAGAATTTGACAGCTATAAAATGACAACAAAGCAATGATGACTGGACAAAGAATAGACAGGTTGTCACAAGGTTACAGGTTGGCACAGATACTGCTACTATCCCCCCTCAAGTTGAAGGTGTGCTGGAGGAAGAACTTTCAACTTGTCTCTGAGTAAAGAAAATCTTGGCCTTGCAAGTCCCTTAGTGAATATGTCTGCAACCTGCTGAAGTGTGGAAATATACTTGACATCACAGGCTTTAGCTTGGATAAGTTCTCTGATGAAATGGAAGTCCACTGCTAGATGTTTCATCCTGTTGTGAAAAACATGATTGGAGGACAAGGAGATTGCACTCATATTTTCACAGTAAATGTTAGGTGGAAATGGCAGTAAAATGTGCAAATCCTTCAACAGTTTACACAACCAAACAACCTATGCATCAGACTGGGAAAGACTTCTATACTCAGCTTCTGTGGATCTTTTAGAAACTGTAGATTGTCTCTTGCTTGACCAAGAAATTGGATTAGAACCAAAGAAAATGCAGTATGCTCCAGTGCTTCTTCTAGTATCAGGGTCACCTGCCCAGTCAGCAACACTAAATCCATGCACAGCTAATAGTCCTTTGGAGAAGAGTATCCCATAGTCTGTTGTACCTTTAATGTACCTTAAAATTCTCTTGGCAGATATAAAATGCACATCAGTTGGAGCCTGCATATACTGACAGACTTGATTAACAGCATAGCTGACCTCAGGTCTTGTCCATGTGAGATATTGCAGTGCACCAACTAAAGATCTGAACTCAGTGGGATTGGATAATAGTTTTCCATCAGAAGCACTGAGTTTATATCCAACTGGAACTGGTGAAGAACAAGGCTTGGAACCTGACATATTTGTTCTATCAAGGAGATCAAGTGCATACTTGGTTTGGGAGAGGAAAATACCAGCAGAATTTCTCTTAACCTCAAGGCCCAAGAAATAATGTAAAGCTCCTAACTCTTTGGCAGGAAAATGAGTGCCTAGAGTTTTAATAAATTCACTACAGTAGGTTTGATCATTTCCAGTGATGAGAATGTCATCCACATAAACTATAATAAGAGTAATTCTAGTACCTACTTTCCGAACAAACAATGAAGTATCATCTGCAGAAGATTTGAAATCATAAGACAGTATTACATTGTGAAGTTTTTCATACCATGCTCTGGGTGCCTGTTTAAGGCCATAGATGTACTTGTGCAGCCTGCAAACATGATGAGGTCTTTCTGGATCAACAAAACCAAGTGGTTGAACCATAAAAACTTATTCTTGAAGATCCTCATGAAGAAATTCGTTGTTGATGTCAAGTTGGGAGATATGCCAGTCAAAATGTACTGCTAAAGAGAGTAAAATTCTTATTTTTGTTGGTTTTGCAACTGGATTGAATGTCTCAGTGTAATCCAAACCTTCTTGTTGATGATACCTTTTGGCCACTAGTCTTGATTTGAACCTTTTTATGGTGCCATCTGGATTTTGTTTAATCTTAAAGACCCACTTGCAGCCTACTAAGTTCTGAGAAGGATGTGGTGCTTCAAGGGTCCAAGTACCAGCATTCTGGTGAGCATTAACTTCATCAACCATTGAGATTCTCCATTGTGGAATTTTGTTGGCTTGAGTAAAGCATGTGGGTGTTGTAGATGGAGCAAGAGCTATCTGAGTAGCTGAGAGCATGTTTAGTAGAGAACACTTTCTTCTTTGAGATTTTGTTTTTACCTCTTGTAATCATTTGATGAGTATTAGTAACTGCTACAGGTGATGGAGACACTGACTGAGATAGATGAGGATACTCTGAAGTAGTATAAGGCACTGATGTAGCTACATTATCTGGGACAACTGGAGTAGTAGAATGAATAATACAAGAAGAGACAGTATCTGAAATACCATCAGTTGACAATACCTCTGCAGTAGTTGGTGACATAAATGAGTCACTAGGAGCATGTGGAGGAGAAACAATTGAAGTAGTTGCAATATTAGATGCTAGTGAAGTGGAAGCTCTCAAGGCAAAAGTAGATTCATCAAACACCATATGCCTTGAAATAAAAACTCTACCGGTCTTAGGATTAAGACATTTATATCCCTTGTGTTGAGGGTTGTATCCTATAAAAATGCAAGAGATACTTCTTGCTTCAAGTTTGTGTTTAGTATATGGTCTGAGCCAGGGAAATCAAAGACATCCAAAAGATCTCAAAAATGTATAATCTGGTTTTCTACTGAACAACACCTCAAATGGAGACTTGAAAGACAAATATTTAGTTGGTAATCTATTAAAAGTATAATTAGTTGTCTGAAAGACTTTAACCCAAAAAGAATCTTTAAGTCCAGATTGTATAAGAAAAGTTCTACCAACATCCACTAAATGTCTATGCTTGGATTCTGCAACTCCATTCTGCTTTGGAGTGTGTGGACAAGAAATTTCATGAAAAATACCAGTCATAGATAGAAATGTTGATAGTTCATTGTTCAAAAATTCTCCACCACCATCTGTTCTTATAACATGAATGCTGCTTTGTAATAAATTTTCAACTTGAGCTTAAACTGAAAAAATACCTTCTAAAAATATGATTTCTCATACAAAGGAAAGACCCAGCAGTACTTAGTCAATGATATTCACATAGTATCTGAAACCAGAATTAGAATCTACAAGACTTGGTCCCCACAAATCAAGATGTAAAAGTTCTACTGGTTTAGTCCTAGTAAAAGTTGAAACAAAAAATGGAAGCTTATGACTCCTACCAAGCTGACAATCATGACAGAATATAGGTGTGTCGAGAACATTTTTCAGTGAAAATTGTATACACACTTGTTGTAAAGTTTGGAAAGATGGATGTGCAAGTCTGCTATGCCAAATGTTTGCAGTTACTGAAGGTGTTGATGTAGATGCTGACAATGCTGTTGGAGATGATGTTGAAGAAGAATCCTTGGGGACTGAGTGTTGAAAGTTGAAAGGGTATAATCCATTACATTGAGGGCCTCTCAAAATTCTTTCCCAGATAAGAGATCCTTCACAAAGAATCCAGAACAATCAAAGGTGACTGAGCACTTGTTATCTTTAGTAAATTTGTGAACACATAGTAGATTATTTGAGGCTTATGGTACTACTAGAACATCATTCAGAGCAAAATTATGAGCTGAAGTAGTTTTAATAGTAGAACCAGTATGAGTAATTTTCATACCTTCTCCATTGGTTGTATGTATTTCCTCAGAGCCATCATAAGCATACATGATTTGTAACTCATTTTCATCAGAAGTTAAATGATTGTTGGCACCTGAATCAGCATACTAGGGATTTTCTCCCAATATGTTTGCAGTTGCAAGCATGGCACTCATATTATTGAGTGTATGAGCATTCTGATATGAAAAATTAAGTCTGTGTCTACAAGCAGGTGTTGTATAACCATTCTTATTACACAACAAGGTGGTTCTGTTGGAAGTACAGATGTGAATGCAGTACTAGTATTTGGTGCAGAGACAGGAGGATATAAATAAGACTGTGTAGAGTGCATTCTTGGTGGTAGCTGAAAATTACTCCTGTATTGTGGTGAAAAACCTCTGTAAGCAGGTGCAAATGAAATGTTACCTCTGCTTCTTGGTATGTATAAAGAATTTGGATGAGAATATCCATAGTGAGGTCTTGTTGAGCCAGAAAATCTTGTTGATATTGATAAGCAGAAAAAGATTTGCTATTTGCTTCTGACAGTAAGGACTTTGATCTTTCTTTGACTACAATTTCTTCACTTAACAACAAATTGTGTAACTCATCAAATGTAACAGGAGGATTACATATCCTAATAGAAGTACTAAATGAGTTGTAATCTTGACCAATTCCAGTAAGTATAAGAACAACAAGTTCATCATTGGAAATCTCAGATCCAGATGCATCTAATTGATCAAAAAGTATCTTAACATCTCCCAAATATGTAGACATTGCACCAGAACCTAGTATAAGAGATTGTAATTTAGTACGCAATTGTATAGCATGAGTAATTGATGTTCTGCCAAATCTTGATTCAATATTTGTCCATAATTCTCTAGCAGAATCAGCACCAACAACATAAGTTACTACCAACTCAGAAATAGTGGATTGTATCCAAAGAAAAACCGTATTATCATCATCACACCAAGCAGTATAAGCAGGATTAATATTACCTTGTTCAAGATCTTCTTGTGTGAGAAATTTAGCCGGACAAGGCAGAGATCTATCCAAGAACCCTGAAACTTTATATCTCTTTAAAAGAGGAAAAATTAAACTCTTCCAGGTTAAGAAATTATCATCTTTAAGCTTGTATTGAATGATATTTGATATCTGATTGAGAGGAATTGTAGAAATTCTTGATTCATACGGTGCAACCGCCATTGATTTGAAGCAAGAAAAGAAGAAATTGAAAAAAGAAATACTGAAGAAATTAATTTGTTGACGAATGTGAATTACTAAAACTCCATTAATGAATTGAAAACAGCGGAAGTATGGATCGATTGGATAACTGATACCATATTAGAACAAATTATTTCATTACTGAAGATTCAATGAACATGGGTTTGCAATTGATCAATCAATTGTCTTTCTTATAGACTCTTGAAAACAAGACTCGGTATTTAAGGGACCTTTCAGACACCATAAATGTTGTGACTATATTTTGTACCAATAAGAATTTGACAGCTATAAAATGACAGCAAAGCAATGATAACTGGACAAAGAATAGACAGGTTGTCACAAGGTTACAGGTTTGCACAGATACTGCTACTAGAAATATCACAGGTTGTGCGTTGAATTGATCAATTGGGAATCCAACCTTTGGTTGTTTATTGAAATTGATTATCCTTGAACATTGTTCTTTGGTATCGTTCAAGTGATTTCTCTTGTATTCAATTAGACTCGCAGTTTTCTATTTGCTTGAATAAGTATTGAATTGAGAAAGTGAGATATAACTCTTTGATATACTTTTATTAAGATTGATTATGACTGTGTAGTTTATTCTCTTAAAAGTATATTGGAGTTAGTCCATACAGATTGCTGAGCGAAATATTGGGTGTGGTTGTTAGACCCCCATTTTTTCAGAAAGTGCTCATATGGCTAACCATTGGTTAACTATTGTTGACCCAACTAAGTGTACACGTTTAGGTACGGTTACCCAAACCTAAATGAAGTTACACTTTATTTGTGTATAACAAGCTAAGTTCGATCTAACGGTTGAAAGATATTAGCTTGAATATTGAATGCTTTGTTACCAAGGTAACTTAGATTGCAAACCCTGATTTGAAGACTATATAAAGGAGAACTCTAGCAACTGGGAAACCTAATCCCCACACCTCCTGTGTGATACTAGTTGCACAAACTAGAGTCGATTCTCCTTTAACCTTAGGTTTTTCATGAAACCCTGTAGGTTAACGACTTGAAGACTTCATTGGGATTGTGAAGCCAGACCCAACTATTTTCTCTGTAGTTGCCTGATCTGATCTTGCTGTTTCTATCGTGATTGAGTGCAGTCGTAAGGTTGGCTTGAGATTTATATCTCCGATAGGCAAGATGTAAAAGTAGTCACAAACACCTTCGTCTCATCGTTTGTGATTCCACAATATCTTGTTTTGCTAGTCGATTAAGATTATTTTGAGGTGATTGATATTTCTAGGCTGTTATTCGGGAATATAAGTCTGGTATATCAATTGGTTCCTGTTCACCCTGATTTATTAAATGAAGAAACAAAAACTCTTAGGTATTTATGTGGGAGACATATTTATCAATTCCTATAGACTTTTTTGTGTGAGATGAATTTGTTTATCAAGTCTTCGACTTTGGGTCGTATCAACTCTTAGTTATGGGTGAGGTCAGCTAAGGGAATCAAGTGTGTAGTATCCTGCTGGTATCAGAGACGTAAAGAACACAACTATACCTTGAATCAGTGTGAGATTGATTGGGGTTCAACTACAGTCCAGGTCGAAGTTAGTTTGTAGTTGGCTAGTGTATGTAGCGGCTTAATACAGTGTGGTATTCAATATGGACTAGGTCCCGGGGGTTTTCTGCATTTGCAGTTTCCTCGTTAACAAAACTTCTAGTATCTGTGTTATTTCTTTTGTGCATTATATTTTGTTATATAACTGAAATATCACAGGTTGTGCGTTGAATCGATCAATTGGTAAATCCAACCTTTAGTTGTTAACTGAAATTGATTGATCCTTGAACATTGGTCTTTGGTACCGTTCAAGTGGTCTCTCTTATATTCAATCGGGCTCGCAAATTATTATTTGTTTGATTGCGGATTGAATTGAGAGATTGAGATATAACTCTTTGATATGATTTTCTTAAGATTGAGTCTGACTGTCTAGTTGATTCTCTTGAAAGTATACTAGAGTTAGTCCATACAGATTGCTAAGCGAAATATTGGGTGAAGTTGTTAGGCCCACGCTTTTTCACTTCGACCCTTCCAAAATTAGTTAGCATGTGATGAAACATGTCTTTTTCGTTTAACCTCCAGCCCTTTCTCCATATGTAGGGTGTGGTAGTCACATCGTAATAGTGTTAGTTGATGAGAGTTACTTTGGGAACTAAAAAGGTAAAGTAAAATTCATTTGGGATATGCTCTCAATTCCATTCAAATGCAATTGATCATAGCTGGTTTAGGACAAGCATCATGTCTTTACACCACTTCAACATGGAAGTTGTATAGAACAACTGCTACAAAAGACTTCATTAGTGTAAAGGACATATTCTTACCTAAACAAGTCCTTCGTCCCGAATATAATGATTTTGGACATGTTCTTTAACTAGTTTTCCATCTATATATATATATATATATATATACATCTCTCTGGCTTGAACTCCAAACAATCTTCTCCCCAATGCCATGGCATTCCTACAGTTGAATATAATGCAACTACCACTTAAGTACTTGCTTTTACTATGCTCCCATCTGGAAGTATATCATCCTTCAACACGGTATTTTTATCATGACGAACTGGTGGACATAATCTTAATGATTCACATAATGTTGTAAGGGAAATCGAACTTGAGCCCACAAAACACTAAATCTTAGGATCGACGTAGAATGAAAGATAATCAAGAAGCAAACACAAATGAAGCAATAAGTAAAACATACAAGATTTAACGTGGTTCGGAAATATACCTTTGTCCACAAACGGTTACGACTTCTTCTTTATTACTATAGAATATTAAATAGCGAATTACCCACTCAATGATTGTCGAATCAATAAAAAAAATATGATCTAACAATGTGTTGATCATAAATCCTAAAATAACTCTCGTGAACAAAACGTTCCATAACTCTGAATAATGTCTTTAACAAAACAAGATAATACTTGTCTCTTCACTTAACGAGGTGACATTCTTCTAAAAGATGTCTCTACCAACACCATTGATGTAGACTCTCTCAACTTCAGGGTATATACCAACAAGCCTCTTCCTAAACGATGCCTCTTTCACCATCAACGATGTATCTCCTACCATCAACGAATAAGGTGATTTTCATTTCACTAAACGATATTTTGCACATATTCGTAACGAATACTTCTTTAACGAACTATTATCCGTCAAACCATAATGATGTACCAAAGGTGTGTATTTCAATACCATAGAAGGGTTCATTTTTTCTCATTAAAATTCCAACTATAAAGTGGTACGGAACCATCGAAACCTTATAGAACTACATTGTGTATTCTCTAACTCTCTTTAGAAAATCATATTTTTCCATCACCATATAAACCTCCTTATATAGTAGCTATAAACTTGGCCTCTATGTAAATTTACCCTTTAAGTAAACTTGTTAGCGCACTGATCGGTTGAGCTTATCAAGCGTTGGTATGTCAAGTTTGGTTGGCATATTTTAGCTTCAATACTCGAAGTTGCTTGATTGGATTACTAGAGTCAACTCTGTTAGGTTAGACTAGAAACATTAGAAATGTTGAGACAATCTCGTGTACTCTGAAAAACCTGAAGATATATCGGCATAAACACACATATTATCCTCTTGTTCGAGGTTAGTAATACATACTTGACTTGTTTCCATTGCTATCCATATTTCTGTCAACTCGTTTAGATTGAAAACATTACATACGAAACATATTTATCTATCTCTAGTAATGGTGACTTGATCATTCCATTATGACTAAAGTGTCAATTTGTTTCATACAACTTTGGTATATTGGATTACGAAGTATAAAGTTTATCTTTTGAACTTCGTAAATGTGGCATAACACTATCTTTATAATTCGTTATTAGTTGGTGTGTTGAACTTTGATTGATTTCATGCCTAGAAAACTATATATAACTACATGAGTTAAGGAAGTAGACTTGCGAAACTTGTTTCGTAGTTGAAAGGAATCAAAGTATCTGTTATATGACTGATTCCCTACGAGGATCTATACTAGGACCAGTCCCAAATTCTTCATCGCGACTAAAGGGTTTCTTGTATATCTTTAAAAAATTCGGATCTCACCATTATAAGCTACATCAATATAAACGAAGATGGGGATATTGAGACTCATTTTGAGGATGGTAGAATGGGTCATCATCATGTTTGGTAATTAAACAAGAACCTGATGATGCACATGAGTCACGAGAGTAGCCCCGGGTAGACGATGACTCACGTGTATATACTAACACATATTTCTTGAAAAAAGATATATGTCGTGGAAGTTCTTCTTCGGGTCGGAGTTGATGTTACAACCCTTTTATATAGTCCAATGTGATTTGATTTGCAGCGTCAGCGTACCATCGTTGTACCTCAGCCAATTGACACCACATTTCCTACAAAGACCAGAAAAAGATTAATTTCTCATTTTAACAACACCAAGCTACATTACAAAGATAAAAGAACTAATAAGAAAAGTGATACTTATACGAGTACCTCAATTGCCAATACAACTGGGTCTATGAACTGCACTCAAATACTCATTTCCAATATGTCTCTTGACTGGCCTACCACTCTCGTTGGTAAATCTGATAGTAGGATCTAGTACACTAGAGAAGAAACAATGATCTATCAGTAACAACTTATTTGTATATGTGGATTCCCTAATGGGTGGTGGGAGATGAATATAGGCATTAGGATCTTGAGAACTATACATATATCTATTTCCTTCATGTTCAACTATTTTCGAGTACTTTCTAACAAATCTTCGACTCCAGCACTCCATATATTCAAATGCAGTCACCTCACTAAAATGCAAGAAATTACGATTAGGATCGTTGTACAAGTACTAGGTAGTGATGTTTACTAATACATCAGGTGGATTGACCGGTATTACTGTAATTTCACCAATTTGTCTGAGACACCGTTCTCCAAAGTACAAGGGGTTGTTGGCATGCAGACAGATCAAAAAAGACTCTACGTGTTTTAGAGATTTTTCTTGCAAGTACCACATCTTCCTTATTTTCCCATCGACTATCCAACTATAACATCCATGTTACTTGATAGATAGAGTAGTTGTCAATTTGATTATGAACCGTTGTTATGGAATGGGCACCGGTGTCATGTTTATTACCTATTTCTTTGTCTCTTTGGTTATCAACATATAACTTACCCGCCGACAAAGGATCCAAATCATCCAGATAAATCTCTAATATATTGGGAATATGCATCGGAAATACGCCCAAAACCAGGACTGCAAAAATCATGGAAGATTAAAATATTATTTACGGCTAACGTTCAAACGTTCAACAATGATAACAAAGTGAATATACGAGTGGGTGTAAATATAATACCATTTATAGGCAACAAAGAAAAGGAGATCACCGGGTTTGATCTGAACTCCCATATTCAAGCTCCATAACATATGACCATAAATAGTTGAACTCCAATCGTAAGTACGGATTATATTCAAATCCTTAAATATCGGTAGCCAAGTTTATAAAACAACATCGTTCTTGGTTGGGAAAAGTACATTCCCCACAACCCGCATCAAAAACCACCTTGCCATTTGTTCCTGACACGCAATATGATTATGTTTTCATTTTCTATTCTTAAGAAACAATTTTATCATACTAATCCCAATCCCTTGGATTCGTTGGAGAAGTTTCTTTCTCAAAAGATCTATGTTAGAGGATGAAACTACTTGTGATCGCAGTCTTTACGTTGTCGTTTCCCTTCTTGTTCCTCTTCTATTTGTTCTTCTCATTGTTCAACTTCTTCACCATTTCCCTCTTCTTGTTTCCCTTTCTCTTTCAAATCCGCATCAATGTAAGGGAGCAAACAATCTATGGTTGCGGGAGCAAGTTCATCCAAATATTTTGCTCTTTTTGTTGCAATGTATACGACTTCCTTGGCCAATAAAAATTCATGATATTTTTTGAAATCCCTTGGTGTAAAGTCTATTTCAAAACTAGGGAAGTGAAATGTATTGGTGGTAAGCCATAACCTCTCGGTAGAGCCGTGTCGTTAAGTTTTGTGTATCTTATTTCAACTGTCGATCCAAAACCACAATTGTGAACAATTGATTAATCATGAGGATTCTTGCAAATAATGACATAAAACTGACTAACATTGCTTGTACTACCTCGATATAATATTATGCCTGTCTAGTTCCTCTGAACATTTAAATTTATGCTCAACATTATCCTGCGAAGAAACCGGATTTCCAAAACCCATAGCACAATAAAAATTATGCGAAGACATTTTATCCTACAACACACATATATAACATCACATTCAAACACACCCGCATTACAAAAATCATCAACACATGAATTTGGTTTAATCAAAAATCAATGCACCGATACAATAACTATTTCATCCAAAATTAATCACCAATACATCACAAAAGAAGTAGTAATCATGAAACTTTAACTACATTTATGTCATAATGTTGTATTTGACTTATGTATAATATACATATCAACTTAATATCAAAAATTTCATGATTATTAAAATAAAATTTCACTCCAAACCCTGAAAGAAGAATGATTTACCCTTGGTAATTTTGTTGATGAAATTCAAAATTGAAGCATGCAATAGATCCACCTATAATCATAGATCAAACCCTTTTAATTTCAAATAACGAATTAGCTAAACTACCATCAAAATCAAAAGAAGGACGAAAAGTATATCAGGATTGAGAGAAAAAAAAAAGCGAAGAAAGAGAAATGAAAACCCGAATTGTTTCCGAGAGTTTGTAAGTGAAAAACAGAAACTCAATATTTATATTAAAGTGTTTAGATAAAAACTGAGTTTTCGTGTAATTAGGCTAACCAATAATGAGGTACAATTGAACACTCATTTCGCTTACCTACATTTAAGCTATAGCCAAATTAAACGCCCAACAATTGTGTTTGGCCTTATAAATTCACAACGAAACTCACTGGGTAAACCCGTAAAATGACCATAAAATAACATAAAATGATCCCATTTTTGCTAACATAGACGCGTGGATGTGACGCACTCAATTAACTGTACTGGTCCTACTGGACATAGTAATATTCTTTCGTTGGTTTCTCGTTTCTCTTTCCTTTTTAGCCTTCCTATTTTCTGATTTTTCATGGCTTTCGTGTAAAAATTCTCCGATTAAAAAAAAATCGATTAGACTTTTTACATACACAAAAACCTTCACTTATAAAGAAAAAAAAAAGAAAAGAGAAAATCATTCCCTGGTTCAGATTGGTTCGCTTTCTCAGTTGTCGATAGAACATTCTAGGTTTGTTTGGAGATTTAGATTTATGAGGAGAAATTCGTGAAGTATTTCTCATAATGGCGGAAGAAAGTTTGATAGAAAGAGAAAATGGTGGATTAGTAGCTATGGATTCATCTGAATCAAGATGGGTATTTCAAAACGATGATGATGATTCCGATGTTGATGACGATGATAATGATGATTTACCAGCTCGTATGAGTTTGGTAGATTCAGAAGAAGATGAAAACGCTGAAACTAAATTAATTAGAACTGGTCCGCGAATTGATTCTTTTGATGTTGAAGCTCTTGAGATTCCCGGTGCTCATCGAAATGAATATGAGGTATTTACATTTCATAATTTGATCTAGTGTATATTTTCTTTAAATTAGGATATGCATTTGACTCGTGAATTTCAGATCTCTTACTCGAGTAACAAATGTGGTGAAAATTTAGTTTTCTAGTTGGATAGGATAACTAATGGAATTTATTGAATTCGTACTCATTGGAATCTAATTTAATAGAATTCACTTTCTTAATGTGAATTTGGAAATTTTCAAGCTAAGTAGGTCTGATTTGATTCTATACCCGTTGGTCCACATAATGCTAGAGCGCGTTTGGTTTTGGTAGTGATGCTAATTTTGTTAACAATGATAAGGATACATGAAATTGTAAATTGCAGACTGTGTGCCAGTAGGTTTTACTTTTTCAGACTATCCACAATGGCATGAGATTATAGCATATTTGCGATAATTTCGCGCCCAATGGAAGCCGCTATAGCCATAATGTGGCATATATACCATTTTAAATGCCGAGTTCGGTATTTGAATATAGTATACACAAACTCCTTTAAACTCCATCTCAGTGTGGTATGTCATTCAGACCCAAGATGAGAATGAGCCTCACATGAAACTCAATCTGAGAATGAGTCCGTACATGCTCATACCAAGCTCGCTCGTAGATAGAGTCTGACACTAAACTCTATCTCAGACACCACCAGTTTGCATTTTCAACCACTATGTGTTAAACCTAAACTGAAAACTATTTATACCATATAACTATAGCTTTTACCATACACCATTGTGGATGATCCAGGGATACCTGTGATTTGTTCAGTTTTTAGACACAATTGTTTGGACATGTAATAAACCCCTTTGTATTGAGACTACTTTTTTTAGTTCTTGTAGAAGCATGTTGCATTGCATAGCAGAATCAAATAGCGCTAGAGTATGCACTATTGAGTACTGCCTGGCTTGCCTTTTTCACCTTTCATCTTTCATCTATCAATCATGAATTTGGATTGAGAATCGAGCTTATTCATAATATTTTTGCAAATTAGGTGTAGGCCATATACGAGTTCTGACCATGTATGAGGGCTGTATCCTTGCTATGTGGTGCTTCTGTTCTTCATCATCTTATAGAAATCATTCTGTTTTTGAGAAATTTTTAACCCCGTCAAAGTTGGCTTGACATAAACAGATCAAATTGTATCAAACAGAACAAATTGATGCTTAGGAGGGTGACGTATATGGTAGTTAGTTACCATCGAATTTGTTTTGCCTTTCTTACCAACTTCTTCAATCACTATTCCTTCTATGAACTATTTGTAGATCTTATGAAAATAAACCTGTCGAACACAAAGATATTAGAAGTTGATGTCTTAATTGTGTAGATTTAGATGCAGGACTTTACGATGGGGAGGAAAATCATACTTGCTTTTCAGACTCTTGGGGTTGTTTATGGCGATGTTGGAACAAGTCCTTTATATACTTTTAGCGTGATGTTCAACAAGTCTCCAATTAAAGACAAGGAAGACATTCTTGGAGCTTTATCACTGGTTCTATATGTCTTAATCTTGATACCTCTAATCAAGTACGTACTGGTTGTCCTTTGGGCCAATGACGATGGTGAAGGTATGCCAAAACATTTCGAATGATTTTTTATCTGTGATTTGTATCTCGGTCTCTCCCTCTCTCTCTCTCTTATATTTGAAGTAGATGGTCTAAAAGAAAATCCTTTTTGGCTGTGTAACTACTGTAGGTGGCACATTTGCTTTGTACTCATTGATCTGTAGGCATGCTAAGGTCAGTCTTCTTCCAAACCAGCTTCCATCTGATACCCGCATATCAAGCTTCAGGTTAAAAGTGCCATCTGCAGAACTTGAAAGGTCCTTGAAAATTAAGGAGCACCTTGAGAGTTCAATTACATTGAAAAAGCTTCTACTAATGCTGGTTCTTGCTGGTACTTCTATGATCATAGCTGATGGAGTTGTTACCCCGGCAATGTCAGGTTCTGATTCGCTATTTTGTCCTTTCCGTTTGTTTCTTTAGCCCTATGCCCGGTAAAAAAATAAATAAATTTGTTCATCTTTGACAAATTGGATTTCTTATTTTTACTGGATGTGTCGTGAATGCAGTTATGTCGGCTGTGGGCGGCTTGAAGGTTGGAATAGATGCAGTGGAACAAGGTGACACCCTGTTATTATCAATTCGGCTGGTGTATAAATTTTTTTTTCTTTTTATTTTGTATATATTTTCCTAGATTTAGTTTCTCGTTCCTAGCAGTGTGAAGAACGTAATCCTCGAAAAAATTCTTTTAATCAACACTAATTCATTTCGGGTCATGTGGTCTTCAAGTCCTAACACTTCGCATTACAACAAAAATAGAAAGTTTGTGGTCGGCCTTTCCACCTCAGCTGCCACTTGTAAAAACTCTGTTTTTGTGGACAGCAAAAATTTGCTTTCACCACACTAGCGAGCAGCTATAGTAAAACTCTGTTTTATTTCTTATTCTCAACTGTCGGAGTGACTGAACTCTCTAGTATTTAAGTACGAGTACTAAGCAGGTATTCCCATCTTTCTTTTGCAGATCAAGTGATGATGATTTCAGTTGCCTGTCTTATAATTTTGTTCAGTGTACAGAAGTTCGGCACAAGCAAAGTTGGACTGGTAATAGGTCCAGCTTTATTCATATGGTTCTGTTCGCTTGGGGGAATTGGGATCTACAACCTTGTAAAATATGGTTATACTGTTCTCAACGCATTTAATCCTGTACATATTTACTTCTACTTCGAAAGGAATTCAACTCAGGCTTGGCTGTCCCTTGGAGGTTGTATTTTATGTGCAACAGGTAACATGCTTAACTACCTTCTGCCCTGCTGCTATTTTATTATTTTAGCTTTTCCTTAGGAATTTTCACAAAAAATCTGGAGAATCATATGACTTTATATTGGAATCCTACTTGTGTATTTTTAATTCGAATCTACTGCAACAAATGTGTCTCATCAGATATTCTTCATATTGTGGACCTTAATTGACTGAAAATTTTGTCTTAATCATACAAATGGTTCTTTAAACTAAGGTTATGGCTATCACATCAATGAGTACAATTTTGTTGTTCCCATATCCACTTTTCTGGATGACTAATGGCCTGGTGTATTTCAGGTTCAGAAGCAATGTTTGCAGACCTTTGCTACTTCTCAGTGAGATCAATTCAGGTAAAGCACCGTATAAGAATATCTAACATATTGGCAAGAATCTTTCTTTATATGTAATAAATTGGAGTGCAACAATCTCCATACATTATTTGTTGAACTTTGCACTTTTGGGCAGAAACTGATCCTTCTGGTAATGGTCATTGCAGCTCACATTTGTGTTTCTGGTTCTGCCTTGCCTCATGTTGGGATACCTTGGTCAAGCTGCCTATCTTATGGAAAACCCAAGCAACTATGATCAAGTTTTCTTTTCTTCTGTTCCCAGTAAGCTTTTTATACGTGTTGTTTATTTCATATTATTAATATCCTTAATTTAACCTTTATGTTAATGGAATTAACCCAACTGGCTTTCAAATAATGGCCGTGGGATAGGAGGAGCCTTGACCAAGTGACGCTTTTATAGGCTACTATGGTTAAAACCAGTAGTGCTTGTTTTTTGGTTGTAAAAATCGAAAGATAATCATATTGCGTATGTGCTGTCTATAGGTGGTGTTTTCTGGCCAGTCTTCTTCATTGCTAACATTGCAGCACTTATCGCCAGTCGGACAATGACAACAGCTACCTTCTCATGCATAAAACAGTCGACAGCACTTGGATGTTTTCCTCGCCTTAAAATCGTTCACACATCTAGGAAGTTCATGGGTCAGATATATATTCCAGTCATAAACTGGTTTCTCTTGGTATTCTGTCTGGTGTTTGTCTGCACCTTTGCAAGCAATAATGAAATTGGAAATGCATATGGTAAATCTTCTTTTCTATGCATCTTTTCTATGTTTAAATCCATATCATATTCCATTTTCTTATATTTCATTAGTGCTGATGGTCTGGTATCTCTTGTTTAAATATAATCTGGAAGAGTCAGACAACCTAATTTTTATACTTACACGATTATTGACCTGAGCGTCTCACCTTATGTCATCTTTTCGTGGGCACAACTTAAACCGGAAATGACCATTCATTTAGTTGGTGTTTGATTTGTGTGTAAGCTGATTTAGTTTTCCTCTTCAATAAAATAATTGTGCTAGCTATTTGCACTTGCTGACGTCTCATCTGTTTGCAGGCATTGCAGAGCTCGGGGTTATGATGATGACAACAATCTTAGTCACCATTGTTATGTTGCTAATATGGCAGATAAACATCATCATTGTGCTCAGCTTTTTGGTTTTCTTCTTAGGATTGGAATTAACCATTTTTTCTTCGGTTTTATGGAGTGTTGGAGATGGAAGTTGGATTATATTGGTTTTTGCGGTAGTTCTGTTCTTCATCATGTACGTCTGGAACTATGGAAGCAAGCTTAAATATGAAACTGAAGTCAAGAAGAAACTTTCAACAGAGCTTATGCGTCAACTAGGTTGCAACCTTGGCACTGTTAGAGCTCCTGGTATCGGGTTACTTTATAATGAGTTGGTGAAGGGAGTACCAGCCATTTTTGGCCATTTCTTGACCACTCTCCCGGCAATCCACTCTATGATCATATTTGTGTGTATTAAGTATGTCCCAGTTCCAGTAGTTCCCCAAGGTGAAAGATTTCTTTTCCGCCGTGTCGGTGGAAAGAGCTATCACATTTTCCGGTGCATTGCTAGGTATTTTTCTCAGATATCTCAAGTCTCTGACCTTTTATTACCTTTATATATAATAACTGGTTGAATTGGTTGCATCAATATTATGTGGGTATAAAATCAGAGGACACCCGAGCCCATCCTAAGAAATAATAGTGAGGCCCGGATCAGGTTAATCGTATTTTGAAAATGGCTAACCAGGTTGGATCCCTGATAAGCTTGTACTGTTTACACGCGTGCAACCCCCTCCCTTATATAAATCTACTGCATGTTAATTTTTTTCAAACAATTTCTTCTCTTTTTTTATGGAAACTAAGCTTGTTTCAACTACACCTTATAACTTCAAACTGTTCAACAGGTATGGCTACAAGGATGTACGAAAAGAGAATCATCAGACATTCGAACAACTACTCATTGAGAGCCTTGAGAAGTTTATTCGTCGAGAAGCCCAAGAGCGACAATTAGAGAGTGATGGGGATGAAGATACTGAATCTGATGATGAAATTAATTCTTCAAGGCTTCTTATAGCACCCAATGGAAGTGTATATTCACTCGGGGTACCACTTCTAGCAGATTTCACCTGCCCAGAAAAACCCATCTTCGAAGCAAGTACCTCGGCGGAGGTAGTCCCATTTCTTCCTGGAGAAACACTCGACCAAGAACAGAGCCTTGAAAGGGAACTTTCTTTCATTCGAAAAGCCAAAGAATCTGGGGTTGTTTATCTACTAGGTCATGGAGATATCAGGGCGAGGAAGGACTCTTGGTTTATCAAAAAACTTATCATAAATTACTTCTATGCATTTTTAAGAAAGAACTGCAGGAGGGGAATTGCGAATCTCAGTGTTCCTCACTCAAACCTGATGCAAGTTGGCATGACATACATGGTCTAAGATTCTCAATTGTGCCGCCAAAATAAGGCGGTTTTTTCTTATAGTTAGACATCAAAGTTTACGAGGAAAATGGTCTGCAAAGGCCATGCTATTTGGGATGTCTTTGATTGAAGATATGACATAGATTTGAGGGATTTGAGTTACCACGGGAATGCAAGGTTTGCACCAGGGGAAAAAATGAATGGGGGAAGAGCTGTTTGTATTATTTTTGCTATAAAACGAAATTTTGCTCTTATTGCCCAGGTTGGCCTGACCAGGCTATTTGTAGATTCCCAGCACTAGTTAATCAGAAGCTTTGTAGTGTTGTTGCATTACTGTTCGTGTAATTCTGGAATACTGATTGCAATACTGAAAGAATACACATGGAAAGAACTGTAATTACAATATTGAAGGTAAAACGACTGAATCCCTATTTGATTATTTAACTTCTTGCCATTTAAATCCCTCAAAATTTGTTTAAGTCCCTCACTTGAGCAAAATAATAGATTTTTTTCATGATTTCATGAATTACCGAACACAAGTTAACAAGGAGTTCGAATTACTGAACTACTCCTTGTTAACATGGAACTATTAAGTACATGGTGTGTGCTCCTTCAGAAAAAGATTGCTAGTTTAATGAACACGAATCACATTGTTGTTCAGTATTGGGTTCTGCAGTATTGGTGGGAATTTCTGAACAGCATCAAAACCAACTTGAGAAAGCAGTAATCTAAAACTCTTTAATCCATTGATCGTCAAATGCAGTTGTACAATTATTATAGTTAACACAGCGGAAGTATAGTAATTGTGTGATTCTACAAGAAAATTACATTCAACAGACAACAGATACTGCTTTTTTCCTCTCTCTGAAACGCTTCAAAGTCGGAAGTGGCGAAGCGATTTATCCTCAACGGAATCACCATCAAGTATCAATTGAGAACGGTAAAAATCATTGTAAAACCTAGACATGCATTTGTAGGCAAGCAATTGCTATGTAGAGATCTTACCTTCGTCCTCTCATTGACCTGTAACTGATCACCGAGTTTTTAATGTCAAAGGAGACTCAAACATGTGGTTTTACAACTGGATAAATGAATATGGCACTGAGTGAACATGTGGAAATATCGATATCATCTCTCTAACAAATTTCTCACAGATGGTAGGCATAAATCTCTCCCACTCTCAATTGCGAAATAGTTAAACATCTATTATGCCAACAAACTGTAGTTACCGTGCTCATAGTTTTAGGAATGCACTCAACATACAAAAAATACGAAAGTAGGCACCAGTCCAGTATATAACATATTGTCATGAAGTAAGAGTTGGTAGTTTTGCGATAGTGGCAATTCCTAGGAAGAAAAGTCAACAAGCATAAAGACCGATAAAAGAAGAGGTTAAGAAGAAACCTGTAGTCTAGTAATTCTACAGAACTCGAAAGAAACCTCATATACACCTAAAAGACCAAACTAATATAAGTTCAACACTCCAAATCAAAAGAACTAGCCAACATTTAAACTAACAATAGTGTTTCCGAATAGATAGCCACAATTATGAGCACACATTACATAATTTTAGATGGATTCTAGAGCCCGATTATCCGTGAAAAAGAAAAATGATGTTAAGGATTACCTTTGAGAGTTGAATCAAACCCGCAATTAGTTAAATGCTTGGCAAGTGTCTCTCCTAATTGTTGTTGCCAATCCTGTGCAGCCTTGGCTTCATCCACAGGCAACACGGTTGCTGTCTCCATGGCAAGATTGACGGTAGCCGTAGACACCTGAGGCTGTTCATTCATATAATTCAACCTTTAATAGCCCTTGGAAAAAGAAAAACAAATGCAAGTCAGATTTCGAAAAAACTTACTTGACTTTCTAGGATTTTTTTTACACTTCCAGCGCACCCATCACACATCATTCCCTACATAAAATCATCCCTAAAAATCACAAAACAAAAAAAAAAAGAAGAAAAGAAACTCTAAAATGAAGAAATTCAAAACAACGGTTGGGTTTACTTTGACATCAAGAGTCAGAGAATCAGAAGATAAAGATGGAATTCCTTTTGTTTCTCCGCCATTAGATGCATTATCTCCACTAGCAGAGCAAGAAAAATGGGGGAAGCGAGATGAAGCAGAAATTGGGATAAATCTCGTTGAGATGTTATTAATGGTTGAGTTATTGAGAGAGATCTTAAAGGAATTGATATGGCGACTGGAAATTGAGATCTTGGGAGGGCAAATTAGGGTTTTGGAGGTTAGAGTTGACGCTGCTGAGAGTGTAAACGCCATTTTTACTAATGCGATTGTTTCTCTGTGTGGTGGGCGTGTGGGGAATTTGGAGGACTGTTTTTGTACCACGGCAGTCTTTAAGAATTTCAGAAGCAAAAAAAAAAAAAAAAAAAAAAAAAAAAAGTTTGCTTGGTAATTCTTTATTTCTAATAATAATAATTTCTAAGATACATTTTTTTCCTTCTTTTTATAGAAAACCTTGGGCAAGCTTAAGAGGAATACAAAGTTACAAACCAGAGGTAGCAGCTAAAGAATTTCCTCTGCTCATGATATTGGAGTTTTTACAAGCCAAAGTAAAATGAAGATATCCAAATTGTGTTGTCTGTGGATAACTTTGAGACTTGTTAAAACAAAAGAAATAACATTGATGTTTGTTCATTCCTGCTCTTTAATATCTCTTCTATTTCTCTCATGGTAGCTTAGGTTAAATCTTCTTTGAATTAATTGTGGTGTATCATCTAAATCTGACTAGAGTTTTCATAGATTGAGCATGAAGTTCAACATTTGTTTGCTACATCTCCTTAGCCCTGGTAAATGCTATGTCTGCTTCTCATGTTGCTCCCCCTCTCCAAAGTATTCTGGATATGCTCTAGTCTCAGTGGTGTTTCCTGCAAAATCCAGAACAATTAGTGTTGTACAGTAGAGGAAGGACTCTGGATCCTGCAAGGTACATATACGAATGATTATCCGATATACATCTCTCTGGTTAGAGGTGGGAGGGTAACTGAGTTCAATGTCAATACTTCAGTTGCATTCTCTCCTCTAAATAGAGAGGTATTGAGAATATGGTCCTCCATATAATGTATTCTTTGATGAACACAAATGTTTTTTTATTCTGTCAGATGTATTCTTAGGGTTTGGGTGTGATTAATTAGGAAATCACATCTAGCCTTCCAGATGTACCAACATGCAGTAGCATGTGTATGTTGTTGTTGGATCTGTTGTTGGCTGGATCAAACCAGGAATTTAGCTAACCTAAGAAATTTATGGTGAAATCAAATGCCTTATGATTTGGACCAAACAAATAATGTCAGACAACAGTGGTAGCAAGGCATGACAAAAAAAGATGGGTCATGCTTTCTTCACCACTATTATACAGCTTGCAGATGGGATATAGTGGAGAATGCTAGCAGTTTTAGCATTAGTAGGTAGGATTCCATGAGCACATTTTCATAAGAAGATATTAACATCAGAGGCAACTTCCATCTTCCAAAGGGCTTCCCAATACCTTGTATGAACAGTAGTATCATTTAGACTGTCCATTTTTGCTCGGTAAAGGATTTGACTGAGAACTTCCCTAAGTCAGTGAGCTTCCAGTGAATTTGGTCTTCATACCCATGATTGACAGCAGTTTGAAGGATGGCTTGTGCATGAATAGGGTTAAACCAAGCATTTATCAGAGGTGGGTCCCATTCCCCGTTGTCTTTGAGCAAGTGGGAGACAAGCTGAAGGTCATCTGGATAATTTGTTGGCTTTGGGAGGAGGGTGTTGAGATTGAAAACCCATAAATCATCTCATATGTTGATTCTTATGCCATTACCAATCTTCCAGTATCTATGTTATTGTATATTACTTATACCTTCTAAAATACCCCTCCATATCCAAGAGTCACCATCTTTGGATTTAGTTTCCATGTTAAGAACATTATTGACAAGAAGATATTTAGCGTCCATTAGTTAATACCATAAGGAGTCATTTTCTGTTTCCAATCTCCAACCAAATTTAGTGATCATAACACTGTTGAAGTATTTCATATTTATAAAACCCAATCCTCCATGCTCTATATGTTTAAAAAAAGAAGTTCATGTTTTTGGATTATATCCCTTTAAGATCTTGTTAAGGTATTGACATGTTTGTTTAGGAAGTTTGAAGCAGTTCATCTGATATATGCTAGTAGTTGAAGTAACAAATTTGATGAGAGTATGTTTTCCAGCTGGGTTAAGGGGGAAATTTTTCCAGCTGACCAGCCTGAGTTTTATCTTGTCCACACAGGGTTTCAAAGAAGTTATTTTACTCTTTTGGGTGAATAAAGGGGGGTCTAGTTACTTAACATGGAGGTCAAGAACTTGAACTCCCACAAGGTTACTTATTTGGGTGATGAGGTTGGGATCAATATTGTTGCTGAAGAAGACACCAGACTTGTTGAAGTTTATTAACTAACCTGAAGTTTCACTAAACATAGAGAAAATATCCATTAGGTTATGTAATTCAATCTTGTTAGCCTTACAACATACCATACAATCATCAGCAAAGAGGAGATGGTTTATAAAAGAGGCTCCTTTGCAAATTCTTATCTCAGTTAGGGGTGTCAACGGGTCCGGGTCCTCCCGGGCATCACTAGATCCGGACCCGGACCCTACTTATAAAGGTCGGATCCGGGTCCTAATGGTTCCGGGTCCGGTTCCTACACTTGTGGACCCAGAACCGGACCCGTTTAAATACCCGGGTACCTGCCGGTCCCGGGTACCCATTGGGTCTTAAGAAAACTATTAAAAAAATCTCAAAAACTTAATATTTGTCTCTTTTTAGCTTGGATTTAAATAACTTTTATAAAATTTATTATTATTTCTTATTAATGTACTAAATAAAAATTAAATGTAAGAGAAAAATTTAAAACGAGTAAAATATCAAAGCTAAAACTAGCAAAAACATGAATAAAAGTATGAATAAACGGGTACCTGATACCCGCGGGTACCCAACGGGTATTACCCGTTTGGACCCGTTTAGATTCGGGTCCAATCGGGTAATTACCCGTCGGGTCCTAAGTTGCTAATGGGTCCAACTTTAGGACCCGGATCCGGTTCCGGTTCCGGGTAATGGGTACCCATTGACAGCCCTAATCTCAGTAATAAGGCCAAGTTTTCATATGGGATTAGAGTTATAGACATAACTTCCATGTAAACGAGAAAAATGGTGAGGGGATTAGGGGTCACCTTGTCTAAGACCTATAGCGGGTTTGAGTAATTATCAAGAGAGTCATTGATGAGAACAACAGAGGTAGTAGTGATATGCATTGAGATATATTTTTGCACCATTGGTCACTAATCTTCTTCATGATCGCCAGGAGAAAGTCTCAATCAACTCTGCCAAAGGCTTTTTCCATGTTAATCTTAATACCGATGAATCCATTCTGACATTTTTTGCCTTCTTAGACCTCGTCGTGTGAATTAATTTGTGGATCAATTGAAAATTTCCCATGCAAATGATTCTATCACTTGGGAAAGTTTCAAACATCATAAGAGAGAAATATGAACTTACAGAAATTTATACTCAGGGTAGGTTGGCGAACCAGTTCGCAAACCCTGGATATTTGAGTTACACAAATATAGAAAGGTTGGCGAACCAGTTCACAAACCACAAGTTTAGTTGGGAACGGTTCATGAACCTGGTTGGCGAACCGTGGTGAACTAACTTTTTAAAGTTGGATAAATTGGCAAGCAGTTGATGAAACTAGTTCACGAACTGTGGTCAATTGAGTTCGGTAGTCTAGTAGGGTTAGCCAACCCGGTTCACGAACCTTAGCACCCTGACTCGTGAAAAGGCCTTGCGGTTCACGAATCGTTATACCAACTGTCCTAGTTTATATTTTAGTACATGCTTAAAGACTTATTTTCATAATATGTTTAGCATTACTAGAACCCCCTTAAACACTTGCAAGACTTCATTGATCACTTAAACATATATGTGTGTGCATCATGATTAAAATTCTTAGGTGTTTAAATGAACACCAAATAAATTTTAGTTCTTTGGCTAACTTTCCAAACAGAACAGTCATTATACACGGTTCTGTAACCGAACCTATGTGTATACTCTTATTTTGTATTTTGAAGATCTTAAGTGTTTTGCTTGATTCTCAAGTTATCTTAGCTTGAATTCTAAGCTAACTCTGGTCTTTGAAATCTATAAATAGAGATGCTCTTTCAACTAGGAAAATTCCTAACACTTTGTGTCCTAGTTGAGTATAGAGTCGTCCTTTATTGACCTAGGTTTCCTCTGTGAAACATTATTAGGTATACGACTAAAAGATTTTTCTTTAGGGATTCGTGAAGCCATGTCCGATTATCTTTACCTTGATAGTTCGTGAATCCTGATCTTGCTTCTTTTGTTATCGAGGTTTTCATAATCTCTTTCAGGGAAGATAGATAGTAATCGCAAAGTTCTCTTCATCTCAGACTTTGTGATTTATCAAGATAGATATCTAAAAAATGATCTTAGTTAATCTTTCGAAGATTGTTCTTGAGAGGTGTTTAAGAATCTAGGCTGCTCTTTGGGAGGCGTAAGTTCCAGATTTTTGAGATTTGCTAGATTTGTCTACCGCAAACAGATTTCCACACCTTGATCTTTGATCTAAACAAAAATCAAATAACATTATCTGTTAGAAGCAGATTGGTATCAAATTCTTCAATTCGGCTAAACCAATTCTTAAGCTGTAAAGGACGTCAACGAAGAGAATCAAGTGCGTAGAACCTTGCGAGGTTCAAGAGATGTAAGGAGCGCGACTGTAACTGAATCGCTTGGAGGGTGGGTTCTCAATTACATTCCAGTAAGAAGTCTGATAGTAGGATAATGTCTATAGCGGCTTAATACAGTGTGATGTTCAATCTGGACGAGGTCCCGGGATTTTTATGCTATTGTGGTTTCCTCGTTAACAAAATTTTTGGTGTCTTATGTTTTTCCTTTTTCGCATTATGGTGTCTTATGTTTTTCCTTTTTCGCATTATATTGTTTATCTTTATAATTGGATTTACACAGGTTTGTACGTATTTAATCTAAGTAGATACGTCTGCTTAATTTAAATTGATTTCGAGACTTGTTTCTTGTAGAATTCGTATCTTGAAAGGTAGACAACAAGTTTAATCACTTGGCAGAATTCCGATTAGATTATTTGGATACGACTAATTGATCTTGGATATTGATTTTTGAGATCGTCCAAGTACTCTGCTTGATAATCAGGTTCACGAACCCTGTGTTTATATACATACTGATTGAGTAAATGTTGAGATATAAACTTTATATACATATTTTCAAGGATCATTCAGTTGGTCTACTTGCTATTGTATTAAGTTTTTTCTATACAAGTTGTCGAATGAAAAAGTTGGGTGTATTCGGTATCCCATATGTTTTCCATTTCCAGGTTAAGGTTTTTTGTAGGAGTGTCAGCCTGTCATCAGAGAGAATGTGCCAAAAGGTGGTTCTGTGGAAATAGTGTTAACCTGATTTAGCTGATAGTTTCCTATCAGTGCACCTGTTATGGTTAGTACAAAGACTGGCATAATGTAGTTTTCTAGTCACAGTTTAAAACTTGTATACCAAAGAGTTTGTACTAGTTTTTCATCTTAGGATTTTCACTAGATTGGTCAACTGACCTGTAAAGATATTTCCAAATGATATATGTAAGGATATATCTTACCTGAAAGACTTTACTTGTCCCATGAATTGCTGGGGAGCTTATTGTCTTTTGGTTAGTTAAACTAAATTTTTGAGTTTGTCTTTGACACATGCCCAATGAATGAAAGTATAAAATTTAACTTTTTGTTCAATTTTGACTAGAGGAAGAGTGTTGTAGATGACATCATTAGAGAGTCGGTGAATCATTTTCATTCAGCACTGCCACCAGGGGTGATAGCAAGCACACGTGAATTTGTTGCTAAAAATAGTTGGCTAAGTGGCACATCGCAGGCAACAGATATCCGAAGATTTTGAGAATATTTTTTCTCATAATGTCCATATCGATAGTAGATTGAAAGGGGGAAACTGAAAAGTCTGGTTTGTAGCGGTTAGGGGTAGTGATTGTAGTTGAAAGGGTGGATTTTTTGGAACCGCTACCATTAATAGGTGTAGAAATCCATCTAAACAAGACTAATTTCATTATAAAAAAACCATTTCGTCTTCCTCCAGAACCATTTTCTGCTTCTTCTCCGAAAAAAGTTAGGATTTTCATGTTCAGGGAGAAACAAATAAAGAATCAGAAGCAAATTCAAATCCCAATTCCAAACTAACATCAGAACAGTGGAAACATGGTTGATGAGAACAAAGGGATGAAAACTGAGAAGAAAATAGATCCAGAATTTGATGTAGAATTCATTAGTATCCATACGAGCATTTAATTCAATGATTTCCATATATGATTGCATTTTCTCAAGGGTGTGAGTCTCCATATATCGATATAGCTTTGATTGGTATTATGATAATTTGCAGATAATTATGAGGTAAAGGTTGAGGCTATTAGTCGCAAGAAAGTCCACCATGTATTCTTCATCCCGTTGAAATATATATTCCTGTTGAAGTACTTTCTCGGCTAATCAATCGTCATGTACCAGTGAAGCATGATACCAACAATCCCTTTGAAATTCAATAGGTCAAAAGTGGTAGTGAGGGTGTTGGTAGAGATGAAGGTGATGGTGGTGATGTAGGTGCAAGGGGGTCTGGTCAAAGTAATAGTCTATAAATAATGGAGATTAACAATATTGTCAAAGGTAAGGGAAAGACACCGATGGTAGATGACGACAAGGAGAAACCCCATAAGTCCTCCACCATATCTATGCCGGGTTCTGATGATGATACTTGGAAGTTGTATGCATATCATCCTCGGTTTGGGACGTTTGAGGTGCATGAAGGAGTTGTTGTTATTGCTGATCGTTGCATTGTTGCTGGTGCATGTTGGACGAATTAGGTTCATCTCTATAACTTTTCCTGCAAAATTTAGAAAGGCCTTTCGATTTTTGGTCATGCAACCTTGGGATTATAATGCACCAATGCATTTTCATGTTCTTGATGTTGTGTCCCACAATTTCTTATTTTGGCCGTGAGATTTTTGACGGTAGGATTCCTCCAACCGATCCAGTGAATGAGCCAGCTCAGCGATCCTGTCGATCTAGTTATTGTACCATCTAAGACTGCTAAAGATGCTAAGCTGGAGAACCATGTGCAGCCGAATCCATTGCAGAGGCGTGCTAATTAATGCTATTCGGGGACAATGCATAGAGGACACCAACTCGTATGACTAGGAGTCAGACTCAGAGTGTGAGTCAAGCCATACTCAACATCAACCACAGAACCTGTATAGGTAAGCTATTGGTGCAAATATCTTGGTGGTGTTTTTTGGACTCATAACAGTAGAGGTTAAGACAATGTGGTAGTGTTACTTGTGTGTTTTAGTTTGAAATACAATGATGTCTTTTGTTTTGAATTTGACTGGTTGTATTTTGATGATTTAGGTATTTTGGATATCATGGGATGATTTGTATGTTTTAATTTGGGTAATTGACCTATGTGATTGCTAGATCTGAACATGAATGGCTTAGATCCGGGTTCAGATAAGTACCTTCGATAGGTATTAATACATTGAGTGAGATTCAGGGCTAGAGGGTTTATGGGGGTTGTTGAATTGTCTTATAAATTTCTGTCTGGTTGTGTGGATGTAGAAACTTATAAAAGAGAAATATATTAATTTAGTAAATAAATTAATTGTGGAAAGGTGTTAGAATTGTCAGAGAGGAGACATAGATGAGGAGTTTGAGTAACGTAACCTGATGTGATAGGCCTGAAAGTCTTGACACTGAGTTTATCATGGTTGTTGTTAGAACAATTATATGAAACGCCTTATGTTTCTGAGAGATTCTTGTGATTTTTAGGATTGATGTTACATTTCTCGTAATTGATTTTAGTGATTTCAGGTAGCTAAGTAATTGTTGTGATTCATTAGAAGTGTCTAGTGATTTGTAGTGAGTAACTTGTGATTGGTTATCAGTTAAATACATGATTAAGGTTAATTCCGATGATAATTCATGAGATTGACTGAGTACTGGCGAGAAACTTGGAGAAAAAGAGATGTTAGCATCCGGAAAGGCTGTAACGGTTAGAAATCTAGCCGAAAGAAGAAGAAAAAAAACGAGAGAGAAGGAGTCGTACAAAGGAGAGAGAAGTTTGGGTAGCAATCTGAAAGATTTTCCCTTCTAAAAATTATTAAAATCGGTGGGCTTGGCATCTACACCATATATGATACAACTCAGTATGGTTATCTTGCCTCTCATTTACAAACACGCTCATTACAGTACACCATATTGCACATCTCATTCATCCTCAACACAAGTCACGTCCTTCGTCGGGTACAACATAATTATCTCCAACTATGTGCTATTCCCCCTTTTGATTTTAGTTTCGACGCTACAACTTATGTGTTCCTTGGCAGTCCCATACTTCAAAGCAGTGAAGAAGGAGATGTCTACCAAATACCAAATGACAAAGCGAGTCTCAATCCTTTGGCAATGTAACAAGATTAAACATGCATATGATTTCCTTTTGGTCATACCAATTGAGGGTCTTAACCGATGTGGTCAAAGAAGTTTAGGGACGTACTTTGTTACAAACTTGGAATCCCACTTTTTCCCAGATATATCTTGTTTCCGAGTTGTAACAGAGTGATGGATATCTTCAGAGATCAGCATGTGATTAGGGTTTGAGAAATATAAAAGCGGTGAAATAAGGTATCGAGGATGATGGCTAAAAGCAGAAGGGTTTACACTAACCAAAGAGGAAAGATCATGACCAAAGATAAATAAAGACCTACAGTGAGTCCCTAAATCGATCTCATGCGTGTTTGGGAAGTAGGGAATGATCTAGAGTTTGAGAAGAACCGTGATTTCACGTTTCAGCAGGAAGTTGTTCATTGATGTCGGGTCCCTTTATATTAGGAGAAAACATCTAGATCTTACACACAACATACTAAAAGGACGCATCAATTGGACAAATGATCTTAGAGACATGGCTCTCATGCAAAAATCTGCATGGTCTGAAAATTTCCCGAAATTTACAAGGGATTCCTGATAACAAATGTGCATGCGTCTTAGAATGACCTAAGAGAGTCCGAATTGGATGAAGTTCTAACACGAGGTAGCTTGTCCTTTTAACTCTCAGAATTATGGTTAACCACTCAAAACAACGAGTCTGTATAAAACAACTGTAACAATTCTCTTGGAAGGTCTCATGTCTGAAGTTTTCAAAACATGATAGGATTTAGTCACTCATATCCCTAACTATTTGCATTTGCTAAGGGGTCAAAAGAATAAGAGGTAAATCTATATAGAAAACAAGGCTTACCAAAGGGTTTTCTACATCAAAGGCATTGTCAATCCCATCTGGTATCAAGTAAAGAGCTTTTATCAACTTGTTCGACTCTCTACTCGCCATACCGAAGGTTGTTCGTAATACGAAGGCGTGTCGAGCGTTCCACCTAAACAAGAAGTGAGTTACCATTCTAGAATATTCACAAATACAAGAAAACATTCCTCAACTATGTTTTCATTCGAAAATAACGTAAAATGCATAAGTTGGAGTGTTCAGGGTCGATCCTAAGTCAAAGAAAGCTTACAATTGAAGATGTGTCAACACTGGGGACTCGCTTGTAGTTATAACAAACTATCCCCTAGATCACGGACGTCAAGCTCAGATTTAATGCCATGTCTCAGTAAAACTCTCGTCATAATATGACTTCGCAAAAAAGGTGTGCACCATCTATATACTCAATATGCTACGGTTACAGTTTTGCGTTGAGTAGGGGAGTTAATGTAGATGGTGATACATGACACACACGGCTATAGCATGCCTTATGGAGCTCTTCACATGACTCTGGATGGCCTCCATGCGCAAACACATGTAAAGTTGTGACAACTCATAAGAATGCTAACACATCACATACAAAGTCTGGTCATGTCATAAATGGGGGATAAACTTAGGGTTTTGGTCTTGCATCCTACAAAAACGTGTGAATATTAGCCTAGCCACACAGAATGAGAATAGTTGGTTCTGAGGAGTCAGCTTAGAATAGAATCAACATGTTATCTACCCTTAGTTGTTCCTGAGATCTAAGAGAAGGTGTTGATCCTCTCTCCTTACCTTTATCCCACCGACTAGAGATTAGGATTTTGCATACCTATAAATAGACCTATTATTGACCATTTTAAACACAAAACAATATCTAGAAAAACAACAAGTTTTATGCTAGTCTCTCTCTCTCTTAGAGTATTTTCGTATGCAACTCTCTGCTACCAAGAAACACTAATTCCGTCTCTTTCGGATTCCCTCCGTAGACCAACTTTACCTCTCATCTACAAGTGGAGAAGTATTTGAATGACCATCATCTTAGTTTAGGCAAAGATTGTTCATCATAATTCTTTCTTTCGCACAGTCGAAAAAGTCATATTACCCGACTAACCCTCATATATTTTTCGACATATACAAGTATATACGCCATACGAGTTTATGTTATACGGTAAACATAACTTTATACTATATGAAAACATTGGGGGTACCAAAATACACCACCAACGTGACACCCCGTGTTTTTAGCATAGCGCATGCGCAAAGATGCGCCATGGCCTAGAACAAAGCTTCATTCAAAACTTTTGTTGTTTAGTAAAGGGAACATTGGCCTAGGACCAATACTGCACAACAACTGTGCAGTATGCCAGAGCGAGTGTTGCACAATGATTATGCAATAGCCAGAACGAGTGTTGAGCAATCATTATGCAACAACCAGAACGAGTGATATGCAATCATTGTGCAACATCCAGAACGAGTGATGCATAAATATTGTGCAACAGCCAGAACGAGTGATGCACAATCATTGTGCAATAGCCATAACGAGTATTGTGCAATTATTTTGCAACAACCATAACGAGTGTTTTGCAATTATTGTGCAACAGGAAGAACAAGTGATGCATAATCATTGTGAAACACGCGGAACGAGTATTGCGCAATCATTGTGCAACAGCCAGAACGAGTGATGTGCAATCATTGTGAATTACAGAACGGAACTCAGCAATCATTGCCGGTTATTCAGGGATACATGGCAAAGGCCATGAATAGTGAAGCAAGCATGTCAATCCTCTCCCTTTTTCTAAGTTGTAGAAATGGTAAGTTAACATATATAGGGAGGGGTAGTTGGTTGAAGATGCATATGCGGACTATGCACCAACTAAGTTTCATAGCTTAGCCGAAAGAGTATAAATGATGCGTAAGCCTCATTTATAGTTGCGTAGCCTTGCAAATGGGGCATATTATGTGAAGGCATCACTATGCCATTTCCGAAATGCGTAATCTTTGTGCATTTTGATGGAACGACCTATACAGACTAGGACATTACCATTATTTCTAGGAAACAACCTTGCAAACGAGTTGTTTAAGTTTCTTGTACCTTAGAGGATGAACTACGGTATATGCTTGATAATTGCAGCATTTTGGCCTCTCATATCATCTGGATCGGTATTGCGATGCAAGAGATGATTATGGCCACACTTGATGAGGCTAGTTTTCATGCCATTCACTGGATGCTTATATGGCCTATCAAGCTACACGGTTTTGGCATATGCACCAATTGTGAATTGGGCATGGTCTAGAAAGTAACCTACATCAATGCGCAAGTTAGCGGAGCTTGCATAAGCCTAAGGAAAGTACAACATGATCCCGATAGATGCAGCCTTGGCACGAGAAAGAAAAGTTGATGCAGATGAGCAAGCTACAGCCTATTTGGAGGCTAAAAACCCGAGAGCCATAATTTAGCTCAAGATAGGTGTAAATTGATTGGAAACAGACCAATGATCAAGACGTGATCTACGTATCACGGTCTTGGAATTTTAACCAAAGTCCATCGTTTAGGGACTCAAAATGCCGTTTTTTCCGTTTTAAGAAAGTTTTTGTTTCTTAATAAACCCTTTGCGGAACAAGGGTAAGTTGGAACGGTCTGGATGCTAATTTATCTACATCATGCTCCACGAGCATGCTTGCAAGGGCAAATGAATGTGCATTTTCCTAGCTTTAAGGCTTGGTAAGTAGCATCATCATGGCGCATCAGGGAAGTTATAGCCTGCGCGCCCTGGTGCGCTAGGCGTAAATTTTCCGTTCCGTCACAACCAACTTTTTCGTAGGAAATTTTTATGGACAAAATCAACATAACTCCGAGAGTTACAACTCAATCAAGGAAAGTGTCTAGAGCTGTATCTCTATCTCTCTTGAGATTGAACGTTTACATAATTGAATTCGCGAACCTAACCACAAAGAGAGTTCCTAGACGGTACCAAAGACCAATGTCCAAGGATCAATCAAGTTGTATTCAACAAACTAGGTCGGGCGTATTTACTTTGATTGAACAACGCACAACCTGTGATATTTCAATTATAAAGATAAACAATATAATGCAGAAAAAGAAATAACATAGACACTAGAAATTTTATTAACGAGAAAACCGCAAATGCAGAAAAACCCCAGGACCTGGTCTAAATTGAATACCAAACTGTATTAATCCGCTACGTACACTAGCCTACTACCAATTAACTTCAGTCTGGAGTGCAGTTGATCCCGAACTCAGTTTCCACTGATTCAGGTACAGTCGCGCTCCTTACGCTTCTTGAATCCCAGCAGGACTCCGCACAATTGATTCCTTTAGATGACGTCACACCAACTAAGAGTTGCTTCAACTCAATTGAAGACTTTAAACCAAATATTCCTCCCATAGATTAAGCATATAATTGATTTCCTGACTTACGATCTAAACAGATGATCAGATCAAACGAAAGATCCAGGTGATGAAAATCGATAACAACTTGACCAAAGTCTGGCTATCCTCAAAATCTGTGCTTATGCATCCCGAAGTGCAACCTAGATTATTATTCAACTCACATGTATAAGACTTGCGGAATAACAAAGTTTGATACGAAGAGAACTTTGTGATTACTATCTATCTTGTTCAAGTGATAAATCAACAAGCGAACAAGATCAGGATACTTAAGTTATCAAGATAAAAGATAACTAATCCTAGCTTCACGAATCCCAATGAAGTCTTTGATAGTCGCTAAACCCTAAAAGGGTTTCTGGAGAGGAGGACTCTAGATACAACTAGGACACACCAAAAAGTAATGTCGGGATTCAAATATCCTAGTTTCCAAGAGTTACTCTTATAAAGACTTCAAAGCCTAGGTTGCTTCAGGTTTAAGCTAAGATAGCTTTGGAACCAAGCAAACAATATTCACCGTTAGATGAAAGCTTTGAATCTTATTCACATAAACAAGATATACACTCTGGTTACGTAAATCGTAACAGAACCGTGTATAAAGACTACGTTCAACATGGTTAGCCGAAACTAGCCGGTTTGAACTTAAAAGCTTAACACTCATTTCCATGAACACAAAGACATTAATCCTGAGTCACAATCATGTGTCAAATAAGTTTAGTGTTAATTAGAGAATTGATCAAATGCAAATTATCTCGTAGAGATAATTTAATCACAATTGAATCATAATCGACATAGTTGTTAAGTGCACAAACTACAAATACTTAAGTTTGTGAATCGGCTGAGTCAAGGTGCACGAACCGGTTTGCAAATTTTCAAGCAAAGCCGAGTTCCGGAGTTGACATAATTTTTTAGTTCACGTACCGGGTTTGCAAACTTAGGTGTAACTCTAAGTTTTAGAGTTGAAGGCCGACTCTTTAACTGGTTCGCATACCGTTTGGATACTTAAACCCGGTTCGCTTACCACAGTTCCAAAATGGTTTGTATATGAATATCTATCCGGATCACGAAACAAACAGATTCTCCCATGATGTGCATACGAATATGCGTAACACACAAATCTACAAGTCGATATATAGCTACTACGCTACGTGTACGAATACATGTAATACAGCTTCAGACAAATAACAATTATCCGAATATAGTAGTTCAATATTTTTCTGAATCAACTCGAAACATTCCCGAATAGCATCAATGACACAAATCACTGTTCCAGGCTATTTACGAATGATAAACTTGAATCAAGATTTGGTTCCGAACAATAAATTTCTCTCCACCGAAATTGATCAAGTATGAACAAATGTTCATTAAGCTTAGTCATTATATTTCGAGAAATTCGTAAACTAAATAATTAGTTCTCCACTCGAAATTTTTGTCTATGCAAGCTAGTCTAATTAGTTATGCGACAATCGTCTCAAAGATAGAAAGGTGAATATAGCTCGAGAAATAGGTGGTTCAGTCTTCACTTACCTTTTGTTGATAAAGTTTTCCAAAGGCTTCGGTTGATCTTCGCCTTCAAACGGTAGAACGCAGGTGATGACTGACTCGTTTCTCAAGTACCTCTATCCTAGACCGAGACTTAACTAATTGTAGACTAGAAATCAAGAAACAATTTTGACAACTAAATTTGACAACAAGCTTGATATAGCAACACTTGTGAGTTCGATCGAGCAATGCTCTAACACCATATATATTGCCATTTTATCATACTCGTTTGATGCTCTTAGGCCAACAATTATGTTCCGTTGATTCAAGTTGACAAAAGCTAATCAAATCTCTCGATTCAAAATAGTGTTCATGGAATTCCTTGTATGAGAACTTGAATCAAATTTGATGTATTTTTAAAATTCAAACAACTTTACCTATTTGGGTGCATCCAATCCCAACCATCAAATTAACTTTTATAACCAACTTTATCTGTTTTCGCCTAACCATTGGGGTTTTTCTTGAAATTGGAGCACCCTATGAGTAAGCCTTAAGCCTTGAGACCTCAACCGAATGAAAACACACACCTCTGGCCAAAGTCTAGCACCTTTTGCACGCACATATGCACACGCAGCACACCTTATCCGGCAAGTACCCTAGACCGACGGGAGTAGAGGTTATCATGGATAGATCCAAACGTGTCACGATAACCTTGGGGGTCTGTAAAGAAACGTATAGCTTTGTTTGGTAATTGGGAGTTGGGACTTGCTACACAAAAGTAAAGCTGGAGAGAGAAGAGGGAAGAAGAATTAGGTAGTAGGGAAAGAAAGAAAGGAAGGAAGACAAAGGAATCAAAGAGTCGGCGTTGTTGTCTCTCGCCGACCCTCACCTCATAATCACGTCTCCTTCATCCGTATATCCCCACCACCACCATCTCACCCACTACAATTACTACTTTCTCTTCTTCCCTTTCGAATTTCCTCCTCTGCTCTTCCGTTTTTTTTAGTTAACGGAATCAGAGCTTCTCTAATTAGTTTCTTTTTTCTTTTTTATACTCTAAACCGTAGAATTTTAATTATCTGTTCTTCTTTCTTTCTATTTTACAAAAAAATTAGGGTTTTTTAGTTGGTGAGGAAAAAGAGATCTGTGTGTTCTGAGCTATGATGAATAGAATGAGTGAGCAATTTGGTGCGACTAATACTGAAGAGGGTGATTCTAATAATAGTAGTAATAATAAAGAAAAGAAGAAAAAACGCCGTTCTAATCGACGCTCTAAACAACTACTTAATTGTTCAGGTAAGAAAATCTTTCGATTAGGGTTGATTTCTGGTAGGGTTTGTTGTAAAATATAAAATTTATCCAAGGAAACCTGAGGATCTACTGTGCAAGTGAGCTTATTTAATTCAAAATCCATATAACAACTTGTTGTGTTCATGTTGATCTCGGACAGGACTTTTTTTATACTTTCTTGAGAGTTTCAGCTGAGAATCTGTTCATTAATCTTGAATTGTATTGAGTTATGCTGGGGATTTCCTTTACAGATTTTTGATGTATTTAGGGTTAGACAACGAAACTTCTTATGGTTGTCACATTGACTGATGCATTAGATTCTCATTTTATTTACTTCTTTTTTGCAGGGGTTTGTCATAGTTCACTGAATGGGGTAAATGAAGAGGCATCAGTATGCTTTAGTAATAGTAATACGTTGAATGAGGCGTCCTCAAGTTTGGGATTGAACGTTGGTCTGTTAAATGATCAAGGATTGGCTAGAGCATCGGATGTTGCTTTCAGCTCACTACCAACAAACCGTAGCAATGATCAAGTAGTGGAGTTCAGAAGTATGCCTCCTCAACTTCCACTCGAGAATGGGCAGTCTTCTCCACCACAAATTCTCCGTCAAGAGACTAACGAACCACTCCGAATTAAAGATTTTGTCTCTCCCTGTAAGAATGGGACTCCTCCTGGGAATCAGAGAAGTTTTTTTGTTCCGCACTTGTCAGAGCAGGCTGTTTCTGAAGCTGTAGAGGTATACAGGTTTCTAAATATAGTTTCTTAATTTATTTGGTACTCTCGCTGAACCTTATGAACATGCTGGGTAAATTAGTAATAGCCTTTTGTGTATTGTTCTGCAGAAAGGTGAAGTTTTTATAACACCGTTCCGAGTGAATGCTCACAACCCAACCGAGGTATTGTAACTCGTTTTCACACTTCCTGCATTGAAGTTGGAATTTGGAGCATGTATCATGTCTTACTCTTAAATCCTATTTTTATGAGCAGGCCTACTGTACAGTAAGCGGAGTACCTATTGATATTCTCATCAACGGTTTTCCTTTCCAAAATAGAGCAGTAAGTGTGCATGTTTTTCTCATTTGGTTTGTTTCTCTGAAATTTATTATTTCCGTAGTACCTGTTGGCTCCACATTGTCACCCTATCCGACTGTCCGGTGAATTGAAATCGTTTTCTGTGCACAGTTTAGATCAGTGAACCTGTTGATAATTTCTTTCCCTTGATTACATCTCATGCACATCACATCTGAGTTTTTGCACATTATTTTGAGCCTTTCCTAATTTGGCGTATAAGCTGGGTAGGGAGTGCTCACTGCAGTTATCTTGCCACATTATCCCGTAGAAAGAAAAAATTGTAAATATCCCGAAGGGTGTACTAGGAGTACATTTTGGATCACTACATAGTTACAGTACCAGTTCATTCCTTGAGCGGTGTAACCCCCAATCAGCATTATTCTTGGTATTGTTCTTAATGGAATCATTTTGTGTTTGTAGCTAGAAGGAGATACAGTAGCAATCAAATTGGATCCTTTGGCATATTGGACTAGGCTGAGAGGGTCTGTTGTCCAAGGGAACACGTCTGCCCAGACAGGTGATGGTAACATGTCTTGTGGCGTTGCGGATGTGGTTGGTGAGAACTGCAAAGGGAAAGAAAAGCTAGATTCTTACTGTGAGGGTTTACCTAAGAATAATGACTCGGTTCCTGCAGAGTTGGGTCTTTACCACGAAGATAGAAGTCAAGCCGGTGCTGTTCATCCTGAGCCGGGCATTATGAATGGAAATAATAAGCATGGGTCCGAAGGACAACAACCATCATCTCCCCATGAGCGTAAAGAAGTTTCAGATGCTATTGAGAAGATTTGTGGCATGGTGAAGGCGTATCCTTTTAAGCGACCCACTGGAAGGGTTGTAGCTATCGTTAACAGATCTCCTCGCCGTGACTCTGTTGTCGGCTTTCTTGGAGTTAAGCAGTGGGTTTCTTCCAGCAACCGAAATAAGAAGGAAACCAAGAAAAAAAATGGTTTCACTTTCTTTGCTGATCAAGAACACATCCAACTGACACCCAATTATGCCAAACTACCCAGAATGTTGGTTTGTGTGAAAAGCTTACCCGATTGTATCAAGCAGAGATTAGAGAAAGGTGACGTGGATCTTGAGATGGATTTGGTTGCTGCTCGGATTAGTGATTGGAAGGAAGATTGCCTCCTACCTCAGGCGGAGGTCTTGCATGTTCTTGGAAGGGGTGGAGAAATTGGATCGCAAATTGCTGCTATTTTATTTGAGAATACAATTTCTAATTCTGAGTTTTCCTCCGAGGCCCTGTCCTGCCTTCCTGAAATTCCTTGGGAGTTACCGAAGGAGGAAGTCGCCGAAAGAAAGGATCTTAGAGATCTATGTACATTTACTATCGACCCGTCTACGTCTATTGATCTTGATGATGCTTTGTCAGTTCAAAGAATTTCAGATGACATTTTCAGGGTTGGGATGCACATTTCTGATGTGTCCTATTTTGTTCCCCCGGGTACCGCTCTGGACATGGAAGCCCAGACACGATCTACGAGTACTTACCTTCGACAACAAAAGCTGTCTATGTTGCCACCGTTGCTTTCTGAGAACATGGGTTCACTTAATCCCGGGGTAGATAAATTTACCTTTTCAATTATTTGTGACATCAACCTTTCTGGTGATGTTGTGCATCGTTGGCTAGGCCGTACTGTGATACATTCATGTTGCAAGCTGTCATACCAGCATGCTCAGGACATAATTGATGGATTGGCAGATTCTGATAGTTCTACTCCCTCGGGAAATGGGTATCCTAAATTGTATGGTCAGTTTGAATGGAAGCACATAGTCAAATCTGTTAAAAGCCTGTATGAAATTTCCAAGCGGTTGAAAGAGAATAGATTTAAAGACGGGGCACTTGACTTAGAAAGTTCCAAGCTTGGTTTTTCATTTGATGAGAGTGGATTTCCACAGGACAGTACGCTTCTCGTGCAGAAAGCTTCGAACTCTCTTGTTGAAGAGTTAATGATTCTGGCAAATAGGACCGTTGCTGAAGTTATATCGAGAGCTTTCCCTGATGCTGCACTGTTACGTAGACATCCTGCACCAAATGTTCGGAAACTGAAAGAGTTTGAAACCTTTTGTCAGAAGTATGGTTTAGAATTAGACACTTCTTCTTCTGGTGGGCTTCAGCTTTCATTGGAGCGGATCAAGGAAAAAATGAAAAATGATGACCCTGGGTTATTTGGTGTTCTCAAGTCATCTGCTTCAAAGCCGATGCAGTTAGCTTCCTATTTTTCTACCGGAGAATTTAAGAACAAGCAAAGTGATTGGAACCATTATGCATTGGCAATTCCTCAATATACTCATTTCACATCCCCACTGCGTAGGTACCCTGATATTGTTGTGCATCGCACACTGAATGCAGTTATCGAAGCTGAAGATATGTGTCTTCAGCACCAAAGAATGTGGGCCTCAGCTAATACGTGTAATTCACTTGCAATAAAGTGTTTTACTGGTATTGATTTTGATGAGGATATCTTGGGTACCCAAGAATGTAGGGAAGCATTACATGCTGCGGCATTGAAGCATCAAATTCTTTGTCCGGAGGCACTTGCTGAAGTTGCTGCGTATTGCAATAGGAGAATGATGGCTAGCAAGTATGCTGAGGATGCTTGTGACAAAATTTTCTTGTGGGCCATGCTCAAGAAAAGACAGGTATGTATATATCTCTTAAGTTCTTTTTGATATGTTTTGGGTTTATTCATCTCATTTTATTTTGATGAGTTTGCATATTTGTCTGTTGATTTGCAAATTTGAGTTTCCATTTATTTCATCTGATGAATATTGGTTGAACTGAGAGTCATGTCTTGTTTAATGTCCCTCAAATCCACTTCCTGTGTTAGTATAACAATGTGTTCTAAGTTGTAACACCAGCCTCACAAGTACTAGTCGAGGGCTCTTGTTGCTCTTGGTTGTTCATCAGGTGTAGTGAGTGAGTGGGCAAGATTGGATGACATGATGTTGCGGTAGCTTAAAAGTTAAAATTAGTTCCTAACGTTGCATAAGTTTGTTGGTTTATTGGATTTAGTGTTCTATTGTTTGATATATTTTCCTGTTTTTCTCAACAGGCCTTGGTTACAGAAGCAAGAGTTTTGGGTCTGGGACCAAAGTTCATGTCAGTTTACATTCCTAAGCTTGCGGTAAGGATTTCGTTTCCATGTGTAGTTTTACTATGTTAGATTTTTGTATAAATCTGTTTCTTATGGCTGTAAAATTGCTTTCATTAGATGGAGCGAAGGATTAACTATGATGAAGTGGATGGCTTAACGACAGAGTGGCTTGAAACAACGTCAACATTGATCATCGATATATGTACAAAATATCAACCCAATAGGAGATATAGCCCTGGTAGATATCGACCTCTTGAAGATGTTGTATGGATCATTAGCCCATGCGATACTGACCAAGATAGGTTTGTTTGTGATAATAGTACCAGGACTGAAGTTGGCGGAGTTCCGCTCGTAGGAGAAGAATACAATACCATCAAACAAAGTGACCATGAAGTTTTAGAAATAAATGATGTTGAGCCAGCATGTTTTCCTTTGACTCTTCGTCTCTTTTCCACCATCAATGTTGCACTCCATGCTGTTGGGGGTGATGATGGGCCACCTGATGTAGGGGCAAGGCTGTACCTGAGCTCGTATTATGGGTGAAAGCCAGGATTTGTTGGTCATATTATTCAGGAAGAAATAAAATGGAAGGAGATGAAGAAAGAGGAATTCTAGTTGAACGGGTAGTGCCTACTGCACTGCTGTAGATATTAAAGTAGGGATGTATAGTCCACATGTGGAGGCTGAGGTATCACAATGAGAACCATATGCTCCAAAGAAGATAATGTTTCATGTGTTTGTGAATAGTTTGTCGTCTGGTCAGAGAAGGTGATGAATATTCTCTGGTGGTATTTGAGGTGTAGTAGCTTTAAGTAAGGTTCTGACTCTGGTTTAGTTGTGGCTTCTCCTTTTGATTTTTTTTTCTTTTCAAAAAACTAAGCCGCTGACGGGGTGGAATATGGACCTATGTTTTTTTGTTGGCCAGTTCCAGTCCCAAGAAACCAACGAGGTGCCTTAGTTTTTTAGGCATCTCAGTGAAAGAGTTTCAGGAACCAAGACTTAGCAGCCTCATTGTAGCTGGCATGTATGCCTTAAACTAATGATGAGCCAGAATAATTTTGGTTTTCTGGCTTGTTTTTGCTGTCTATCCGAAGTTGTTTTTCGTATTCCCTTCTGTTTTTAGGTTGCTGTTAGGAAGGTAAATGGAATACTTACACTGTTGTTGAATAATACGCTGTTTTAAGTTGACTCTTGGTGGAACTTACTTTTTAACTTTAAGCTACTTCTGTTCTTCTGTGATGCGTACATGCTGTTGGATAATTCGGTGTTCTTGTGATAAGAGTGTACTGATTAACCTTACTATGTCTGCTTTTCTTCTCTATGGCCTTTTCTCCATTTTGTTCATATAGTTCTGCCTTCAGTGTTGTTCTTTGATACATTATTTTTTTCGGGGTCATATAATAATGTTGAAATTGCCAATAAAGTGTATGATTGACAATAAAGTCATTTGCCGTGAATGTTACGGGTTATCCAAGGCGGCAGTTAATTGCATACTACAACACAATAAGATGGCCTAAAATCTGCTCTAATACTCAAAATCAACACCAACCTAAAATCTAAACTATTTAGTGTGATTCGGAATGTGCCTCTTGATCCAAAGTCTGCTCTAATTCAAAATGGTTCGATGAAAATGGGAATGTACCAAATACTTTTTTTTGCATTCAATTGTAGGAGCAAGAAGTTGTTTGGGCAAAGAGTTATCTTTTGTTCAGATGAAGTGGAGTATATGGTTCATCAAGTGTTTTCAATTGATTTAGAAAAACTTGTTTTTCAAAACAAAAGTATAGTAGTAGATCATGCTTAAATAGAAGTCTATATGGTTCATTTATAAGGGCTAAAAACATGGATATAGTTCAGCTGTATAAACGGTTATTATGGTTGATATCCATCGGACATTTCGGTCAAACTGGTCATTTTCAACCTCAACCATCTAATAACAGATTTTTCAGTCCAAATTATTTCCTTCTTTTCAACCTCCAACGAACTCAGGTGTTTCAGAAAAGAGAGAATTTTTAGAGAAAAAAAATAGAAAACAGAGAAGAATCATTGACAAGTTATGGAACGACAAATACATAAATTAAGTTATTCAAGGTAGCATTTTCAATCTTAATTTCAAATGCATAGATAGACGGATAGAAAGGACAGGATGGAAGGAAGAGTAGGGCATGGTACTAGAACGGCAGGTTATGGAGCAATAGACCCAAGTATAAGGAATGAGAAAATAACATGGTCTGTAATCATGAGCTCCATTGTTGCAGCTTCTTGTGGCTTGATCTTGGAATTTCAGGTGAGTTTTGTAATGGTCCCATTGAACCGAGTTCTGTTTCGTGGTTTGCTACCTAAGATATTGGTTCCTTTTTTTTTCTTTTTTTCCTTCCAAATCGTTGCTTGCATTTTGTTGGTTCCAGGTGGAGTGACAACAATGCCACCGTTCCTCGAGAAGTTTTTCCCGTCGGTGTTGAAGAAGAAGGAAGATGCAACTCAAAGTACCTATTGTGTATATGATAGTCAAATTTTAACTTTGTTCACTTCGTCATTGTATTTATCAGGGTTAGTTTCATCACTCTTAGCTAGTCGGGTAACTAAGGTATTTGGTCGTAAATTTGCAATACTGTTCGGTGGTTGTACATTTTTGGTTGGTTCCATCGTCAATTGCACGGCTCCAAACGTCGTTTTGCTTATTCTTGGTCGGATTTTGCTAGGTTTTGGAGTCGGTTTCACGAATCAGGTAGACTAAATAATTTCAAGTTTCTTTTCTTTGCTTACTTATAAGCGGCCGATTTGCTTTTGATGATGGTGAAAATTGCATGAACTGAAGGCTGCACCAGTTTATATCGCGGAAATGGCGCCACCAAAGTATCGGGGAGCCTTTAACACTGGCTTCCAATTGTTCATTGCCATTGGTGTGCTTTGTGCAAATATCATAAACTTTGTAACCTCTGGACTCGGCAAATGGGGTTGGCGATTGTCCCTTGGCTTGGCTGCAGCCCCAGCTGCTATCGTCTTACTTGGGGCACTTCTAGTTACAGACACCCCCAGCAGCCTAGTGGAGCGTGGTAAACTCCCTGAAGCTAGAGACGCACTGCTGAAAGTTCGCGGGGCTAACTCAGATATTGAAACTGAGTTGAGTGAACTGGTTGAAGCATGTGAAACTGCAAGGGAAGTCGATCAGATATCATTTAAGACGATATTTAAGAAACAATATCGGCCTCATCTGGTTATATCAGGGGGGGTTCCATTCTTTCAACAACTAATAGGAATTAACACAATAGCATTTTATGCACCAGTTTTGTTTAACTCGGTAGGGTTCGGGAATGACTCAGCTTTGAAAGGGACAATTTTGTTAGGCCTTGTTAATGTTGGTTCCATAGCAGCATCCATGTTTATGGTAGATAGGTTTGGTCGGCGTGCTTTGTTCATTGAGGGTGGGATCCAGATGTTCATCTGCCAGGTTCGTACAAATTATTATGCCGATTAACCATACAGTAAATGTTATGTAAAATCGTTCGGTTAGCCGAGTAAACCGGAACCTTGATTGAGTTTTGCACGCCGCCTGAACAATTATTCAGGAATGTAACATTTTATTTTTTGTTGATGAAGGTTGGGTTGGCAAGTATATTAGGAGCGACATTGGGGCTATCAGGGAAAGGAGAAATTTCAAAAGCAGCGGGGAGTGTAATCCTGGTACTGATGTGTCTTTACGCGGCCGGTTTCGGTTGGTCTTGGGGTCCGTTATGTTTCTTAGTACCAACTGAAGTATGTCCGGTGAAAATACGACCAATTGGACAAAGTGTATCAATCGCAGTTCACTTCTCAGTTACATTCATTTTTTCTCAAACATTCTTGTCACAGCTTTGTCGTTTCAAATACACCGTTTTCTTGTTTTATGCTGGTTGGATCGTCATCATGACTACTTTTGTTGTTTGCCTCTTGCCCGAAACTAAAGGAGTTCCGCTAGAATCTATGCATACTATTTGGCAACAACATTGGTTACGGAAGAAGTTTACGGCACCGTCGCCAACAATGTTGCAAACAATATCGACATAGAGGCTCGAAATTCAACATTTAGGTATGTGTATGATCGATTCCATTGACAAAATTAAATAAATTATATGATGGATCATAACTGATCAGTTTTTTGTATTTGGTTCAACAAAGTTGTAATTAGGTTAGATATTAGCACATATATTTGCTAATCAGGATTAGGCGAGTACCTTGTAATGTCTGTGGCGCCTATATGGCAGTATTGGTACATGTATTTTATTCGGAAAATGGATCATTTGTCCAAATATTTTTAAAACATGGTTCTAATGGACGAGTAAAAATTAGTATGGGTGAAATTGACACTAAAAAGATAGCAAGGATGAAATTGAAATCATCCTGTCTTAAACTTTAAAAATAGCGAGGATGAAACTGGATGCATCCTGATGTAAATTAAAAATAAGAAAAAGTATTTGAAAATGGGTAGGATGAAACTGTTTACATCCTGGCTATTTTTATATTTTTGTCCATTTAAACAGTATCAAAATCTAGATGTCCTTTTCACCCAAGAATTGTTGATTTTGGTCTTTTTAACCAATTCTGTGTATTTTATATGGCCACGAGAAAGAAAAAAAGGCAAGCCTCAATTGTATTCATCATAAAACTCAGATTCAAGATCAGAAGCATTTACAGGACTGACTCGAAGGAATCCAACAATTACGATAATTTCAAACAGACTACAATGACATCCAAACCACTTAAAGCCATAGTCCCAGGACCTAATCTAACAACGAATTCCTACCATTAATAATTTATTCAGCTATAACAAGACAAGTTTAAACGGTCTTGGTTGATCAAAAGTAACACATCCAAACTATGTAACAAATCTAAAATTAATAGAGATGTCATGATCGAAAAATCCAACCATTTCTTAGGTTTTTTCTCTTTAGAATCATAGTAAAACAGATGACATCATGTAAGGATCCATAGATCCAATCATTTGTCGATTGTTTTTTAAAAATAACAGTAACAAAGGAAACAAGTATAACGTAAAACGGTTACAATCTGGCTGCATCGATATGAAAAGGCATGGATCGGTATCGAAATCGGTCTTGGTGTTTTAAGTGTCTTTGTATAAGCTTGTGTCCGCGCCTTTGGAAACATGTTGTTGTTGGAGTGTAAACATATAACAATGTCAAATATCTACAGATGCTGTGATGAGCTAATCTTTACTGCTGCTGCTGGCTATCCGAAGCTTGATGAGGACCTTTGATGTGAATCTTTAGTTCTGCTTGATTGAAAATCAGTAAGATCTAAAGCTCAACCATTTACAAGAAACCACTTTAAACAACAAACCTTTTGCAAGATTAAGTTACAATAGTAAAAAGAAAAAACCCAATCAGAAAACCACAAAATACAAGAGCTGAAATTATAAAACAATAACAAGAAAATGATTTAAACTAAAAAACTAAATTCAATCAAGAATAAAGGAAGATCATGAGAGGTTGCTGAAAAACATAACCCCCAATAGAAGATTTGATTCTTAATTAAGACGCTTTTGAACTTAGAACACACAAGAAAAAAAAAATAGCAGAAGAAACAAAGAGGGGTAAAAACCCGAAAAACGAACCAAAAACTAGTTAAGATTATAGAGATGAAAGAGTATAAGATAAAAGGTTACGTATGAAGATTGATCTGCTAAGACCTGCACGGTAGTACAATATAACCAATTTATTGTTTCACTCCAAAGTTCGTGAAAAAAGCAAGCCAAAACCGACCACGCATAAAATTCACCCTAAAAATGAGACCCCTTATTAGCTTAGTGGGACGAGGAGTAGGGCCCACCCAAAATTTGTTCCCTGGATTTTGGCTTTATTTTTTCTTGACGCCCCTCTAGAATTATTGTTTATAAAATTAGTATTTGTATTAGTGATGGAGGGAGGGGTGCAAGTGGAGTCTACAGGCTCAGTGAATTTTCGATTATAATGGAAATATGTTAAGTTTTTTTGCAATATTGATGTCGTTTGGGTGGAATTATATAAAAAACCGATATTTATATAGTTATAACATGGTTAAAGATACTTTTGAATGTCAATTTTTTGTTTGCCTCATGATTGCAAAGTTTTGTATCTATTGCTCATTATAAATTATGGAGTCTATGGAACTGATTGATTTGGGAACCGGCAAAAAATGAAGATTTCTCAAAATACTCGTTTACCTTTGACATTTGATTTTCATGTGACCATCAACTAAACAAGTGCTTGTTACCTTCTTTCTTATTGTCTCAGTCATTAAACGCTAGCTTGTAATTTGTCTTAAAAAGTGATTTTTTTGAATTTTTTCTCTCTCTTTCTCATTTAAAGAGAAAAAAGAAATCTGAGCTGCATAACAATATACTACCAATTTCTAATCTTCTCTACTAAAAGCAATAATCGTGTTCAATAACACGATAGACTAAACCCAAAAATCCACAAACATGGTGACTTAGTGAACAAATTATCTTAGAAGTTTCTATAAGAGTTGTAACAATTCTACATATTTATAAAAATACTTTATGAGCATCTGGGTATGTATACCTACCTTGTTTCCAGATGAATATTTTGAAAAACTCTCTTTAAACATTTTCAAACATCCGCAATTTCCATAAATAATAAATATCATTTCTTGGGCGCTTTCCAAACGATCAATTTAAAACAAAAATAGTTCGTGAAAAATAAATTGTTTCTAACCAAGATTGTTAAGTATCTATGAATATCCATTGCTTGAAACATATTTTGAGAGATTTTCTAAGACAGTCTTGAACTCGAAATTTCTTCTTTGCAATAAAAATCAAAAGCTAAAAGTCATCGACTTCGTTTTCATCTTCTGACTTGTATATTTAAGAACTTAAACATAACCTAAGTACTTCACCTTATCTCAATATCTTGAACATAACCTAGGTATATGGTTCACTAGCCGCATTAGTTTGTCTATAATAAGTACTTCACCTTGGATCCATTATCTCTTAACTAATTTGGTGAATGTGCCCTTAATCTGTATGATTATCATTTGACAGTTCTACCCAGAAATCATAACCTAAGTTTAAATATCAACATTATTATTAGATAGATTATCTAAGAGCATATCCTTCTTAGATTGTTATATAGTTATTTACATGGACTCACTATTAGATATGTGGTAACACCTTGATTCAAATATAATATATTGACTCTTTTGAATTTATAGGTGCATAGAAGACACTTATGACAACTACATCAGAGAGCTACCGTCATAACCATTCTTACAAGTAGGTCACTTAACCTTTTGGCATGGGTTCATCTTTATGGGTAATGACTCAACATATATAAGAGATGTAAATTATTATCTTCAGAAACATATGATATTTAACTTCAAAAAATAAGTTTAAGACAATTAATCACGATGATACTTGGATTTCCACCAAATCACTTAGCAAAACATAAGACCTTTAAAACAATAGTGTTCTTGGTATTAATAGATTACAGTATCAAGCATTATAACATAAAGCTTGATCAAGTTTATACACATACCTTTTTAGAAGAATCCAGTAATGAATCTTACGGCTAAACCAGATACTCAATATCTTATACCTAACATAATATGTACGCCATAGTTCTTGTGCCTTCGTAACCATGTTTCATACTAGGGTCTTTATTGGTGAGGATGCAGTATTGTTAGAGCATAGCTCGGTTGAACTCACCAAGCGTTGGTATGTCAAGTTAGGTTGTCATATTTTAGTGAAAAAAACTCATTTAAAGAGTCGCTTGATCATGTACTAGAGTCAACTTCGTATAGGTTAGCTTGAAAGTATTAGGATATGAGACATTACAAGTATTACATGAAGACTTGAAGAAGCAAGGAGCTACAACGACGACATCATCCTTCCTCCCGAGGTTAGTAATATTTGACTTGAACTGTTTCATTACCTAACGTATCTTTCAAGTCGTGCATATTGAAAACATAACTGCGAAGCATGAATGATTATACTCTAGCTAGACATAGTATTAAGGAATACAATACGAAGTATAACGCTTATCTTTTGAACTTCGTATATAAGACATTGACATAATCGTATGAATGCTATTGTGGTTATGTGTATGGGTAAAGGTGAAGATTTCATCCTAGGAAACAATGTTTTACATTTATTTAAAGGAAGTAGTTCATAAACTTGGTTTGTGAATCGAAATGGAAATCGCTAGGTGTTTTGAGGGAAAAAACTGATTCTGCTGGTTTTGGTAAATTTGGGTGTGTTGATGAGAAACAAATTCCAACCCTAAACAAATGTACTGCACAGGAGTACTTTTGAGTTTGAGAGATCAATCTGTAAGACTCTTGCCTAAACCAAGAAATGGCCGTTCCAGATTCAATTAGGTCACAAAGTGAAGGAGAAGGGTTAATCTTAGGGAGGGAAGCGAAGAAGATGTTTGAGATCAAAATGTTGAATTATGAAGGTGTGGATGTTTTATGACTTGTATCATAAAAATGGTTTCTGGATACTTGTGTTGATAACACTTGTGTTGTCCGTTTGAATAGGTTGAAAAACCCATTTATACAAGTCTGTTCGAGCACACCGTGATCTCGTAGGAAGTGGAGGTGATTAGGAAAATGGAGGAGTGGAATTGTGTAAAGAGTGGTAATCACCACGTTTCCACTACGAAGGGAAACTGGTCACGCTTTTACCCACTATCTCATTGTTGTTAACCGTCCGTTCTTTCCTAACACGTTCTCATAATGAGCGCGTTGCACGCTGCACGTTGTAAACCGCCAGACCAGTACCCTAGTGAGCATCCCCCAGTTTGTGACATGTTTGATGTCTCGAGTAAGTGGGTCGACTCGTGGGACTTGTCACTGAAAGCAGCACACAGTGCTCTTAAGTCAAATAATAAATTATTTGTAAAACCGATATTTATAAAGCATTGCTTATAATAGATTTATGTAAAGCATCACTTTCGAATAAGAAGCTGAAAATAATCGATGTGTTAGAAGCATCGCTATTTTTGAGCTTGTCTAAAGTAGTCGCGAGTCGATCGTCTTAAAAGAAGAGCATGACCGGACACCTTTTGGCAATCGTTTGGTAGCTCTAGGGATGAGCTGCTGCTTGGTCGATCACTCCCTGTAGGCGAGTGGCGGATGGTATCCATTCTAAAATCCTACCGGTTGATCTAAATTATATCCGAATCATTCAAATCGGCTGGCCAAGTTGAGTGGTCGAGACGATTTACGGCAGTTAGTGACTGCTGTTGAAGCAGCGCAAAGGGCCATCTTTGAGCAATCGTCCTGGATCGCACGGGCGAGCCGTAGCTCAATCGATCGCTCCTTGCAAGAGGGGGGTGTCCGGTGATCATTGAGGTACCTCATTGATCGCCTAATATTTGATCTAAGCCGTCCGACCAAGTTAGCGAAGTTGGACAGACGAGATAGTTTTTGAGGCAGATGTTTGCTGCCGTTGATTTAAGGTTTGGAAACCGTGCAGCCAACCCTAGTTTGGTTAAACGAACCAAAGAGCTGAGCGCTAATTTGAACAGGTCGATCGGTCATGTGTGAAGATGAGCCTCTAGTGAGTATGCTGACATCTCCTTAGCCATCTTAAATTAGATCTAAGACATTCAATTCGGCTGGCGAAGTTGGGCGGTCGTGATCGATTTGTGACAGTAACATGTCGCCGCAAACACCAATTAGGGTTTAGAGACGTCCACATTAACCCTAGTTCGATCAAGCGGTTTGACGCGTCATTGACTATTCCTGGGAAAGTCGATCGAGTAGGAATAAAATTGGGCCGGTGGTGAACTCATGTGCACCTCCTTGATCGTCTGAAACACGATCTAAGCCGTCCAACTAGGCTGGATAAGTTGTACGGATGTGATGATTTGCGACAATAGTATATTGCCGCAACCCAAAATTTAGGGTTTTGAAATAACGTGTTTGCTCGAGTTTGGGCTAACGATTTGATGCTCTCTGGTCTTAACGTGGACAGGTCGATCGACCAAGGGAAAAGTTGGGCCAACGATGAACACGGTGACACCTATTTGATCGCTTGAGATGTGATCTAAGCCGTCCAACTAGGCTGGCTAAGTTGGACGGATGTGATGGGTTTTTGAGACCGTTTTTGTCGGTCTTAGCTCGTTTGAGCTTGTTTTTATACAGCGCGAACACCCATGTTTGAGTCGGCGTTTGAAGAACTTGTGAATGAACAAAATAGGACTCGATTGACTAGGGTACTAGTGGGCCCGCCGGTGGTCACTATGGCGATTGCCTAATTCTGCTAGGATTAGTCTAAGCTTGTTAAATCGCGCGGTCAAATCGTGTGGCCGTGATCATTTTTGAGACTGATATTAACAGTCTAGATTTTCCCTAAAGAATTTAAGCGTGTTCGATCGAGCTAACTTAAAAGTGCATCGATATAAAATTCTCTTTGTCAGAGAGTGATGCAGCCTGTGTGAGTACTTCCATGCGGATCTCAATACTGGAACTTCGGGAGGTTCATGCTACTCTGCTGAGAGTGGACATTTAATCGTCATGTCATGTCAATATTGAGAGTTCGGCTGGGAACATAGCATAGGGAAATACTAGGAAAGTCATGCATTAGTGAATAATGCTGGTGGAAGATAAAATTCATAGAATATTTTGGGATTTCTATTGCATGCACCATTCTGAGTAAATTTCATATATACAAATATATTGAATTGCTCAATACATATGTGAGCAAAGAGGCTTAAGCACTCATTGCTTTTTAAATGACATCTGTTCCTTTGCAGGATAACAACGCATTAAATACAGGGTTTACGATTTTAGCCCTTGAACTAAAAACCACCATCAACATTAAGTCCCCTGCTTATTACGTAACAGTGACATTGTTGCGGGGTAGGCACTAGATGGTGACAAATAAAGGTATAACTTATGAGACAAAGTTAGATGTTACCAGGAGAGATGGGTCGGCCTGTCCTTAAAACATGTCATGTTCAAGAGGTATCCAGGTAAGCCTTCCCCTAGCATGATGTCGGTTGGCCTCAGGTAGATTAGGCATACGGTTGGTTGGGATCTCAAACTGCATTCCAAATCCCTTGTTCATCTGAGTATCGTTCGAGAGCGTGTCCAATCTTTCCTGGATTTGGTTAGCATGGAGGAAAAGTGGAGGCGCGATGAAGCATCTCATCTAACAAGTGTTAGGGCGGAAAGGTTTGCTACCTGTCTAAAGTGAAGGATGGTGGAGCATAACATGAATTCCTGGATAAACATGAATACCCTTTTCATGACAACGTCATAATCCTCGACTCTGATGTCGACGAGCCCTATCATGAGGAATATCCTTAAAAGGCTGCTGAAGCAATTTATGAAAATATGTTGAAGCAGCTGAAGAGGATGTTGAAGCGGCTCGAGAGGATGTTGAAACGGCTTCAGGAGAGGATGTTGAAGCAGCTCCGGAGAGGACTCCAGTGAAGGTACCATTTTCCCTGGTGTTGATGACACTTCTTCGATGTTTAGTAGTCTTTGTTTCATGTGGCTGGAACCAGGGCTTGATCGAATAATAATCCCTCATTCATGCTTGAAACTTTAGACGTAGCGCTACTCGGTAAGGTTAGAGTAGAGCCCGTGTACATGATTTTGCAATTTGAGCTCTCCAATTCTTTTGTTTTACATTCCCCTTGCAGACTACACGCTTCTTGAAGATTTGTGGCGTGCCAGCTTGGTAGGTAGACGGTTGGACGATGTGCCGCCAATCTTTAAGGACTTCGTTCCAAGCGATATCTTTTGAACCATCTTCTGAATCTTGGATGGTTGTATGGAATGGGATGCGATGAGCAGTCCCCAGTTACACTTCAGAATCGATGGCGTGGCTGGTCATGTGAAAACATCTCTGATTTGTACTTTGGAGTCTTTGATGCACATGTACGTCTTCATGTTGAGAATTTTCTGCGCCTCGTAAAGATTTAACAGTGATGATTGCTGATATTAGAAATAAACCGGTTGAGGGACGTGAAGGCATCCTGTGCTGTCAGTCCCCAGGTTTAATTATCCCAAGCTTATTTTCTCTTGAAATACGTACTTCCATTGCATTTGCTGGTAAGGTGTTGAAGCGGCTTCGGCCTCTAAAGAGAGCGCAGAAGTGAATTCGGGAAAGAGTGCTGATGCGGCTTCGGGAGAGAGAGCGTTGAAGCGGCTTCTAGAGCCTGCATTGAAGCGACTTCTTCTGGAGAGAGCGTTGAAGCGGCTTCTTATGGAGAGAGCGTTGAAGCAGCTTCAGGAGAGAGCGTGCGTTGAAGCAGCTTCTTCTAGAGAGAGCGTTGAAGTGGCTTCAGGAGAGAGCGTTGAAGCGGCTTCAGGAGAGAGCGTGCATTGAAGTGGCTTCTTGAGTGTGTGTTGAAGCGGCTTCTGAAGAGAACTCTAGTGAGGGCACCCTTAACCCCTGATTTCGAAAAATGAATTCTTCCCATTCTTCAGAGGCGATACGATATGGCAGATGGGAAGACACACACAAATAGTGCTGGACAGCAAGTCGTGTTTTCTCCTCGTGGGAAAGAATACCGTTTCTATTATAACATCTCAACGCATGCAACGCTCTCTTCCGGTAATTCAAAATAGGGGAGATAACAATAATGGTTAAGGATTCAAACAACCTTCAGTTTGATTTTCCTTTGAAAATTACATGCTTTTTGATTGATCGTCTCTCTTGTGTTGAAGAAGTCCTTGACAGTGAAGGGATTCTCTGTCCGTAGTGGTTGTTGCTATGGTTAAGCTCTGGTGAGCAACAACGATTCTTGGAAACAGCTGTGATCAGAAGAGACCGGCAGGGAGAGGCGTGGTAGCTACTTGCACGAACTTGGAAGTCTTCATATAATGGTAGAGATCGTCTCGTTATTAGAGGGAGAATCTGATGATGGAATCGATAGCTTCCTTGATATTTTCTCATGGAATGGAGAAGAGGGAGACAATCCCTTGCCCAAGAGTATCTATTGAGCTTTCAAGTTGATAGATGCGCTGGGTTTCTGAAGAAATAATTTGGAAGAAAGTTGGAGTTGAACCCAATGTTGATGAAGATCGTACGAGTTGCTGATCATGATACCATCTTTGCGTCTTCGTTGTGTTTCATAGACGTCCAGGCATATCGCTGGTCTTTGAAAATACGTCTGCTCTCTTGAGTATGTCATTTTTTTTGGACATCTTGGAATCATAATGATATGTTGCTTGAATCTTTGAGATGGGTAGTGTTGAGCAGTCCCCAGCAACATTCCTTTGCATTTATCATCTTTGGATCGTGTCTTTGAGGAGTAGGGAAGTTCCCTCATGCGGATGACTTAACTAACAGGTTGTGCAAATATGAAGAAGCTCTTGACATGGAGAGTTCATATGTACCTCTTAAGTCCCGGGTGCGACCTCCTTCGGTAATGCAACTACTTCTGAAAGCGTCTCTCACCGATTTTGTTTCCGTCAAACCAGATATGGTATATCTCGGACGTTGTTTTATCATTGTGATAGTCATGCATGTGGTACTGAGGTTGGAGTTGGCGGTTTTGGACGCGCAGGATGTTGTATCTCGGTGGTTTTCCTCTTGCTGCTTCAGTGAAGATGCTTACAGAAGGCTGAAGGTTGTATTGCCTGTTGGTGAGATGTATGCTTCCACGAATATCATGAGGCTCTTCATTCCTGGCAGTCCTGGTTCTTTCTAGCAGGGCAGGTGCTGTTATAGACGAGCGTTTAACAGCTTCACGAAGTTCAGAGGATGTCCGAAATTGTAGATTCTCCAGCATAGCACGATATATGGGTACCATCATATTAATGCATAATTCCACCAATCGTTGTTCAATCATATTTGGATCGTGACAATCCAGGATTTTGAACCTATTGACATAATCATTTGGATGCTCATTGTTTCATTGGAACATCCTCCCCAAATCTGAAAAGGTGATTTGCTCGGATACGAAGAAATACTTCTTGTAGAAAGCGTTACCATCTCACGCCAGTTGGATACGCTGTTTGGTGCAATGTTGTTGTACCAGGTGTATGCTCTCCCGGTAAGTGACTTTGAGAACTCTTTCAAGCGGAGGATATGATTGTATTCGTGCTCTCCTAATGACTCCAGAAAACGAGAGATGTGTTCACGAGCATTATCAGTTCCGTCATAAAGGGAAAATTGAGGAGAGAAGTATCCTCTCGGAAGAGGAACTATTTGCACATCAGGAGGATAAGGAGGCTGATGCTGGTGCAGGTCTACCGGGTTTTCCTTTCCTTGATGCTAGAGAAGTAGTTCTAGATCCTCACGCGTGATGAAATTGAACGGATGATTCCTTTCCCTTGAGCGATCAGGAGCAACGCGAACTTTTTCATCTATAAATGCACGCCCTGTTGAAGTGCTTTCTCCAAAAGTGTTGAAAGTACTCCTCATTGGTTCTATGGGATGACGCGGCTCTTTGATAGTCGCTCAATTAGCGTCTTGAGGAAAGTGAGTACCTCTTTCTGAGTTGTAGCCATGTCTGTCTGAGCCTTAGCGAGAACTTCTCGTCTTTCCATCAAATCAACAATGGTGATAGGGGGTTAGCCTCCTCTGGCTCATCCGATCTCTCATCCTGATGGGGAAGTGGCAGTAGCTCTAGTAACGACCGGGGGGGTTACACTCAAAAAAATATTGGTGGCGGAAGCGGCTCTGGCTCAGGTGATTGGAGGTATCACGCTTAAGGGAGTGTCTTCTGCGCCGCTGGTGTTCGTGGTTGATGATGTAGTACCGTGAGATGCGTTGATCGTGCTGGTAGACGGTACATTTGTGTCACGGGCAAGAATGTGGACACCAAGGGTATTGTCAGCGCCAGTAACATCAGGATTTGTCGTTGATCCAGACCTAAGATCCACCATCTTGAATTTTGAGAAAATTGAAATGAAATCGAAAATTGATCTTGCAACCGAGAGATTAATCTCCTACTGTGGTCGCCAATTGTTTTGACGGAAAAAAATGATTCTGCTGGTTTTGGTAAATTTGGGTGTGTTAATGAGAGACGAATTCAAACCCTAAAAAAATGTACTGCACATGAGTACTTTTGAGTTCGAGAGATTAATCTGTAGGAATCTGGCCTAAACCAAGAACTGGCCGTTCCAGATTCAATTTGGTCACAAAGTGAAGGAGAAGGGTTGATCTTAAGGAGGGAAGTGAAGAAGGTGGAGATCAGAATGTTGAATTATGAAGGTGTGGTTGTTTTATGACTTGTATCAGAAAAATGGTTTCTGGCTACTTGTGTTGATAATACTTGTGTTGTCCGTTTGAATAGGTTGAAAAACCCATTTGTACAAGTCATGTTCAAGCACACCCTGATCTCGTAGGAAGTAGAGGTGATTAGGCCAATAGAGGAGTGAAATTGTGTAAAGAGTGGTGATCACCACGTTTCCACTATGAGGGGAAACTGGTCACGCTTTTACCCATTATCTCATTGTTGTTAACCGTTCGTTCTTTCCTAACACGTTCTCGTAATGGGCGCGTTGCACGCCGCACGCTGTAAACCGCCATACCAATACCCCAGTGAGCATCCCCCAGTTTGTGACATGCTTGATGTCTCGAGTAAGTGGGTCGAGTCGTGGGAATCGTCACTGAAAGCAGTACACAGTGTTTTTAGGTCAAATAATAAATTATTTGTAAAACCGATATTTATAAAGAATTTTTTATAATCGATGTATGTAAAGCACTGCTTTCGAATAAGCATCTGAAAATAATCGATGTGTTAGAAGCATCGCTGTTTTTGAGCTTGTCTAAATTAGTCGCGAGTCAATCGTCTTACAAGAAGAGCACGATCGGACACCTTTTAACAATCGTTTGGTAGCTTTAGGGATGAGCTACTGCTTGGTCGATCAATCCCTGTAGGCGAGTGGCGGATGGTATCCATTCTAAAATCCTACCGGTTGATCTAAATTAGATCCAGATCGTTCAAATCGGCTGGCTAAGTTGAGTGGTCGAGACGATTTGCGGCAGTTAGTGACTATTGTTGAAGCAGCACAAAGGGCCATCTTTGGGAACTCGTCCGGGATCGCATGGGCGAGCCGTAACTCAATCGATCACTCCTTGCAGGAGGGGGTGGGGGGTGGCCGTTGATCATTGAGGTACCTCATTGATCACTTAATATTTGATCCAAGTCGTCCGACCAAGCTAGCGAAGTTTGACGGACGAGATAGTTTTTGCGGCAGATGTTTGCTGCCATTGATTTAGGGTTTGGAAACTGTGCATCCAACCCTAATTTGGTTAAACTAACCAAAGCTCTGAGCGCTAATTTGAACAGGCCGATCGGCCATGTGTGAAGATGATCCGCCAGTGAGTATGCTGAAATCTCCTTAGCCATCTTAAATTAGATCGAAGCCATTCGATTCGGCTGGCGAAGATGGGCATTCGTGATCGATTTGCGACAGTAACATGTCGTCGTAAACACCAATTAGGGTTTAGAGACGTCCACATTCACCCTAGTTCGATCAAGCGGCTTGACGCGTCATTGACTTCTCCTGGGCAAGTCGATCGAGTGGGAATAAAATTTGGCCTGTGGTGAAATCATGTGCACCTCCTTGATCGTCTGAAACGCGATCTAAGCCATCCAACTAGGCTGGCTAAGTTGGACGGATGTGATGATTTGCAACAATAATATATTGCAGCAACCCAAAATTTAGGGTTTTGAAATAACGTGTTTGCTCGAGTTTGGGCAAACGATTTGATGCTCTCTGGTCTTGACGTGGATAGGTCGAACGACCAAGGGAGAATTTGGGCCAACGGAGAACACAGTGACACCTCTTTGATCGCTTGAGATGCGATCTAAGCCCTCCAACTAGGATGGATAAGTTGGACGGATGTGATGGGTTTTTGAGACCGTTTTTGTCGGTCTTAGCTCGTTTGAGCTTGTTTTATACCGCGTGAACACCCATGTTTGGGTCGGCATTTTAAGCACTTGTGAATGAGAAAAATAGGACTCAATCGACTAGGGAACAAGTGGTCCAGTCGGTGGTGACTATGGCGATTGCCTAGTTCTGCTAGGAGTAGTCTAAGATTGTTAAATCACGCGGCCAAATCGTGTGGCCGTGATTATTTTTGAGACCGATATTAACAGTCTAAATTTTCCATAAGGAATTTAAGCGTGTTCGATCGAGCTAGCTTAAAAGTGCGTCGATATAAAATTCTCTTTGTCAGAGAGGGATGCACCCTGTGTGAGTACTTCCATGAAGATCTCAATACCGACACTTCGGGAGATTCATGCTACTCTGCTGAGAGTGAAAATTTAATCGTCATGTCATGTAAATATTGAGAGTTCGGCTGGGAACATAACATAGGAATATACTAGGCAAGTCATGCATTAGTGAACAATGCTGGTGGAAGATAAAATTCACAGAATATTTTGGGATTGCTATTGCACGCACCATTCTGAGTAAATTTCATATATACAGATTTATCGAATTACTCAATACATATATGATCTAAGAGACTTAAGCACTCATTTCCTTTTAAATGGCTTTTGTTCCTTTGCAGGATGACAACGCATTAAATACAGGGTTTACGATTTTAGCCCTTGAACTAAAAACCACCATCAATATTAGGCTTATTGGTATTTGTTATTCATTGTAAATATTTGGATTACCAATATGTGTGATTAGTATAACCGCTTATGACTTGTTTATGTTCTTGGTAAAACTATTCACAAAGCCTGACTTTTGTTATTGGTATGACTTTTATTAGTGAAACCAATCTTAAGTAATCACCTGAGATAGTATGATCGATTTGTTGTTATTGGTATGACCAACTCTAGACATGGGGGAACCGATCCTATGAAGAGGTGCAATCGATCACAAAATGGGAATCGATCCTTGTAAGAGGTGCAACAAGTTTGTAGTTATTGGGAACCGATCCTATGAACATGTGCAACACGTATTTAGATATTGGGAACATATCCTATGGACATGTGCACTAAATACAAGTTAGATACCATATATATGTGGGAAACGATCCTAGTACCCAGTCAACCGAATTTTGGAAAGCTAGTGTGACTGCTTCCAGTACTCACATGGAGGTAGAACCGAAACTTGTTTTGGTAGAACCGTGAAACCTATGATTAGTGATTGAGTGTTCTTAATCTATCACATAGTTCTTGGAAGTCAGATGAACCAGTTCTAAATTTGTTTGGAAGTGTGGTAAACCGGTTCCAAGATTGTAAATATGAAAAAGGATTTACAAAGTAAAGATGTCGACATACTTTGAACATGTGCAGTAACTCTTATCTTTTATTGTTCAAAGATATTCCTTAATAGCTAAAGGAAAGAATCCCGGATCGAAATAAATTGAGAATTTTTTAATTAAGGTTTTTAGTTTTATATGCTTTTATTTTCCAGCAAATAAATGCATATCTTTAGAAAGTTAAAATTGGTAATGTGCATTTACTAATTAATATTTTCTACTGAGATTTCGGTCAATATTTGGACAAAGCATTTCCAGGAATTATGAAAACCGAATTTGGGCGTTATTGCATATCTTGAGAATATTTTCGGTTTTGGAAATTCCTTGGTGTCCAAACTTCCTTGATCTATAAATATCAAAATTTGCATTTCGAGAAAACTAATCCTCAGAGCCAGCAAAACTACCTAGTTGTGTTGTTACTGGTGGAGCCGCCTATCCGGAGAGGAAAGTAACCTAATTAGGCGAAATCTCTTACGGCCGCTCGGTTTAAAGACTTCCTTGGATTGAGAAGCTCTATTAGTATCATTGGTGGGAAACTAGATAACTACAGTTTATTATTAGTTTTCGATTGATTTGATTGACCAACGGTTGTTGAACTTTGATTGCACCTAGTTTGTTTATGCTTGAAAATCTTCTCTTCTGATATAAGATTCACTCAAACTAGATCGAAGTTTCGAAGGGGATCTTTAGAATGTTTGTAGTTCTAAAGACATCTTGTGATAATCCAACGTTAACAGACTCCGTTCTGTGTGTGATTGACCACAAGAGATTCAAGTTGATTGTGTGAAGGTGTTTATTGAAGATCTAAGAAGATTTGAAGACAAAGAAGACTTTGAAGATTTCTGATTTGGGTTCATCATCTTTGGTGTGCACAATACTTGTGAGGGCTGAAATACGATCTAACTATAATCGGTTTATCCTTGTGATAGATTGGATGGATTAGTTGAGTAGATCGTCATTAATATCATTCTTGGGATTAAGAAAATTGATTGCAAGATCTCTAACGATTACTTCGGTGATTGTTAATTGATATATCTAAGAACCTGACAAAGGAGTTTATTGAGATAAATGGAAGAGCATTTTATCGAACTCATATCACTTGATTGAAAAGAGTTGTTACCGAACAGATTTGTTGTTCCTTTACTGTTTGGAATACGATCCAAAGGAATTGTTCCAAGTACATGACTTATTACAAGTTGGAGACGTTGGAATACATACGGAACTAGGCGAAATATAGGTTTAGTTGCTTGGTCTCAACTATACGAAGTTGGTTTATTTTCTGGACAAGGTCCCGAGGTTTTTATGCATTTGCGGTTTCCTCGTTAACAATATCTTGCTATGTCTTTTACTTTTCTATTTCCGCAATTATAATTGTTTTATTATAATTAGAAGTAAAATACACAAACATTAATTCCTATTTTACTTGATAGCAATCCTATTGTGTTTGGTTAAGTCCGAACCTTTTATCAAGTAAACATACTTCGTTGTTGTATTGTCTCGATCTTGAATCCATAGTCAATCACACAAGTTATCTTGTTGTCGTATTGTCTCGATCTCGTATCCATACACAATCACACGAAGTGTGAACCCATTAGTTGTATTGTCTCGACTCAGTCCATAGACAATCACTTTCAGAGAAAGGACTTATATGTGGAAAAGTTTTAGATTGAGGTATATTTGGGTACCCTCATCTTTTCAAGTTTCAACATAATCAAGTTGTGTTGGGGCAAACATCATTTAGTTCAACACAGATAGTTGAAAGAAAGTATTTTATGATCTCTATGAATTTTACAACTTCCTTGAAACTTTCAACGACTTTTACGCATCTGATCAAGATGTTGTCCCTTGTCGTGCTCATTTCTGGGAGATCCTTCTTATTGACATTTGTTTCTTTATTGATTTTCTTTGATACCTATTTCTGAGTGGCTTCAGGAGTAACGTGTTTCTTTTTCTCCCCAATGTTGTTATGAAACTTCCTTGGGGGAATACTAGAAAAAGTGATATTGTGCAATTTCATTTTTCTACAGTTGAGAGCATCAGATCTTGTCGTCTTATGAATAAAATAAGATCTAGTTTTATCCCTTTTATGAAATATGTATCCCCTTTGCAAATGACCTGGTTTTCCACAACAAAAGCAATTTTTAGTAAAATGAGAAAAATGACGCTTGTTGTTACCAAGATGTGTGTGTTCTTGCTTTGGAGATTGATATAAATTTCTCTTATCGGACTAGCAGGTGGTGGAGATACTTTACTCTTGTCGTCAATGAGATCTTTTGATTGATAAAAATCTTTAGCTTTGACAAATTTCACCTCTTTGAAAATACTAGGAGGGTTTATTCCTTCATAGCCCAAACCTTGCATATCACGATGACTTCTACATGCTCCTAGTATCGAGGTTAACTTATCAGATATAGTATTGAGAAAAAACTTTCTTTTAAGCTCATATTTTCTTCTTCCAACCATTTAATACTTTCAAACACATTAACTAGATCATTCTTAAATGATTCAAATTCAACTTTGAGATCTTCTTGTTCTGAATCAAGTAACAAGTTCATCTCAATGTTCTTCCAAATATCTAATTTTTGTTGCCGTACTATCTTTCGATCACATCCTTTGGATATTTCTTCTTTGAGACCTCGTATTTTTACGAGATAATCGCTTTCACCAGTGGAATCAAGTTGGTCTTGCAAGTCTTTATTCTCATTTCAAAGTCTGTCACATTGAATTTTCTTACTAAGCAAGGAGGATTTAGTTTCAAAAAATTTCTGATGACATTCCTTAAGAAGTTCATTAGCAACTGGATCTTCATGGTAGACTTATTCACCAGAGTTAGAATCTGATTCCAGAAAAAGACTCACAGTAGCATAAGTAACCTCGCCCATCTTACACTCTTGATAATAATAATCAAACATATCATCAAGAATTCTGGTGTGCGCACGTTGTCTGTCATCTCAGATAGGGCAGACAGATGACGAATACCCGAATCCACGACAATTGAAGCATTCAACATCATCATTAATACAAGTATGAGACTTATGATAAAAAGATGATGTATCTTTAGAAACTTTCTTTTTCCTATTTCTCAAGATTTTTCTAAATTGTCTGGAGTATTATCCTTAGTCTCCGGCAGAAACAAAAATGTTATATGACCAACTATCTAGCAGTTATGCCGATGTGGTCATTCATGTGGTAACTGACATGGTGGAGAGAAGTCGCCTTACCTTCACACGTCGCGTCACGTAAAGAAAGAAAATAATCTTCACTGTAAAACAAATGATTTTTTTGTCACAAATCTATCATCAATCATTCTCCAAAAAATGTTGATTTGATCATCATTACAAACTTGCGATCTCTCTTGATATATTAGGCTATTGGAACGGTTTTTACAAATCGTTCAATTATTACGATTTGATGAGAAATATCAAAAATAAATAATCAATCATGTTTTAAAACCGTAAAAGATCACAGTACGAAATAAATTCCCACTGTTTTTCATCATTACTTTTACTTTTCTCGTTCATTCAAATCTTAATTTTTTCATCTCTACTTATACTTTTCTTGTTCAATCAAATATGAAAAATTAGTGATCATTTAAAAACAGATTTTAGTTTAATCAAATCTTAATTAAGTAGTAGTTGTTAGAGCATAGCTCGGTCAAACTCACAAGTGTTGTTATATCAAGCTTGTTGTCAAATTTAGTTGATCAAAACCATATCTTGTATCTCGGATTAGGGTAGAAGTGTGTACTTGAGTACAAGACTTAATGCGTTCACCAATTGAAGACGAAATTAACTAAATACTTTGGAGGATCTCATCGATAAAAGGTATGTGAAGACTGAATCACTCCTATTTACTCAAGTATTCAAAATTCTATATATGAGACTAAGTCGTATGACTAAGTGGACTTTAAATTATAACACAATAAGAATTTCGAGCCAAGTTCATCTTGTTGAATATTTTTCTCGAAATATGAATTAAAATATAAGCTAATCATCTACTTGATGAATATATTTAAGAACAATTTATTGTTTATAAACTAGATCATGATTCAATTTAATCATTTGAAAATAACTTGGAACAGTGATATGTGTAATATCATCATTGATGTTATTCGGGGATGTTTCAAATTGATTATTGAGAGGTTTTAGAACAACTGAAATATGGGTACAAAGACAGTACACGCACTGGCTTAATGATAAACACATTTATGTGTCTAATATATCTCATTTGTATATATTATTAGTGCTCGATTTTGTACTTATTATGGTCTTTTATGCTTTTGTAGGTGTTTTTGGATAAATAAGGCTTTGCGTCAAAATTGGCTAAAAATGTGGCCCTTGGATTGCCGTTGATAGTGTACCGGAAATACCCCGGAGGAACCCTGAAAAAGTGCTGAAAACATCCCAGAAGAATTGCTAAAGGCACCCCTAATTTGGATAAGGGGCACCTCATTTCAGAGCATGTACTAAAGGGACACCGGAACTGGATAGGGGGAGGTCATCTTCAAAATTCAAAACAGAAATTGGAGGGAAGAATTGGCTGTAGCGACAACAGTTTTGGAGTTGAATTCTTAGCGAGTTCTGAGGAGATTAAACGGGTGTATTTGGTACCTACAGACTCTAGAAGACATAACAGGCCTAATGCAATCGTCTAGACCCATCCAATTGGGCTGGATAAGTCAGAATAATTGATCAAAGTCCCAACAGGATACGACTTCTCTGTTTAGGGTTTGGGATTGGTCAGAGAGATTTATGGGATATTCTTGCGTGGATATATACCAATTCAGTTCATTCCAAGTCAGAGAATAGTTTGGATACGAGAGAATAGCCAACAGAACCACGTGAATCAACGGGAAAGTGATTTTTCTCCAAACTTCCCGATAAGAATAATGAGATTATTCTCGGATTTGATCGAGTTTGATCGAGTTTCTAGGGAGTTGGATAGTTATAAATATCTGTGTTTTCCTCATAGAAGGGTTAGAAACCTTAGGAGAGAGTTTAGAGTTCAGGAGAGCCGAGGAGAAGCGATTACAGAGAAGACAGTGCTGCTGCTGCCATTGAAGAGCTTCAAGAACACGAAGAACAGACTCACATAGTCAGTCGTTCTTCAGCAGTCTTAAATAACAACACCAGTGTCGTTCTTTTACAGCAGTAAAGGCTTATCGTTTACAACAGTCTTCAATAGCACTTACCCCTTTGTAACAGTGACGCTGTAACACTTCTACAGCGTTGCTAATTCCTGTTTCATCTTATATACATCAATAAAAACACATATTTTATCCATGAATTTATCTCTTGAGTGTGTTTTTGGGATGAGGAGCTAAACCTATTAGCCGAGGCAACGGAGGAAGCCATTGTCCCAGATTAATTGCTATAATTCTATTTTTATTATTTATTTGCAATATTTTTTGTATGATTATTTGCATGGAATTGAAATAGATAAATTGATTTTTATTGAGTAGTTGTCAATTATTTTGATGAAGCATGCTGGGTTTTTTTAAAATTTTGATGTTTCATACTCTGTGATTACAATTATTACTTTAAAAATTTATTATAGGCAAATATTAGAATCACTTGAAAAGGAAAAAATTGCATGAATATTGAATAGAATTTATCATTTAATGGGACAATGGTGGAATCCAGAGTCTTGGTGTTTTTCTCTGTAACTTTGAACAACTTTATTTAATTGTCTAGTTTAATTTAAATCTAAAAATTGTTTTCTTCACAAGTCTGAAAAGAACCTTTTTACCACTACAACTACAATCACATTTTGAAAAACCATCAAATTTTTGGCGCCGCCGATGCGGATTTGTGTTTAGGTAGCATTTTTAGATTTTTTTTTTATTTTCATTTGTTCCTCTTTACGTGGCTTTTTGTCTTTGATTTACAGGTTCGAAGTGGAACACTAAGGACTTGGAAAAAAAAAAGAAGCTTAAAGCGAAAAGAGAAGAAAAGAAGACAAATTAATTTTTAGGATTTAATTTAATTTTTTATTTTTAGATATTTTTATTATTTTTTTTGAATTGTAGTAGGAAATATTTGTAATTTTCTTTTTCTTTTGCACTTTGAACTTTGGACTGGACATTTGGACTTTAATTTTTAAAACCTACGGAAGGGTACCCTTAAATACAAACAATGTGCAGGGAAGGACGACGATTACAATATCGTCTCGGCCCCTCGGGTTCGCACATGACATAAGAGTCGTGGCCCGAGTCGACTTCAGCGGTTCATCCCCCGTCTGGTACGGGAGGTAAGTCCAATCGAAACACCCGCGAATCTCCTGCAAGCGGGTTACTATATTCCTTAAGGTGATAAGTGATTGAGGACGAACCAGACTGTTTTTATATTCCTAATAAAGGGAAAGGCCTGGCCAAAACAAGATAAGGGTTCGGATTTCATCACCGTTCCCTTCTTTCCCGCCTTAGGAAAACAAAACCTAACGCGAACCCAAGCTTTAAAATCTGATTAGAAAGAGACCTATAGGGTATCGAGCTTGTTAGGAAAAATTTTCGAAGGATATTGGTCGCCTTTTAAGCAACTTCAAAGTTCATGATGACTTCTGGGAGTTGAAACAAGCCACCTTGTAACGCCGGTGAGGCCTTGGGTATCAAAGCTCCATTGAGCTTCCCTCGCCTCAGTTTCATCTCACATTAACTCGGATTGATCCAGAGGGGTTGCTCAAACTGTAACGAATTCCCTTTCGAAGGATTAGAAGCTGGTCTAGAAACAATCTAAGTGGAGCCATCATGCTTTTTGTTTGCTAGAAATCTTTAGGTTTGCTTTGGTGAAGTCGAGTCAGCCTGCTGTGTGTTTTTTAGAACAACCTTCCTTGTTAGGTTTTTATTCTTTTGAAATTTTTTTAGTGTATGCCCGATTTTGTTAATAGGGCTTGGAAAAGAGATACTCTAGGTCGATTGATTAGCGAAAAACCTAGTAGTTCTTCTGATATAAGCAGGGAGCTCGAAGATTCTTCTTTTGAGAGCCCTGTTTTTGGAAACTTCAGTTTTGAAAATTTATCTCTGAGTGACAAAAGTACCCCTAGTACTCCAGTTGTGCCAACGATGACAACTTTGAAAGATTACATGTTCCCAACTAGGACCAACCGAGCTTCATGCATTAAATTGCCAGCCACTACGGCTAATTTTGAGATAAAACCTAGTATTCTTCAGATGATCCCTATATTCTTAGGAAAGGATGATGAGAACCCTTATTTTCATATTAGGGACTTTGAGGAAATTTGTGGGACAATTAGAATAAAAGACCTTACTGAGGAAGTCTTGAAACTTAAGATGTTTCCATTTTCCTTGAGAGATAAAGCTAAGACCTGGCTGAACAACCTACCATCTGAATCCATTGAAACATGGCAGGAACTTATTGCTGCTTTCTATATGAAATTCTACCCTAAGCATAAAACTGTAACTGTTAGGCAGAAAATTAGTGTTAGTGTGCAACAAGAGGGAGAGTCTCTTTATAGGTTTTTAGAGAGATTCAATGATCTCCTATCTCAGTGTCCTCACCATGGATTTGATAAGATGAAACTCGTACATATTATTTATGATGGTTTAGATTATTCGACCAAAACCATGGTTGAGTCTATGTGCGCTGGTGAGTTCACTAGTAAAAATGCTGATGCTGCTTTTACCTTCTTAGAAGTTATCGCTGAAAAATCCCAACAGTGGGAATCTTGTGTTGAACCCCCTAAAAGACTCTTGGTCAATAGAAGTAGCACCAATGTGGTAGATACAAGCTTTGGGGACAGATGTTAAGTTTGCTGCCTTGTCTAGAAGGTTATAAGCTTTGGAATTGAATCAGTCTAAACATAGGTCTCTTGTTGAACCTGATGATAGAAATAGAGCCTCTCAAGTCTCTAGTTGTGGAATAGAACCCAATGATTCTTTTTGGGAAGGTCAGGTTAGTGAGGAGCAAGCCCATGCTATCTATAACAACTCTAGGTATGAAAATCGTCAAAAGTTTGACCCGTACTCAGAAACCTACAACTCTGGTTGGAGAAACCATCCCAATTTATCTTAGTATAAGGGCCAAAGTCAAGGCCAGTCTAGCAATTCTCAGCCTCCCCCAGGATTTGGTTTTAAGAACTCTTCAGGTCAAACCCAGTTTCAGAACACTTCCGAGAAAAAGATCTCTACCTTAGAGGAAGCTATCACTATGTTAGTAAGTAACCATGACATTCTATCAAAGAACCACATGAGCTTTAAACAAGAAACTAGGCAGGAATTGAAGAATACTTCCCAGAGTCTTGCCAAGTTAGAACTTCAAGTAGGACAAATAGCTAAGTTTATAAGTGAGAGAGAAGATGGAAGGTTCCCTAGTCATACCGATCCTAACCCCAAAAGAGAGAAATCGTACAATCATGTGAATTCTGTTACAACCCTTAGGAGTGGAAAGAAAGTTGACAACAAGGTTGCCATGCCTGATAGTGAACATGTTGTAGTTCACCCTGTTGAGCCAGAGAATGAAGAGATTGATAGAGTCTCTAAAGAGACCAATGAGGGTCCTGTTGAGCCCGACTTTGTTCCCAGAGCCCCATTCCCACAAATGCTAGTTCCGACTAAGAGGGAGTCCAACTTTAATGATATATTGGAGGTTTTTAAGCAGGTTAATATCAACCTTCCATTATTAGATGCAATTAGGAAGATTCCCTCTTATGCCAAGTTCCTTAAGGACTTGTGTACGCTAAAGCGTAAGCTCAGTGTTCAGAAGAAAGCCTTCATAGCTAGTCATGTGAGTTCTATTATTCAGAATACCACTACTCCTAAGTATAAAGACCCAGGGTCCCCTACCATTGCTTGTACAATAGGTAAGTACCGTGTTGAGAAAGCTTTGCTTGACTTAGGAGCCAGTGTGAATTTACTTCCATATCATGTGTACCTTAAGCTAGGACTTGGTGAGATGAAACCTACCCAGATGACACTTCAGTTTGCTGATAGGTCCGTTAAAATTCCTCTTGGTGTGATCGAGGATGTTCTCATAGAGGTTGACAAGTTTATTTATCTAGTGGAATTTGTTATCCTAGATACCCAACCTGTCCCTGACCCAGAGAACCAAATACCAGTGATTTTAGGTCGCCCATTTTTAGCTACATCCAATGCGATCATTAATTGTCGAAATGGTATAATGAATTTGTCTTTTGGTAATATGACTATTGAGCTGAACATTTTTAATATTAGTAAGCTACCCTCCGAGCTAGATGAATCGAGCGTAGAAGACGTAAACATGATAGGATCCTTAGTTCAGGAGTCATTACCAAAAATCGTATCGAAAGATCCGTTAGAGAGTTGTCTATCCCATTTTAGCCTGGATTTCGACGATGGTAGTAACATTGAACAAGTAAATGCTCTGTTAGATTCCATTCCTGTGTTAGATATTGATATATGGAAATATAGGTTTGAACCATTACTAGATTCCGAGTCTACCTTAATACCTTGTTTAAAAGAGCCTCCTGAGTTGGAGCCTAATTATACATTTTTAGGCCCACCCAAGTCTTTTCCTGTGATTGTAGCATCCGATTTGGATAGTGATCAGGAGAATAGGCCAGAGACCGTGCTTCAAGAAAATAAGGAAGTTTTAGAGTGGACCATAGTAGCTATGAAGCAAGTAGAGGATGAACAACCTGATTATAACTTAGAGAAAGCAATTGACCTTTTTCAAGAACCCGATGGTCTAGAAATTAGGAACATTGTGACTAGTCCATGTAGAGGCACCCAAAATTCTAAGTTTGGGGGGTAGATAACTAGAAGAATCTCTTGAGCATTTTAAGGACTGGGAAGATCCGGAAATCCAAGCAATAATTAAAGGTTCGTCTGAGAGTAGTGAAAACCCTAAGTTTGGGGGTAGTAATGATTCTTGTGATCGTCAAGTATCCCCATTGGAAGTCCCTAACTTGGGACTCAAGCCTAGTGAGGTATTCCCTGAGTCTATTCAGACTCCACAACCCGATCCTCCTGATACTGTCCAGGAGAAAATCCATATGTTAGAGACCCGTTTTTCGGATGAATCTGTTTGCCGAGACACTCATATGAAGCCCAAGTGGGGACCTCAGATAAATCCAGTTGTCTTGCGAGTAGATCAGGTTGTGCTCTATCTGCTCATTTTTCTGATCTTGAGCATTTGTCTCTTATTCGTGGCAGTTCTATTTGGTCTTATGGACCCACAATTGTTTCGACTATTGGTATACGACTTTGGAAGGTGACAATTCTTTTAGAGGTATTTGATGTCTATCTAATGACTATAAATTTAGCATTTACTGGGAGGCTCCCGCGTTCATGTGATACGGTAATATCCTTCCTTATTTCTTTTCCCTCTAGTGGTAATAGTTTCTCCTTGTTCATGCTTTTAATTTCATCTTTAGAACATTGAGGACAATGTTAGATTTAAGTTTGGGGTGGGGAAGAAACACTTTTTGTCACCTTTTTGCAATAAATAAACTCCAGAACCTAGAAATTTATGCCTATTAAGGATTGCACTAACTAATCTAAGTGGATGGAAGCATTTTGGTTGTAGGAGTTGAGGAACCAATCTGATTAGATGGAAACATCTAAAGAGTCTATTCATAAAAGCACAGAGCTCAGGTTTTAGAAATAACATGATAGTTTCACCATATCTCGTTGAGTCCTTTTCACTTCTATTTTTATTTTATTTTGTTTTTAAACTGTTTCTCTAAGTGATTGGGTGGGGCTCACGATTCAAGTTGTTACCAATGCTAGGGTGAATTAGAGTGATTGAGATACCAAAAAAAAAAAAAAAAAAAAAAAAAAAGAAAAAAAAAAGAGAGAAAAAGAAAAAATTATTATGAAAAAAATAAAAATAAATTTGAGACCAGACCATTTGACCAAAAGGAATAAATTCAATAAATTCGATCACTGGTACCCTTGTATATGCCAGTTGTGTTGACCTAGAGTTAGGTTATCGACCACTGGTTCCCTTGTATATGCCAGTATGTTGATATTAGTCAGACTAATATCTCAATCCATTAGGATAGGTTCATTTTGGCGGAGGCCTTCAGACAGATATGGGAAACGCCGTTCACTTAGTAAACATCAAAACCATCTACGTTTTTCTATATCCATCTCTTAATCTATCCATGTGATTAGTTTTGACTCCGGATATTGATGTCCATAGTGCGACTATCTGAGTAGAGCTCTGTCACTTTATATGAATTTTAGTATGCTTGAGTGCAAACTCGTGTACATCAATTGGAATTTCGCATCAGGGTACTTCCTCCTGTAGTCAATAAGTATGCCAACCAAGGAGATTCTTTAGTGCTTTCCAAGGTTCTGCGTAGATAGCTAGGGTTTGGAGTATAAAGGTTTTGTGGGTTTATCTCTAGTAAGACCTCCCGAGACTATAACTCGGCCACTAGGGACACCTAGGGGTTTAAAGGCTTATTGCATACGCTAAATGCAATCGACGATGCCTGCGACAGTGAGTTAGGATTTTATTTTGTAGTTTTGATTTGCTCGGGACTAGCAAATAATAAGTTTGGGGGTATTTGATAGACACATTTATGTGTCTAATATATCTCATTTTTATATATTATTAGTGCTCGATTTTGTACTTATTATGGTCTTTTATGCTTTTGTAGGTGTTTTTGGATAAATAAGGCTTTGCGGCAAAATTGGATAAAAATGTGGCCCTTGGATTGCCGTTGATAGTGTACCGAAAATACCCCGGAGGAACCCCGAAAAAGTGCAGAAAACATCCCAGAAGAATTTCTAAAGGCACCCCTAATTTGGATAAGGGGCACCCCATTTCAGGGCATGCACTAAAGGGACACCAGAACTGGATAGGGGGAGGTCATCTTCAAAATTCAAAACAGAAATTGGCGGGAAGGATTGGCTGCAACGACAACAGTTTTGGAGTTGAATTCTTAGCGAGTTCTGAGGAGATTAAACGGGTGTATTTGGTACCTACGGACTCTAGAAGACATAACAGGCCTAATGCAATCGTCTAGACCCATCCAATTGGGCTGGATAAGTCGGAATAATTGATCAAAGTCCCAACAGGATACAGCTTCTCTGTTTAGGGTTTAGGATTGGTCAGAGAGATTTATGGGATATTCTTGCGTGGATATATACCAATTCAGTTCATTCCAAGTCAGAGAATAGTTTGGATACGAGAGAATAGCCAACAGAACCACGTGAATCAACAGGAAATTTATTTTTCTCCAAACTGCCCGAGAAGAATAATTAGATTATTCTCGGATTTGATCGAGTTTCTAGGGAGTTGGATAGCTATAAATAGATGTGTTTTCATCATAGAAGGGTTAGAAAACCTTAGGAGAGAGTTTAGAGTCCAGGATATCCGAGGAGAAGCGATTACAGAGAAGACAGTGCTGCTGCTGCTGCTGCCATTGAAGAGCTTCAAGAACACGAAGAACAGAGTCACATAGTCAGTCGTTCTTCAGCAGTCTTAAATAACAACACCAGTGTCGTTCTTTTACAACAGTAAAGGCTTATCGTTTACAGCAGTCTTCAATAGCACTTACCCCTTTGTAACAGTGACGCTGTAACACTTCTACAGCGTTGCTAATTCCTGTTTCATCTTATATACATCAATAAAAACACCTATTTTAGCCATGAATTTATCTTGTGAGTGTGTTTTTGGGATGAGGAGCTAAACCTATTAGCCGAGGCAACGGAGGAAGCCATTGTCCCAGATTAATTGGTATAATTCTATTTTTATTATTTATTTGCAATATTTTTTGTATGATTATTTGCATGGAATTGAAATAGATAAATTGATTTTTATTGAGTAGTTGTGAATTATTTTGATGAAGCATGTTGGGTTTTTTAAAACTTTTGATGTTTCATACTCTGTGATTACAATTATTACTTTAAAAATTTATTATAGGCAAATATTAGAATCACTTGAAAAGGAAAAAATTGCATGAATATTGAATAGAATTTATCTTTTAATGGGACAATGGTGGAATCCAGAGTCTTGGTGTTTTTCTCTATAACTTTGAACAACTTTATTTAATTGTCTAGTTTAATTTAAATCTAAATTTTTTTTTCTTCACAAGTCTGAAAAGAACCTTTTTACCACTACAACTACAATCACATTTTGAAAAACCATCACTTAACTGTTTGGGTCCGGATCAGCGGTACACGTACTCAGTAGACGTACCAACGTAGGTCTAAGTTTGGTAACGACTTCTTGGTACACATACTCGGTATGTGTACCAAAAAGCTTTGTTGCTCATGAACACAAGGGCGGTATACGTACTCAGTATGCGTACTGAAACACCCTGGATTTTAACTGCCTTAAGGGTACACATAACGGATACATGTACCTTGGCAGAGTGTCTCACGAACTGGAAGCAGTACACGTACCTGGTACACGTACTTACCCAGAAAAAAATTTCAGATGTATTTCAAAGTATTTCTATGAGATATTTAGCATTTGAACAACTCTCTAAAACACACATAAAACATAATTGATCACCTATTAAGTTATGGTTGTATATAAAGTTAGTCTAAAGTGTTTGATGAAAATGACTAATCTTATTATGTTCGTATGGCTAACTTTGGTTAACCATTCTTGAACAAACTCATTGTACACGGTTTGGTTACGGTTCATCCTTATCCAAGTGTATATTATATTTGTGTTTATCTTAAACTAAACCATCTAACAGTGGAGAATGATCACTTGATTACCAAGTCATCTTAGCTTGAATCTCAAGTCGAATTTCATCTAACCGTGAAAAGTGTTTGCTTAATTACAAAGTTATCTTATCTTAAATCATAAGAAGCCTTTGATCTTGAAAGTCTATATAAAAAAAGCTCGAGCAGCTGGGAAACTTAATCCCGACAACTTCTATTTGTTGCAGTTGCTAACTAGAGTCGATTCTCTCCTAACTTAGGTTTCCAGTTTTACTGAAAAACATAATTAGGTTTAATGACTTAAATACTTCGCTAAGGGATTCGTGAAGCCAGGTATGACTATCTTATCTTTGATAGTTTGTGTATCCTGATCTTGCTACTGTTGATTGAGCCTTTAGCTCCAACATTGTAAGATTGATAGATATCACAAAGTTCTTCTTCTCAGACTTTTTTATTCCACAAGACATTACCTCTATCACGATATTCTTAATTGATATCAAGTAGATTTTTCTTGTGAGGTGAATAATAATCTAAAATGCTCTTTGGGAGTCGTAAGTACCGAATTTTTAGATTTGTTGGACCTAGCCTACTGCAAACGATTTCCTATCTCACCCTATCTAACGATCGAATGGGAATCAAAATAGGCTTATCCGTGGGAGACGGATTGGTTTAAAAATCTTCACTTAGGTTGAAGCAACTCTTAGGATGTAAAGGACGTCAGCTAAGGGAATCAATTGCACGGAGTTTTGCGAGATTCAAGAGGCGTAAGGATCACGACTGTAAATGAATCACTGTGACGGTGGGTTCAGTTTCAAATACATTCCATTATGAAGTTATTGATTGTAGGCTAGAGTCTGTAGCGGCTTAATACAGTTTGGTGTTCAAATCTGGACGAGATCCTGAGGTTTTTCTGCAATTACGGTTTCCTCGTTAACAAAATTTATGGTGTGTGTGTTATTTCTTCGTGCATTATTTTCATTATCTATATAATTGAAATATCCTAGTTTTTATGTTAATCAGTCAAAGTAGATATATCCATCCTTTTTTGTTGGATATGACTTGCTTGATCTTGGATATTGATCTTTAGAATCGTCCAAGTACTCTCACGGTATAGTCAGGTTCACAGACTTGTTTTTGTTTTACTATTGATTGTGAGAGAAAGAGATATAAACTATTTATATTATTCCTTAATTGAGATTCGTTAAGTTGTAACTCTCGAAATTGTATTTGAGTTTAGGATATACAGGTTGCCGAACGAAAAAATTGGTGGTGCACTTGTATCCACGGTCTTTTCATTTGATATTAGAGCAGGCAAACACGCTAAGACCTAATAAGTCTGTGTTTGACGCAATCTGATTCTATGGACAATTCTTTCTCTGATAAACGTATTACCAGGTTTGAAAGCGCTATTGTTATGGATTCTATTAATGAGACTGATTCCTCTTCCTCGAACATATATGAATAATATGTTCCCATAAAACATCCCAATATGGACAAGTGTTATCCTTATTATCTTGCCGATGAGTCTGACTTTGAAGTAGAAAAGGAAGCAGCCAAACAAAGTGCTGAGATTCTAAAACATGTTAAAACTTAGTCCTCTGAGGTAAATAGGCTGAAACAAAAAGTCAATAATTTGATTGGCATGGTTAATGAACGTGACTCTCAAATAAAGATCCTCTTTGAAGAACAAGCAGAAGTAGATTTGAAAATAATTTCACTCGAGGCCAAACTAAGAGATAATGCCTTAGAATTCAAACTTCCGTTGAGTGTATATACAACTCCATGTAACGTTTATGATTCAAAAGAGTCTACCATATTAATCGCTTCTGATAGGATTAACATGTTATAAAAAGTGATAGTTACTAAGTCTCATGATAATCTAACAAAATTTTCTTCAGAAGCACATAAACAAGGTTTACATACTTTGTCTAGAGATAAACAACTGAATTTCTATGACCAAGAAAATATTGTTTCTCTAGGAAGGAAGAAAGCTTCAAAAAACATGTGTGTCAAAACTACTCAATATGATTTCTCAGAAAATCAGAAACTATGCTTCAATTGCAACACAAAAGGACATGTTCGAAGAAAGGGAAAGTTAAGATTGGAAAATAACTAGTTTGGTCGTCTTCAATACACCTTGGATATGATTCTTAAAGGTGTAATTGATATTCGCATGTCTAAGCCATTTGGTTCCAATACACACCATGGTAAATCATACTCAGTTCAGGTTGCTCTATTAATGTTCGAACGTGTAATGGTAGTAGTGACTCGAATTGTTTAAAGAAGAAGTCAAAAACTCCTTCACAGATATGGTTTCGTAAAGATACTCAAAAATTACATGAGACGGTAACAGGTATTATCACAACTTTTCATATAAACAGCGTAAGCCTTCAAGCAGGTATTAGATTGATTTATATAAATTCTAAGTTTCTGGAAGATAAATTTGCATTATTTGCAAATTCATATATGCTCAAAAGTTAAGCATATATTGCAAAACTTGCAGTATTTTAATTTGTGAGTATACATGAATTTGCAAATAATTTGTAAAACAATGAATATGTAGTATTTTTCATATATGTGAGTACACAAACTATTGAGCATATATGAATTTGCAGTAGTTTGCAAAACTTATGAGATGTATGTGAACTTTACCTTTTGGTGAACTGAACTGACATCTTATATATGCTCAAAAGTTAAGATCTTAACTCTTTTTATTTTATCAACCTAAAGTGGAGTAAACTTTCTTGAGAATTCCGCATGATTGATCTCTCCATGATTGCACTTATTTTGAAGTTACTACATGTTACTCCGTTAGATTTCTCTTATGTCGAGTCATATCGGTTAAATTAATCTCGTGGTTGATCTTTTCGATGTTTTAGGATACAAATCTATGTAATTTGTTAATGTCCAAAGAAATCCTTCTTTTCACGTAAAAGTAAGGTCGCTCTTGTTGTTCTCTTGGGAATGACATAAAAATGGAGAGAATTCTTTTTGAACTTGTGCTTAAATTTTATATCTTTGTGGGGAGAGCAGTTGTGGAATATGTAGGGGTTACTTGTATCTTAATAAACTCCTTGATGAAGACACTAAGTTTTTAACTTTGTGATATCATCTAAAGTAAAAGTTGATATGTGTTAGAGCATTGCTCGGTCGAACTCGCAAGTGTTGCTATCTCAAACTTGTTTGTCAAGTTTATTTGATCAAAACTATAAGTCTTGATTTCTGGTCTACTTATAGCTATGTCTCGGATTAGAATAGAATGTGTAGTTCAGCTTTAGACTTCACGAAGTTCATCGATTGAAGACGAAGATCTACTGAGGTGAGCTTGGAGGAACTTCATCAACAAAAGGTATGTGAAGACTAAAACTTATCTATCACTCAGAAGTCTATTATATTTTATCTCCTAATGAGACTAAGTCTTATAGATATATAGACTTTTATATTATACACATTTGATATTTCGAGATGAGTTTAACTCGGTTATATATTCCTCGAAATATGTGTTGGAAGCTTTTTTCTTTAGCTACGTTCATCATATTCTTGACGAGTTTAGTTGGAAACAATTTATTTTTTGGAAACTAAATAATAAGTCAAAAGATGATCATGTGAAAATTGTCTTGAGACATATTACATGATTTGTGTGAGACAATCATTTGATGCTGACTTGGAAAGTTACGTATTGATCATTCAATCACTTGAGAATTACTTATAAACTAATAGTTTATGTGAGACAGCTATTGTCATTTTGTAAGGATGTTTCAATGATTGAAATGGGAGTTTAGAACAATTCACCTTTTTCTGGATACAACACAGTATACATACCAGTATGCAAACTGTTGTAGTATGATTCAGGTCCGGGAATCTTGTTTGCATATCATACCTAGTATGCGAACAATTTTAACTGTTAAAGTCCGGGAACCAAGTTCGCATACCAGTATGCGAACGGTTCTACTTGAGTTAAGGTCCGAGACAGCAGTGTGCATACGCATTTGCAAATTGCTGGACAAGACCGAAGTCCGGAAGCTATAGTTTGCGTACCTGTTTGCAAACTTAGTGATTAAAGTTCTAAAATCGGTTAAGTATGTTTTCATACTCATGAACAAATACATTTATGAATTAAGGAATGCAATCTTTGCAAATCGTGGCTTAATGTTCATGAATTGATTCTCATGAATCTATCTGATTTTGATTCAATTGGATTATATATATTTATGTGAAATAGTGAACAATTGAACAACTCTATTTGAAACACAATTAGATTCATTTAATTATTTTTCATGGTTGATTGATCATCATAGTTGATCTAGATGTGTTATATGAATGTGGTTAAGATAAAAGTGTTCATATGGCTAACTTCGGTTAACTATTATTGAGCCAACTCAATATACACGTTTAGGTACGGTTACCCATATCTAAATGAAAGTATATTTCATTTGTGTATAACAAGCTAATACCATCTAACGGTGGAGAGATAATGTTTTAGTTTTGAGCATACTTAGCTTGAATCTTAAATCAGGTTTTCATCTAATGATGAATATTGAATGCTTTGTTACTAAGCAATCTTAGCTTAGATTGAAAGCAAACCCTGATTTGAAAGACTATATAAGGGAGAACTCTAGCAACTGGAAAACCTAATCCCAGTACTTTTATGTGTCCTAATTGCAACTAGAGTCGATTCTCCTTTAACCTAGGTTTTTCCAAAATAATTATAGGTTAACGACTTGAAGACTTCATTTGGGATTCGTGAAGCCAGCCCTAACTAATTTCTCTGTAGTTGCACGATGCGATCTTACTTGTTCTATCATATTGAGTTTTATCTTCTCTAAGATTTGCTCAAGATTTATCTCCGATAGGCAAGATATAAAAAGTAATCACAAAGCTCTTCGTCTTATTCTTTGTGATTCCACAATAACTTCTTCCACAACCATATAGTTAAGTTATTGTGAGGTGATTGATATTTCTAGGCTGCTCTTCAGGAGTATAAGGCCGGATAATCAATCGGTTCCTGTTCACCTTGATTTTTCAAAATACGGAACAAAAAATTCGTAGGTATTTCTGTGGGAGACATATTTATCTATCAGAATAGACTTACCTGTGGGAGACATATTTGTTTATAAGTCTTCGACTTTGGGTCGTACCAACTCTTAGTTGTGGGTGAGATCATCTAAGGGAATCAAGTGCGCAGAATCCGGCGTGGTTAAAGATGGCTAAGGAACATGACTGTACCTTAATCGGTGTGAGACTTGGTTAGAGCTCAACTACATTCCAGTCCGAAGTTAACTTGTAGTAGGCTAGCGTCTATAGCGGCTTAATACATTGTGATGTTCAAATATGGACTAGGTCCCGAGGTTTTTCTGCTTTTGCGGTTTCCTCATTAACAAAACTTCTGGTGTCTGTGTTATTTCTTTTATGCATTATATTTGTTTATATAATTGAAATATCACAGATTGTGTGTAGTTCAATCAATTGGTAAATACGACCTTGATTATTGGATAGTAATTGATTGGCACTTGGGTGTTGGTCTTTGGTACCGCCCAAGTTATTTTTCATATCAATCGGGCTCAAAGATCTCTATCTGTTCGATTGCAGATTGTATTGAGAAATTGAGATATAACTATTTGGTATATTTCTTGATTGATCTTGTTTTTTAAGTTGGTGCTCTCGGAATTATATTGGAATTAGTCCATACAGATTTTCGAACGAATTATTGGGTGTGGTTGTTATACCCCCGCTTTTTCAATTGGTATCTGAGCAGGCGAACACTATAAACCTAATAAGTTTGTGTTTGTTTGATCCTTAAGACTGTCCCGATGGGAAATCACTTTAGGAAACTTGTTCTGTGCATCTGTAACGCACACCCAAAATTCTCAAAGATTGTTCAGAGTTTATTTTCCTCAAGACCTCTGGTCTTTCAAGATAATCTCGAGTCATCTAAGATATTAGAAATCTTAGATGATGGAAAACAATATAAAGAAAAAAATTAAAGGTTCCTTTAAAAAGGTCCATTGCAGGAAACGTGTGAACAGAAGCTCAAGTATATGGAACCTCACTAGACTGCTTCTCAATCTATTTGAGGAATAATATTATGATGGATCAATCGACAAAGATCTATTTAAGGCTTTTGAAAACGTTTTTAAATCGTTGGAACGACTGATTTCGATTAAGGAAAAGTTTTGAACTGGTGAAAATTCTGATTCTATCAATTCATGTATACATGACGTGCAGTCGGGTCTTGTTAACAATTCTGGTAAAATCGATAAAAAGGTTTCTGCTAATTTTGTTGCAAGTTCCAGATGTCGGAAAACTCCTTTCTTTAATCATAAGAAAAAAGAGTCAAAAGATTCAGTTAACCCTGAGTATCATCATTACTATGATTATACTTCTGGTACATTTCACAAATATCAACCAGAGATGGTGCATAAGGGATCTTCTGTCCATATAGCCTCTTGGTAACAAGATTGGCTCCACCCCATCTGTATATAACTTGACATGAGGCAAATAACAGTTTGATTAATTTTGTGATTTTTATGGGTTACTTTTTTCTTTTGAAATGCAAAATACTTCTTTACAAGAAAAGCTCCTTTTGAAAAAAATATTCTTTCCACCTGAGGTTAAATAATGTCATGTAGTTTTCTACTATCTAAAATTTCCTCACTGTGCGAACCTCGTGGTTCAGGATTTAGAGTTGGAATCATGTTTCCTTTGATGGGTCACGGTTCATGAACGGGTCCAAGCCCACTACAGGGTGTATAAGGGTTATAATACGCGTACCCTTCTTCTTCTTCATCTCTTTGTCCGCTTACGTGAACAAGGTTTCATTTTAGGCTTCACGTATCAAATCCATCAAAACTATTATTGGAGGTCTAAAAGTGGCAAAGGCTTGTCGTCATCTTCAAGGAACATATCAAGTAAGATTTTCCTTTTTTTTTCCCCTCAATTTTTAGGTTTCATGGAGACAAACAATAATGATGATAAGAATTCAAATAAGATGTCAAAAAATCTTGTTTCATCTTCTCTTATGAATATGAACATACCAAGTGACCAAGACTTTATTAGAATTAGATTCATCAATAATTCTAGTAGTATGACTTTTGAAAAGATTTCTTTTAGTGTATTCATACTAGAGAAGAAATTGGTAGAGGAAAGTGGTCATAAAGAAGATTTGGTGTGTTTTGAGAAGTGTAATCTTGGTAACATCTTTAATGATCATGGTGAAGGTTTTGACACTCTCACACGAATCTTTTATGCTAATATTCATGATGTTAACCTTGATTCCTTAGAATTCAAGACTATGATAAATAGGAAAAGGATTCTTGTTTATAGAGAGTTGATTTCAAAGATTACCAAAATTCCATTGGGTAATCTTTGCCTTCCTGGACCAAGAGGAGAAATACCATCGTGTGAAACCATTTCCAATGGTCTTTGTGGCAAGAATGTTGATTGGATATAAGGGAAATTTCCTGCCCATGTTCTTAGTCTTGCTTTGATGGTTTTCGTAAAACTTGGAATTTCTAATCTTTGTCCCTCCACAATTGAGAACTATCGTTGGAGTCGCGAATTTGCGGAGTTGGTATATTTCCTTCAATTTGGTGCTCAAAGTCTTGATATTTGTGGATTTATCATTCTTAAAATGGTCTCAATGACGTTATCCAATAAGAAGTTAGGATTTCCATGCTTTATTGGGAAAATATGTAGTGAACATTCCATTGCTCCCGTTGGCAACTCTATTGGAACTCCCAAACTTGTTCGTCCTTGTATCTTCAAACGTATGAAGATGAATGTATACAAACGACAACGATGTGACTCTCCTGACGGTTCTTGTAATCCTACCACCTTGAGTATTCTTCATCAAATTCGCAAGGGTGTTCGTAAGATCAATTCCAAGGTAAAATGTGTGCAAGAACAATTATTTGTGATTGCTACAAAGTTCCCCGAAATCAAGGAAGAAATGGAAAAAGTTCAAGTCTGTTGGATGGATTCTGATGATGAAGATGATGATTGATTTCTCAAACTCTTATCTTTCTTATTTTGTCTAGGAAACTTCTTATGAGAATTTATTCTTATGTTTGAGAAGGATGACTAGGGTTTGGAATAGCTAATATTGTGATTACACATAGCTATTGCCAACGTTTTGTTATATTGCAATGTTTTAGATTCATTTATTTTCTAAGTTTTTGAAAGATGATTTTGAAGTATTAATCTTTATTGGTTTTATATATTACAAAAATATTTTATGAGATATGTGTGTTTACGTCCGTGAAGTATGATTATCTCACATATGTCAAAAGTTAAGTCTATTATGTATTTATGCAAATATTGATAAAAGATAGAATGAATTTTTGAATATTCCGTAGTATTGATCTTTCCATGATCCACTTTTATATGAAAGTACTGTGTGGATCTGTAAGTTTTCTTTTGTTGAGCATTTATGACTAAAGTAATCTATAAGGTCTTCTTCTGATTGATTTATTCGAGCTTTTTGGATACATATTCATGTTTCATGTGATTTGTTAATGTCCTAAGAAATCCTTATTTTTTTGTAAATTAAAGTAAGGTCTCTCTTGTTGTTCTTTCAGGAATGACATTTTATGGGGGAGAGTTCTTAATTGAACTTGCACTTAATTACCAAATCTTTGTGGGAGTGCAAATGTGTAATATTGTATGAGTTTTCTTGTATGTTCATAAACTCCTTGATGAATACACTAAGTTTCGACTATGTGAAATCATCGAAACAAATTTGATATGTTCTCTTTCAGTCATGAATTATCTCTTTGATAATTTCATTATATGGTCCCCGCAATTTTCGTACCTTTGCCAATTTATATTGATAAAAAGGGGGAGAATTATTTGGTAGTTCACACTACATACATATGGTTTACGGATCATTATGTAAGAGGGAGTGGTTTACATTGTGATATGGAAGTATTGACTGAGGGGGAGTAATACATATCACCGTAGCATTATTGTTAAAGTTGTGATATAATTGGACTTTGATGTTGTGTAATAATACTATGACACTGTATAACAATGATTGAGAACAGATTTTTTTCATATGTTTTCTTATTGTTATGGCTACGAATCTTCAACAACAATGATGTTGAGTTGAACACGTTCAGAATCACTGGAGTACTTGGAGTAGCGAAGAATTCAAGGAATGTTGAAGAACCAAGGAAATCAATAATTGTGGATGAGAAGCTACAAAGTTTATTTATTTTGTAATATATATGTAGTTTTGTCACTAACATTGACAAATGGGTATATTTTTAGAGCATTGATCGGTCGAACTCGCAACCGTTGCCATCTCAAGATTGTTTTTCAAGTTTAGTTGATCAAAACTATAAGTCTTGATTTCTAGTTTACTTATAGCTATGACTCGGATTAGGATAGAATGTGTAGTTGAGATTTAGACTTCACGGCGTTCATCGATTGAAGACGAAGATCTTCTGAGGAACTTCATAAACAAAAGGTATGTGGAGACTAAAACTTATTTGTAACTCAGAAGTTTATTCTATTCTATCTCCTAATGAGACTAAGTCGTATATCTATATAGACTTTTATATTATACACATTTGATATATCGATCCGAGTTTAACTCGGTTATCTATTTATCGAAATATATGTTGGAAGATTTTTGCTTTAGCTACATTCATCATATTCTTGACGAGTTTAGTTGGAAACAATTTATTTTTTGGAAACTAAATAATAAGTCAAAAGATGATCATGTGAAAATTTCCTTTAAACATCTTACATGATTTGTGTGAGACAATCATTTGATGTCGATTCATAAAGTTTAGTATTGATCATTTGATCACTTGAAAATTACTTATAAGCTAATAGTTTGTGTGAGACAACTATTGTTGTCTTTTAAGGATGTTTCAATGATTGAAATGGGAGTTTAGAACCATTAACCTTTGTCTGGATACAACACAGTATGCATATCAGTATGCAAACTGTTGTGGTATGATTCAGGTCCGGGAACCTTGTTTGCGTACCTAGTATGTGAACGGTTTTAGTTGTTAAAGTCCGGGAACCAAGTTTGCATACCAGTATGCGAACAGGTCTACCTGAGTTAAGGTCCGGGACAGCAGTATGCATAACCGTTTGCAAACTGCTGGACGAGACCAAAGTCCGGAATCTATAGTTTGCATACTTGTTTGCAAACTTAGTGGTTCAAGTTCTAAAATCGGTTAAGTATGTTTTCATACTCATGAACAAATAAATTTATTAAGGAATGCAATCTTTGCAAACCATGGCTTAATGTTCATGAATTGATTCTCATGAATCAATCCGATTTTGATTCAATTGGTTCATATATATTTATGTGAAATAATGAATAATTGAACAAATCTATTTGAAACACAATTAGACTCATGTTATTATCTTTCATGGTTGATTGATCATCATAGTTCATCTAGAAGTGTTAGATGAATGTGGTCAAGACAAAAGTGTTCATATGGCTAACTTCGGTTAGCTATTATTAAGCCAACTCAATATACACGTTTAGGTGCGGTTACCTATATCTAAATGAAAGTATATTTCATTTGTGTGTAAAAATCTAAATCATTTAACGGTGGAGAGATATTGCTTTGGTTTTAAGCAGACTTAACTTGAATCTTAAATCAAGTTTTTATCTAACGGTGAATATTGAATGATTTGTTACTAAGTTATCTTAGCTTTGATTGAAAGAAAACCCTAATTTGAAAGACTATATAAAAGAGAACTATAGAAACTGCTGGTAAACCTAATCTTGGCACTTTCCTGTGTCCTAGTTGCGACTAGAGTCGATTCTCCTTTAACCCAGGTCTTTCCAAAACCATTATAGGTTAACCACTTGAAGACTTCATTTGGGATTCGTGAAGCCAGACCCAACTATTTTCTATGTAGTTGCATGATCCGATCTTACTTGTTCTATCGTATTGAGTTTTATCTTCTCTAAGATTTGCTTGAGATTTATCTCTGATAGGTAATATATAAAAAAGTAATCACAAATCTCTTCGTATTATTCTTTGTGATTCCATAATAACTTCTTCAACTACCATATAATTAACTTATTGTGAGGTGATTGATATTTCTAGACTGCTCTTCGGGAGTATAAGACCGGATTATCAACTGGTTCCTGTTCACCTTGATTTATCAAAAGACGGAACAAAAAACTTCATAGGTACTTCCGTGGGAGAAAGATTTATCTATCAGAATAGACTTATCTGTGTGAGACAAAATTGTTTATAAATCTTCGACTTTGGGTCGTAGCAACTCTTAGTTGTGGGTGAGATCAAATAAGGGAATCAAGTGAGCAGAATCTGGTGTGGTTCAAGAGGCGTAAAGAACGCGACTATACCTTAATCGGTGTGAGACTTGGTTAGGGCTCAACTACATTATAGTCCAAAGTTAACTTGTAGTAGGCTAGTATCTGTAGCGGCTTAATACATATGGTGTTCAAATCTGGACTAGGTCCTGGGGTTTTTCTGCATTTGCGGTTCCTCGTTAAAAAAACTTCTGGTGTGTGTGTTATTTCTTTTCCGCATTATATTTGTTTATATAATTGAAATATCACCGTTGTACGTAGATCAATTAATTGGAATATACGACCTTGATTGTTGGATAATAATTGATTGGCACTTGGGCGTTGGTCTTTGGTACCGTCCAAGTTATTTCTCATATCAATCAGGCTCGCATATTTCTATCTGTTCGATTGCAGATTGTATTGAGAACTTGAGATATAACTCTTTGGTATATTTATTGATTGAGCTCGTAAATTAGGGTTTGATAACTTTGAAACAAATGAATCAATATTCACTGTTAGATGAAAACCTGACTTCAGATTCAAGCTAAGTTTGCTTAAAACCAAAGCAATATCTCTCCACTGTTAGGTGGTCTTAGCTTGTTACACACAAATGAAATATACCTTCATTTAGATATGGGTAAATGTACTTAAACGTGTATATTGAGTTGTCTCAACAACAGTTAGACGAAGTTATCCATATGAATAGTTTTCTATTAACCACATTCATCTAATACTTCTTGATCAAATGATAATCAAATGAATCTAATTGTGTTACTCATAGAGTTTTTCAATTGTTTATATTCTCATTGAAGTATACAAGACACAATTGAAACAAAATCGGATTAATTCACGAGAATCAATTCATGAACATTAAGCCACAGTTTGCAAAGATTGCATTCTTTAATATATATATATATATATATATATATATAGTATGAAATCATACTTAACCGATTTTAGAACATAAATCAACTTAGTTTGTAAACGAATACGCAAACTTATCTTCCGGACATGGGTCTTGTCCGACAGTTCGGAAATGGGTATGCATATTGTCGTACCAGACTTAACTCAGGTGAAACCGTTCGCATACTGGTATGCATACTTGGTTTTCGGCCATTGACAGTTAAAACCGTTTGCATAATGGTATGCAAACTTGGTTCCCGGACTTGAATTATACGACAACAGTTTGCATACTGGTATGCATACTGTGCTATATCCATACAATGGTTAATTATTCTAAACTCCCATTTCAATCATTGAAACATCCTTAGAAGACGACAGTAGCTGTATCACACAAATTATTAGCTTATAAGTAATTTTCAAGTGATCGAATGATCAATACGAAACATTCTGAGTCGACATCAAATGACTGTCTCACACAAATCATGTAAGATGTTTCAAGGCAATTTTCACATGATCATCTTTTGACTCATTATTTAGTTTCCAACAAATAAAATTGTTTCCAACTAAACTCGTCTAGAATAATGATGAATGTAGCTAAAGCAAAAATCTTCCAACACATATTTCGAGAAAGATATAAGCGAGTTAAACTCAGCTCGAAATATTAAATGTGTATAATATAAAGTCTATATAGCTATACAACTTAGTCTCAATAGGATATATAATAGACTTCTGAGTGATTGATAAGTTTTAGTCTCCACATACCTTTTGTTGATGAAGTTTCTCCAAGCTCTCCTCAGTAGATCTTCGTCTTCAATCGATGAACGCCGTGAAGTCTAAAGCTCAAATACACATCCTATCCCAGTCCCAGACATAGCTATAAGTAGACAAGAAATCAAGACATATCTATAAGTAGACAAAATAAATAAATTTTATAGCTTCTCATCCAACATGCTTGATTTCCTTGATTCTTCAACATTCCTTAAATTCTTCATCACTCCAAGTACTCTAGTGATTCTGAACGTGTTCAACTCAGCATCATTGTTGTTGAAAATCCGTAACCATAACAATAAGAAAAAAATATTCTCAATTATTTTTATACATTGTCATAGTATTATTACGCAACATCAACGTTCAATTGTATCACAACTTTGACAATAATACTATGGTGATATGTATCACTCCCCCTTAGTCAATACTTCATCTCAGTATGAAAACCACTTTCCCTTACATAATGATCCGTAAACCATATGTATATAGTGAGAACTACAAAATAATTCTCCCCCTTTTTGTCAATGTAAATTGGCAAATGTTCGAAAACTAGTGGGATCATAATGAAATTCTCATAGAGACACTTCATGACTAAAAGAGAACATATCAACTTGGTTTCGATGATTTCACATAGTTGAAACTTAGTGTGTTCATCAAGGAGTTTATATAAAGATACAAGAAAACTCCTAAAATATTCCACGGCCGCACTCCCTATAAATATTTGGAAATTAAGCACAAGTTCAATTAAGAACTCTCCCACATAAAATGTAATTCCCAAAAGAACAACAAGAGCGACCTTACTTTGACGAGAAAAGAAGGATTTCTTTGGACATTAACAAATCACATGAAACATGAATTTGTATCCATAAAACTCAAATAAATTAACCACAAGAGGACCTTAATGATTAATTTAATTGGAAATTTTTAACATAATAAAACTTACGGAACCATACAGTACTTTCACACAGAAGTTGATCAGGGATAGATCAATACTGAAGAATGTTAGAGCATTGCTCGGTCGAACTCGCATGTGTTTATATCTCAAGCATGTTTGTCAATGTTAGTGATTAGAACTATAAGTCTTGATTCCTAGCCTATATATATATTTCTCGGACTAGGACATAGATTGTGTAGTTCAGCATTAGACTTCACGACGTTCATCATCTGAAGACGAAGAACTATTAAGGGGAGCTTGTGGAACCTCATCAACAAAACGTATGTGGAGAATGAAACTCATCTATCACTTGGAAACTCTATTTCTACTCTATCTCCTATATTGATACATAAGTCGTATTACGATATAGTTCTCTATTATACACAGTTGAGATTTCGTGCTGAGTTTAACTCACTTACATATTTCTCGAAATATGTGTTGGCAAGCTTTCGCTTCGACCAAGTTCATCTTATATTCTTGACGAAAGTCAGAATATGATCATGTGAAAATTGCCGAGTAACATCTTACATGGTTTGTGTGATATAATCATTTGGTGTACTCTTGGAATGTTTCATTATGATAATTTCAATAAATTGAAAATCGCTTTGATGCTAATATTATGTGAAAACGACTATTGTCATCCTCTAAGAAAGTTTCAATGATTGAAATAAAGAGTTTAGAATCAAGTAACCATGTTTGGATATAAACATAGTGTGTTAATCACATATGTGTGTAAGTCCAAAACCGGGAGCCTGAAGTATGCGTACCCGTACACGTACTGGCGACTACTAATCTCTGGGAAAGTATGCGTACCCGTACGCATACTGGCGGAAAGTTTACCTCCGTGAAATTCTGCTGGAGTTTAGAAGAATGTAGTAGTATGCGCACCCGTACGCGTACTGGCATAACCAAACTCGGTCAGGCTACTTAAGTATGCGTACCTGTTTGCATACTTGAGTGAGTTACTTTCTAAAATCGGTTGTGTACATGAACTTAAATATTTATATAATAAGGAATGCAATCTTTGCAAACCGTGGGTATAATGTTCATGAATTGATTCGAGTGAATCAAAACGATTTTGATTCAATTGTGTTCTTGTATACTTCTATGAGAATATAACAATTGAATGACTCTTCAACTAGTTTCATTTGAATCATTTGAACTAGTTATGGTTAAGATGAATAAAGTTGATATAAGAGTTAATCATATGGATAACTTCGGTTAATTATTGTTGAGCCAACATGGTGTACACGTTTGGGTACGGTTACATAAACCTAAATGAGGGTACATTTCATTTGGGTGTAACAAGCTAAGTTCGATCAAATGGTTGAAAGATATTAGCTTGGTTGAATCAGGTTTTTCATGTAACGGTGAATATTGAATGCTTTGTTACCAAGGTAACTTGGATTGCAAACCGTGATTTGAAAACTATATAAAGGAGAACTCTAGCAACTGGGAAACCTAATCCCCACACCTCTTGTGTGTTACTAGTTGCATAAGCTAGAGTCGATTCTCCTTTAACCTTGGGTTTCTATGGAGACCCAGTAGGTTAACGATCTGAAAGACTTCATTGGGATTGTGAAGCCAGGCCCAACTATTTCTCTTGTAGTTGCGTGTTCTGATCTTTCCCGATTCTACCGCTTGAGTACTATCTTCTCTAAGATTTGCTCGAGATTAATTTCTACGATAGGCAAGATAAAACGTGATCACAAACATCTTCGTCTCATCATTTGTGATTCCACAATATCTAGTTTCGCCATCATACGATTTAGATTATTGTGAGGTGATTGATAATACTAGGCTGTTCTTCGGGAATATAAGTCCGATTTATCAATTTTTTCTCGTTCACCTTGGTTTATCAATTTATTCTTGGGTATTTACGTGGGAGACAGATTTATGCAATCTATAGACTTTTCTGTGTGAGACATATTTGTTTATCAAGTCTTCGACTTCGGGTCGTAGCAACTCTTAGTTGCGGATGAGATCAGCTAAGGGAATCAAGTGCGTAGTATCCTGCTGGGATCAGAGACGTAAGGAACACAACTGTACCTTGAATCAGTGTGAGATTGATTAGGGTTCAACTACAGTCCATTCCGAAGTTCATTGGTAGTAGGCTAGTGTCTGTAGCGGCTTAATACAGTGCGATGTTCAAACTGGACTAGGTTCCGGGGTTTTTCTGCATTTGCGGTTTTCCTCGTTAACAAAATTCTGGTGTCTGTGTTATTTCTTTTCCACATTATATTTTGTTATATAACTGAAATATCACAGGTTGTGCGTCTAATCGATCAATTGGGAAATACAACCTCTGGTTGTTGATTGAAATTGATTGATCCTTGAACATTGGTCTTTGGTACCGTTCAAGTTACTCCTCTTATATTCAATCGGGCTCGCAGATTTCTATTTGCTGATTGCAGATTGAATTAAGAGTTAGAGATATAAAACTCTTTGATATACTTTTCTATACATTGCGTTTGACTGTCTAGAAAGTATATTGGAGTAAGTCCTCTCAGATTGCCAAACGAATTTTTGGGTGTGGTTGTTAGACCCCCGCATTTTCATGGAATATTCAAAAGTTCATTCTATCTTTTATCAATATTTGCACAATGATACAATAGACTTAACTTTTGACATATATTCAGCTAAACTTCTTACAGATTTAACACATTTAGCAATTTAATAGAAAGAAAATATCATTCAAGGCTAAAATACCATTAAAGTTATTACAACCATTAAAAATAACAGTTTTAATAAGTTCGACATAAGAAGTTCAACAGAAAATACCATAAACAGAGTTATACACATAAGAAAAGTATTTAATTCAAACTCTTATAAAAGTCCCTAGCAATTTCATCAAACTTCTCAACCAGATCAGGATGAGTTTCAGAAGCATACTTCAACTTCTCTTTCAAGCACTCAACCTCTTGTCGAAGATGGATAATCTTAGTATTTGAGATTGTTGATGTTCTAGTTGAAGTTTTCTCCATCTTATCGATGCTTGACATGGTTAATACTTTTGGCCCACCAAGATCGGTTCCAAAAGCAATGATGCCGAAATGACTGCGAATCCTTGAAATGATACAAGGAAATCCTGGAGTCTTCTTCGAAGTCTGTTTTACACTTATCATCTGACGAATGATAAGACTACAGAAATAAATGTCTCTCCCTTCAACAATGTAACAGAACAATTCAGCAAAAGACCCGGTCCATAACATTTTGTCAATTGTACTCGGCATCATGTTATCCACAACCAGTTTTCCAGCAACTTTAAGAAAAAACTCAGCACCATGAACATCAATCTTTCCATCTTTCCAGGACACATATTTATTAAAAAGACGGCTGACAGCACGTTTGAGATAACCTTTCATGCTCAGGGGGTGGGAATTGGAAGTTACCAACCCGTGTCAAGTTCAAGAGCTCAGCAATAACTTGATGACTCACCAAAAAGATTTCATTCCCTACAATGGTCTTAAGCGTGCAGTTGATAGAGTTTAGGTCATGTAAATTAGCATAAAACTGAGCAGTCATTTCAAAATGAGCAGCTCCCATAGGTTAATGAATTATTCCCCATACAAAACCTCTAAAAAACCTATACAGATGTTCTACACTAATTTTTGAAGAATCATAGTATCTTTCCATAATAGGCAGTTTCTTCCTATACTCCAAATAGTGGTCGCGAGCCTCTTTGCTAACAAACCTAGCTTGCAAACTGGGATCATAGTAAATATCACTACTAACTTGAGCACCTGAACTTTCACCACGACTTAACCTCTTCCTAGATGCAATTAATTGTTGATAAGGAAAACTCAAAAGAAGATGAAGTACTTATTTGGTACACGAACTGACGTTAATGGTGGAGTTCCAAAACGACGAGTATAATGAAAATGTCTCTTGACCCAACGAAAGAAAGCTTCTCCTAATTTTAATGGTTTAATTTAAACACAAAAGGTTAAGAAACGAGAGAGAGGTGAATAAAGTTTACCTTGTGTTTTCTCTTTCGTTCTCGAACTGTTGAGAAGAGGGTGAAAAGAACAATAAAAGTTCTTTCTCTTTTTATATGTAGATGGACTAGAACCTGAACCAGCTATTGTACGTTCGGGAACACAGTTCTAACACATGATGGTTATAAGTTCAACGTGCATGAACCGCACAAGTGGAAACAAGGGCTTGTTTTTTTATGCTATACTATGTTTTGATAAGCAAAAACGAACACATGTTTTTCGAGAATCAAAATATAGATGAGAATTTTGGAGCAGCCAACTCCACAAAAGGTTCTCTTGAGCAATTCTCTGTAAAGTCAAGAAAATACAGTACAAAGTATCCTTGCACACCATGACACCAAGATAGAGTTTCTTTCCAACTACTTTTGCATTCATCAGTATAGAGAGACACCTAAAGGTATGTTTTTAAAAGTATTTCAAAAAACTTAAAAAGAACACAAAAGAGTTTGTGTTCCTCATTTATTGTTTTACAACTTATAAAAACCAATCTCTACATAAAGTGTTTAGAACTGCATAGGGAAACTCTTTTGACGAAAAGAAACATCCTATCTTTCTCACAAGAGAACACAATATCAATATCTTGATAAGGTGTGACAGGATTTGACCGAAGAAATGAGCAATGTTCTGAGATGAATCCATTTGACAGATGAGGTTTAGACTCTTCTTGTACTTTAACCAGTTCGTCACAAACTTTTGGATAGCAGTGAAGAGAAGTATTTCCCCCAATAATAAGCAAATCAATATCAACCTCAACATGAAGGTTACTCATCATAACTTGGTTTAGTTTATCAAGAGAATTTTGTTCTTTCAAGAGATAAAAATCAACATCAAGAGATAAACCTTCAAGTTGTTCTTCAATTCCTGAAAACGTTTCGAGGGATTTTAGACTTGGAGAATGTCGAGAGAGAATATCTTCTACATATTTGATAAAATCAGTCATGGAAGAAAATTCTGAGTCCCCTGGATCTGGTGGTGCGTTTAATAAAGACTTATTTTCCATAGAGTCAGATTGCTACAAACACAGACTTATGAGGTCTTTAACGTGTTTGTCTGCTCTGATACTAATTGAAAAGGCGGGGGTCTAACAACCACACCCAATATTTCGTTCGTCGATCTGTATGGACTAACTCCAATATAATTCCAAGAGAATAAATTAGACAGTCAGACTCAATCAAGGAAAAACATCCAAGAGTTATATCTCAATTTCTCAATACAATCTGCAATCGAACAGATAGAAATATGTGAGCCCGATTGATATGAGAAGTAACTTGAACGGTATCAAAAACCACTGTTCAAGTGTCAATCAATTTCAATCAACAACCAAAGGTCGGATTTACCAATTGAACTACGCACAACTTGTGATATTTCAATTATATTTCAATTATATAATGCGGAAAAGAAATAACACAGGCACCAAAAGTTTTGTTAACGAGGAAACCGAAAATGCAGAAAAACCCAGGACCTAGTCTAGATTTGAACACCACACTATATTAAGCTACTACAGACACTAGCCTACTACAAGTTAACTTCAGACTGGAATGTAGTTGACCCTAACCAAGTCTCACACCTATTAAGGTACAGTCACGTTCCTTACGCCTTTAAATCCCAGTAGGACTCTACGCACTTGATTACCTTAGCTGATCTCACCCACAACTAAGAGTTGCTACGACCTAAAGTCGAATACTTGATAAACAAATCTGTCTCCCCGAAAATTCTATTCTAATAGATAAATCTGTCTCCCATAGAAATACCTACAAAGTTTTTGTCCTGTCTTTTGATATATCAAGGTGAACAAGAACCAATTGATAATCCGGTCTTATATTCCCGAAGAACAGCCTAGAAATATCAATCACCTCACAATAACTTAACTATATGGTAGTAGAACAAGTTATTATGGAATCAAAAATAATGAGACGAAGATCTTTGTGATCACTTTTTATATCTTACCTATCAGAGACAAATCTCGAGCCAATCTTAGAGAAGATACTACTCAATACGATAGAACAAGCAAGATCTAAACACACAACTACAGAGAAAATAGTTGGATTTGGCTTCAGAATCCCAATGAAGTCTTTAAGTCGTTAACCTATAATGGTTTTAGTAAAAACCTAGGTTAAAGGAGAATCGACTCTAGTACGCAACTAGGAGGTATGGGGATTAGGTTTCCCAGTTGCTAGAGTTCTCCCTTATATAGTCTTCAATTCAGGGTTTGATAACTTTGAAACAAAACAATAAATATTCACCGTTAGATGAAAACCTGATTTAAGATTCAAGCTAAATTTGCTTAAAACCAACGCAATATCTCTCCACTGTTAGATGGTCTTAGCTTGTTACACACAAATGAAATATACCTTCATTTAGATATGGGTAACCGTACCTAAACGTGTATATTGAGTTGGATCAACAATAGTTAACCGAAGTTAGTCATATGAAAAATTTTCTATTAACCACATTCATCCAACACTTCTAGATCAAATGATAATCAAATGAATCTAATTGTGTTACTCATAGAGTTGTTCAATTGTTTATATTCTCATAAAAGTATATAAGACACAATTGAAACAAAATCGTTTGATTAAAGAGAATCAATTCATGACATTAAGCCACGGTTTGCAAAGATTGCGTTCCTAAATATATATATATATATATATATATATATATATATATATATGTGTATTTTTTTCATGAGTATGAAATCATATTTAACCGATTTTAGAACATAAACCAACTTAGTTTGCAAAGAGGTACGCAAACATAAGTTCCGGACATTGGTCTTGTCCGATAGTTCGCAAATGGGTTTGCATAATGTCGTACCGGACCTAACTCAGGTGAAACCGTTCGTATACTGGTATGCATACTTGGTTCCCGGACATTGACAGTGAAAACCGTTTTGCATATTGGTATGCAAACTTGGTTCCCGGGCCTGAATCATCCTACAACAATTTGTGTACTGGTATGCATACTGTGCTATATCTAGACAATGGTTAATTATTCTAAACTCTCATTTCAATCATTGAAACATCCTTAGAAGACGATAATAGCTGTCTCACACAAAGTATTAGCTTATAAGTAATTTTCAAGTGATCGAATGATCAATACGAAATATTCCGAGTCGACATCAAATGACTGTCTCATACAAATCATGTAAGATGTTTCAAGGAAATTTTCACATGATCATCTTTTGACTCATTATTTAGTTTCCAACAAATAAATGGTTTACAACTAAACTCGTCAAGAATAATGATGAACGTAGATAAAGCAAAAAGCTTCCAACACATATTTCGAGAAAGATATAAGCGAGTTAAACTCAGCTCGAAATATCAAATGTGTATAATATAAAGTCTATATATCTATACGACTTAGTCTCAATAGGAGATAGAATAGAATAGACTTTTGAGTTATAGATAAGTTTTAGTCTTCACATACCTTTTGTTGATGAAGTTCCTCCAAGATCTCCTCAGTAGATCTTCGTCTTCAATCGATGAATGTCGTGAAGTCTAAAGCTCAACTGCACATTCTATCCTAGTCCGAGACATAGCTATAAGTAGACTAGAAATCAAGACTTATATTTTTGATCAACTAAACTTGACAAACAAGCTTGAGATAGCAACACTTGAGAGTTCGACCGAGCAGCGCTCTAACACCTATTACGCAAAAGATGGAAGTATTGACTAAGGGGTAGAAACATATTACTGTAGTATTATTTCGAAGTTATGATGTAAATGTAATTTTATAAAGATAATAAAATTATGTTATGTATGCCAACAATTGAGAACATTGATTTCATGTTGTTATCGCTATCGGTCTTCAATAAAAACGATGTTTAATTGAACACGTTCAAAATCAATGGCGAACTTGAAGTTACGAAGAATTAAGAAGTTGAAGAACCAAGAAAATCAAGCATAATGGATTTGGATCTCTACATTACTTTTATTTTTGTAATCCATATGTATTGATAGTTTTGTCACTAAAATTGACAAAGGCGGAGATTTTTAGAGCATAGCTCGGTCGAACTCACAAGTGTTGCTATATCAAGATTGTTTCCAAATTTAGTTGATCAAAACTATATTTTGATTTATAGTCTACATTTTAGTCACGTCGCGGATTAAGATAGGAGTGTGTTGTTGAGTACAGACTTCACTGCGTTCACCATTGAAGACACAGATCAACTGAAAACTTTGAAGGATGTCATTGACAAAAGGTATGTGAAGACTGAACCATTACTATTTACTCAAGAATTCAAAATTCTATCTATGAGACTACGTCGTATGACTAAGTAGACTTTAAATTATAGCACAATAGAAATTTCTAGCCAAGTTTATTTTGTTGAATATTTTTCTCGAAATATGAATTAAGCTATATACCAATCATGTACTTAATGAATTTATTTAAGAACAATTTATTGTTTATAAACTAGATCATGATTCGAGTTAATCATTAGAAGAAAAAAAACCTGGAACAATGGTATGTGTAAGATTATCATTTAGGTTATTCGGGAAAATTGATATTGAGAGTTTTTAGAACTACTGAAATCTGGATATAGGGACAGTACACGTACTGGCTTAACTGTTTGGTTCTGGATCAGCGGTCCATGCACGTACTCAGTACATGTACTGGCGTAGGTCTAAGTTCGGTAACGAATTCTTGGTACACATACCCGGTATGCATACCAAAAAGTTATGTTGCTCGTGAACACAAGGGTGGTACATGTACTTAGTATCCGTACTGAAGCACCATGTAATTTAACTTCCTTAAGGGTATATATACCCAGTACACATACCTAGGAAGAGTGTCTCACGAAATGGAAGCAGCAAACGTACCCGGTACACGTATTTACCCAGTCGAACAGTTTCACATACATTTCAAAGTATTTCTAAAAGATATTTGACATTTGAACAATTCTCTAAAACACACATAAGACATAATTGATCACCTATTAAGTTATGGTTGTATATCAAGTTAGTCTAAAGTGTTTGATGAAAATGGCTAAGCTTATTATGTTCGTATGGATAACTTTGGTTAACTGTTCTTGAACGAACTCATTGTACACGTTTGGTTACGGTTCATACTTATCTAAGTTTATATTCTATTTGTGTTTATCTTAAGATAAACCATCTAAAGGTGGAGATGGAGAATAATTACTTGATTACCAAGTCATCTTAGCTTGAATCTCAAGACAAATTTCATCTAACGGTGAAAAGTGTCTACTTGATTACAAAGTTATGTTAGATTAAATAGGAAACAACCTTCGATCTTGAAAGTATATATAAAGAAAATCTCGATTAGTTGGGAAATTTAATCTCGATACTTCCATGTGTCCTGCTGTTGATGGTGGTTTTTAGCTTAGGGTTAAAATCGTAAAACCGTACATCTGATATGACATCACTATGACCACTAGCGCATTTATTGAATCAATCAGCATGCCTACGTAAGAATTATCAGGGTACCTTTTTTTATATACACGTGTCATGTTCCACGGCAGAACCCTTAGCATTGACCGACATCATTTATACCAAACCCTAATGCTCATGATACCGTGCCAATGGCAAACCATGCCAGCCACGTCTCCACGCCAAGGCATGCCAACCATGCCAGCTGCACCACCGTTCCAATGAAAAACCATGTCATCCACGTCTCTGCGCAAAAGCATGCCAACCATGCCAGCCGCACCACTGTGCCAATGGAAAACCATGCCAGCCACGTCTCTGCGCCAAGGCATGCCAACCATGCCAGCCACGTTTCCGCGCCAAGGCATGCCAACCATTCCAACAGCACCACCGTGCCAATGGAAAACCATGCCAGCCACGTCTCCGCGCTAAGGCATGCTAACCATGCCAGCCACACCACCGTTCCAATGTCAAACCATGCCAGCCACGTCTCCGTGCCAAGGTATGCCAACTATGTCAGCCGCACCACCGTCCCAATGGAAAACCATGCCGGCCACGTCTCCGCGCCAAGGCATGCCAACCATGCCAGCCGCACCACCGTGCCAATGAGAAAACCATGTCTGCCACGTCTCCGCGCCAAGGCATGCCTGCCACGTCTCCGCGCCAAGGCATGCCAACCATGCCAGCCACGTCTCCGCGCCAAGGCATGCCAACCATGCCAACCTCACCACCGTGCCAATGGAAAACCATGTCATCCACGTCTCCGCGCCAAGGCATGCCAACCATGCCAGAAGCACCACATGTGCCAATGTCATGCCGTGCCAGCCACATCTCCGCGCCAAGGCATGCCAGCCACGTCTTCGCGCCAAGGCATGCCAACCATGCCAGCCGCACCACATGTGCCAATGGCATGCCGTGCCAATGGCATCTCCACGCCAATGCATGCCAACCATGCCAGCCACGTTTCCATGCCAAAGCCATGCAAGCCCCGCAACATGCCGCTGGCTGCAAAAACGAAGGGTTGCAACAATCAACGACCACCCTTCCATCTGAGATGCAGCTCTTATCCGTCCAAGGTCGCCAGCTAACGCGTGGTAACCTTTGTCCCAACGCCAAGCCCCAATTTTGGTCGCGCCCAAACTAATGCCAAACCCTAGTTTTTTGCCGCGCCTAACTATAACAAAATCCTAGCTTGGTCACGCCTAAACTGCGCCAAAGCCATGCCGGCCACGCCTTCATGCCGCTGGATGCCAAAACGAAGGGCAACGATCAACGACCACCCTTCCATCTGAGATGCAGATCTTAGCCGTCCAAGGTCACCAGCCTACGCGTGGTAACCTTTAGCCCAACGCCAAGCCCCAATTTTGGCCGCGCCCAAACTAATGCCAAACCCTAGTTTTTGGCCGCGCCTAACTATGCCAAAATCCTATCTTGGTCACGCCTAAATCGTGCCAAAGCCATGTCGGCCACGCCTTCATGCCGCTGGCTGCCAAAACGAAGGGTTGCAACGATCAACGACCACCCTTCCATCTGAGATGCAGATCTTATCCGTCCAAGGTCGCTAGCCTACGCGTAGTAACCTTTGGCCCAACGCCAAGCCCCAATTTTGGACGTGCCCAAACTAATGCCAAACCCTAGTTTTTGGCCGCGCCTAACTATGCCAAAATCCTAGCTTGGTCAAGCGTCTAAACCGTGCCAAAGCCATACCGGCCACGCCTTCATGCCGCTGGCTGCCAAAACGAAAGGTTGCAACGATCAACGGCCACCCTTCCATATGAGATGCAGATATTAGCCGTCCAAGGTCGCCAGCCTACACGTGGTAACCTTTCGCCAAACGCCAAGCCCGAATTTCGGTCGCGCCCAAACTTAGGCCAAACCCTAGCTTTTGGTCGCGCCTAACTATGCCAAAATCCTAGCTTGGTCACGCTTAAACCGTGCCAAAGCCATCCCGGCCACGCCTTCATGCCTCTGGCTTCCAAAACGAAGCGTTGCAACGATCAACGACCACCCTTCCATTTGAGGTGCAGATCTTAGCGTTCCAAGGTCGCCATCTAATGCATGGTAACTTTTGTCCCAACGCCAAGCCCTAATTTTGGCCGCGCCCAAACTAATGCCAAACCCTAGTTTTTGGCCGCGCCTAACTATGCCAAAATCCTAGCTTGGCCACGTCTCCATGTCAAAGCCATACAGGCCCGCTACATGCCGCTGGCTGCCAAAACGAAGGGTTGCAACGATCGACGACCACCCTTCCATCTGAGATACAGATCTCAACCGTCCAAGTTCGCCACCCAAGGTACGCTAACCATGCCGCACCACATGTGCCAACGGCATGCCGTGCAACCTCTCCGCGCCAGGGCATTCCAACCATGCCACATGTGCGAATGGCATGTCATGCCAGCCACATCTCCACGCTAAGGCATGCCAACCATGCCACATGTGACAATGGCATGCCGTGCCAGCCACACCTACACACCAAGGCATGCCAACCATGCCAACCGCACCACTGTGCCAAAACCATGCCAGACTTTCCTTCACGACATTGGCTGCCAAAACGAAGGGTTGCAACAATCGACGACCGCCCTTCCATCTAAGATGCAGATCTTATCCATCCAAGGCTACTAGCTAACGCATGGCAACCTTTGGCCCGACGCCAAGCCCTAATTTTGGTCGCGCCCAAACAATGCCAAAACCCTAGTTTTTGGCCGCGCCTAAACTATGCCAAAATCCTAGCTTGGCCATGCCTAACAATGTTAAAGCAATGCCGGCCATGCTTTCATGCCAATGGCTACCAAACAAAGGGTTGCAATAATCAACGGCTATCCCTCCTCTCAAGATGCAAAATCTCGACCGTCGAAGGTCACCACCGAGCCGGCAAGTCTCCCAAGCTTAACTTGCCAAACAACAACAACATGCTACATGTTTTCCACGAAAACACTCGAGACATCAACACATGTCACAAACTTGGGGATGCTCATTGGGGTATTGGTTTGGTGGTTTACAACGTGCGGCGTACACTATGCCCGTTACAAGACAGTGTCATAAGGATGAGGCGGTTAGTAAATACACGGAGTAATGGTGAAACACTTTCCTACATTATGGAACATCAATTCCAGGCGTTACCGGTTACCACCTCCTCCCATTTACTCATCCGTTTCCATTTCTTACGAGACCAGAGTACGTTTCACTTCAACTTGTATAAATAGGTCTTACCTATTTCCACCGAACAACAAGTTTTGGTCAGGAACATACAACACTCAGAAAACATTTGTTAGCTTTCTCATCTGTTATATTTCCACCTTATGATACAAGTCATTGAAAAACTACTTTTCCAGAATCAACTATTCTGGTCTCAACACTCTCTTCTCTTCCCTCCCCAAAACCAACCTTTCTCCTTCACTTTGTGACCGAAGCAAGTCTGGAACGACCATTTCTTGGTTTGGGACGGATTTGTACAGATTGATTTCTCGAATCTAAAGTACTCCCTTGAAGTACATTGTTTAGGGTTTAGACTCGTTTCTCACCCACAACACAAAAAATTACCGAAACCAGCAGAAAATGTTTTCACCCTCAAACAATTGGCGACCACAGTGGGAGATCAATCTCTCGGTTCCAATACCAATTTCAGAATACATTTCTCTAACTCAGGAAGATGGTCGGTTTTAGAGCTGAATCCGTTTCCTCAAGTTCCACTCGGGCGAACGGCAATGTTTCCTCTCCCATCGCAGCATCCAACAACGCAATCGACGAAGGAATTCCAGGACTGACTGACTTAGCGCGGATTCAGGAGATCCACACCAAGAACATGGATCTGATGAAATAAGCGATTAATATCATACTTGACTTCCTTATCAACTTAACGTCAAAGTTGAACGATCCACTTGCCCCGGAAACTCCATGACTGGGGACTAACGTCCCAGACAATCACTCCCAAGTCAACAACTTCACTACTAATCAGAAACCAGTAGGACAGGAAGCGTCCTCACTGGTGGAAAGTTTATGTGAACTCTTACATCTTTCAAAAGATCAACGGATGGAGACGTTCACCTCCATCAATCGAATAGAGTTAAACGCGTCCCTGGTTCCTTCATGTTTGGAAACATCAAGAACGCCAGAGATGTCCATCAACAATGTCACGTTTACCGATGATGACATGATGGCAGAGGAAGGACATAACCGGGCCTTACACGTCACTGCCCGTATCAAGGACATGGAATTCAAAAGGGCTCTCATCGACACGGGAGAATCCTCCAACGTTGTTATCCTCAGTACGCTCAGAACGACCAGGTTACGACAGAACGAAGTCAAGCGATAGTCCACTACAATGACCGATTTCGAAGGCAACCAAACCAGCACGTATGGATACATCAACCTGAAACTATCAGTAGGACTTGTCCAGTCGAAAGTGAGGTTCGAGGTAACCGAAAAGGGGCCAGATTACCACATGATACTGGGAAGACCATGGCTCCACGACAACAGAATCATTCCTTCGACATATCACCAGTGCCTGAAAGCCATGCTAAACGGAGAAGTCGTCCGCATCGCTGCATCATTATCTCCTTATGCGTCGATCTGTGACATGGATATGTTTGAGCCAAGAAAGGACCCGCAGGCCACAGCCAACAACACTCACCACACTCCACTGCCAAAGTGGACGTCAATTGAAGAAAGAGATGGTCTTGCACCGCTTCATGGAGAAACCCGGTCTCACATCACCCCTTCGGAAGAGAGACACACCAGCCTCCACCCGCCAAACCGGAGTTTGGCTCGCACCCATACCAAGCGAGAACGGGCTTTTTTCATAGGCCATGATGAAAAAGGGAAAACCGTATATCAGCGCCGCTGTTAGCAATTAACAGGAGAGACTACCATACAGTCTCTCCGCCCAATGGAATGCAAACACAGTAACGATCCGCAAGAGAAAGTACCTGATACACCACGACAGCTACAAGACGGAACCAACTCTACCATGGACAAACTTGAGGTTGTTAATGTCGGGAGTGAGGAATCTCCGCGACCCATCTCGATCAGCTCGACTCTGTGCGCAGACAAACGCGTAAAGCTGGTAGACCTTCTCAAGGAATATCAAGACGTATTCGCATGGACATACGAGGAAATGCCTGGGTTGGACGAGAAGCTGGTCACTCATCATTTACACGTGATACCCGGATCCAAACCAGTCAAGCAAACTCCGAGACAATTCTGGCACGATGTGGAAGAACCAATTAAGGCAGAGATTCAAAAGCTACTAGTGGCTGGTTTCATCAAACCGATTCACCACCCTACTTGGCTGGACAACGTAGTTCCGGTAAAAAAGAAGAATGGCCAGATCAGGTGCTGCGTCGATTTTAGATATTTGAACAAATGTTGCCCTAAAGATGACTTTCCGCTCCCCAGCATTGACATGCTGGTAGACGCCACCAGTGGACATGGTGTATTCTCTTTCATGGATGGATACAGCGGCTACAACCAAATAAAGATGTACGAACACGGTGCAAGTAAGACGGCTTTTCGAACTCCTCTTGGAAGCTTTTACTACACTGTGATGCCCTTCGGTTTGAAAAACGCTGGCGCCACATACCAACGCGCCATGACCACCGTTTTTCACGACATGATGCACAAGCAAGTCGAAGATTATGTAGATGACATAGTGGTCAAATCAAAAACTCGGGCAGCCCATGCGGAGATTCTACGGCAGGTGTTCGAAAGATGTCGCGAGTACAAACTGAAGTTGAATCCGTTGAAGTGTTCTTTTGGTGTATCTTAGGGCAAGTTCCTAGGTTTTCAGGTGACTTCCGAGGGAATTAAAGTTGAACCAGTCAAAACCCAGGCCATCCTCACGATGCCACCACCGTGAACCGTGAAAGAACTCCAGAGTTTCATGGGTAAAATAAACTGCATTCGACTCTTCATACCAGGATTGGCTCAACTTGTAGCTTCGTTTACCCCCTTTCTGAAGAAAGGAGCAAGCTTCGTCTGGACCACACTACAACAAGAGGCGTCCCGGAAGATTCAGCAAACATTATCTTCCCCAGCCATCATGAAATCTCCCATAAAAGGAAGACCGCTACATCTCTACGTTGATTTTAGTGACAATGTTGTCGGAGCTCTCCTCGCCCAAGAAGATGACGAAGGGATTGAGAATCCCATCTACTACTTCATTTGAACTTTAAGAGATGTCGAACTCAGATATCCCAAAGCAGAAAAGGCGTGCTTAGATTTGATTCACTCCGTCCAGAAATTCAGGCATTACCTACTTTCCAATAAAGTGGTGCTGATATCTAAGTATGATCCTATGAAGTTCCTCCTCTCAAAACCGTCCCTGATAGGAAGACCGGCCAAATGGCTCCTCCAAATGTCAGAGTTTGACATAACATGCGCTTCTCCGAGAGCCATCAAAGGGAAAGCAGTTGCGGATTTGCTAGTAGCGTTCCCGGGAGAGAATACCATGACGCTACACGAGGAACTCCCTGGAGATTTTCCAGAAATCTCTTTCATCCAAGAAGAAACATGGCTACTATTCTTCGACGGCTCCGCTACCCCTAACAACGGTACTGGAGGAGCAGGTGTGGTTCTAGTATCCCCAGCCGTCGAAGTCTCCTCGCACTCCTTCAAGCTAGACTTCCCCTGCACCAACAATTCAGCAGAATATGAAGCCTTTCTCATCGGAATGTCCTTGGCTAAACGAGCTGGAGCCACACGTCTGGAAATAAGAGGGGATTCTAAATTACTCGTCAACCAGGTGAATGCAGTATACGCACTGAAGGAAGTAACCTTGGCCCCGTACAGAGCCGAGGCACAAAAACTACTAAACTACTTCGCTGACGCGACCATAACGCATATTGGGCGCAGCGGAAACCAACACGCTGATTGCCTAGCCACACTAGCATCGAAACTGCAATTTGAAGGTTTTGAGGAAACCCTGACAGTGAAGAGACGAACCGTGGCTTCAACATGGCTTTCGCAACCCGAAAAGGATGAAGCCGACGACTGGAGAACACCAATTATCCAAGAGCTTAACAGCTCGCTTTTCCAGGGAAAGGTCAGTCTCAAAACCTTACAAAATTTCTTCATGCTCCGAGGGGTGCTATACCATCGAAACCCAGAAGGTTCCTTGTCAAGATGCCTCGGAGAAGAAGAAGCACAACAACAACTCAACCGCTTCCATGATGAAGTCTGCGGGCAAACATTAGTGGTAACACTCTATCACCGTTTGCAACGCCTTGGCTACTACTGTCCAGAAATGGAGGCTCAATCTAGGTTACTTCAAAGAAGCTGTTCCAACTGTCAAGCGCCGCCATATCAATTGGAAGTTTTCAATATTGGCCATGCTGGGGACTGGCATGAGCCATACATCAGTTACCTTCGTGATGGTGTACTCCCCACCAATAAGAAGGATGTAGCCAAGATAAAACAAAGGTCCGAGAGATTCGTATTCCACGAAAGAATCTTATATCGTAAAAGCTTTGGAGGAAGTTTGCTACGATGTTTGAGCGAAGCAGAAATCCCAATCATGCTGAAAGAGATGCACGAAGGCGAACACCAAGGAAAACGGAAATTATTTCTTCAGATACACGAGAAATACTACTGGACAACCATGGAGGATGATGCAACTGTTTTCGTCCAGAGATTCCAAAAATGCCAAATTCACGGAAACCTTATCCATCTACCGTCGACTCCCCTGCATTCAATAAGCAGTCCGTGGCCCTTTTACAGCTGGGGACTCGACATCATTGGAAAGATCAACCCGTCGTTCTCAAAGCATCACGAGTACATAATAACAACAACTGAATATTTCACCAAATGGGTCGAAGCCATACCTTTACGAGGAACTAATGGAACCACAATCGCGGCACTCATTAAGGAGTACATTATCTGCCAATTTGGCGTGCCTAAACACATCATCACCGACAACGGCACTCCTTTCGCAAACAAGCAAGTATGGGAATTACTTGAAGAATATGGAATTAGGAAAGTCTTCTCCACCGTGTACTACCCCCAAGGGAACGGACAGGCTGAAAGTACCAACAAAACTTTGATCCGAATCCTCAGTCGGACGGTGCACGATAATCCTTGGACATGGCATGAGCAATTACGAATGGCACTCTGGGCGTATCGGACATCCACAAAAAGTTCCACTGGCGCGTTGATGTAATTTTTAATGATGTTGTAGTAAGATGATTCGTTCAAGACTTGTGAAAGTAGATTTTAGACTTAATTTTAAATAAAAAATATAGGAAACTTAAATAAAAGTGATATGAAAAATATGGAGAAGACTGGGCTATGGATTCCACTAATTACCAATATCAAAGTGATTTATATTCTCTAATTATAATTATGCAAATCCTTCATTCAAATTGATTTTTAATATTGCAAAAGTTGATTTTTTAGAAATAACAATTGTAAATCGAAAGTATGGGACATCAAAACCCTAGGCTAGCATGCTCCATCAATTGAAATAACAATTGTTTGACAAAAACCATTTTATCAATTTATTTATCAAGGCAAATAATCATATAATAATTGCATAAATTAAATAAAATAGAGATTACCACATTTCATTGGCGAAATAGCTTCCTCCGTCACCCCAGAGGATGGGTTTATCTCATCATTGTGTAAACTTGCTCAAAATATTGGTTCATGCTCAAAATTTGTTTACAAAGATGAAATGGAGAGAAAATAATTAAAATCGGGTGTTTGCAACGTTTATAATTGTTGCAAAACACTGTTACAAAGAACGATAAAATTGAACTGTTGTTGTTGCTGTATCTCTGCGACCCTCGTGTGACTATCGTTGTTACTGTAGCATGAACGACTGCCTATGGTGGTATTTTGTTCTTCGTGTTCTTCAGCAGCAGCAAAAATGGTGGTTCTCTGGTGCGATTTTTTCTCTTCTGTTGTTGCTCTCCGCCTCTCCCAAACTCTCCGTCTCCCTTCAGTGATACCCTAATAGGATATTTATACTCAACAGGGACAAGAATATTCGCTCATTACTCCGGAAAATCCTTCCAATACTCGGCAGCAAAAGAAAATATTCTCGGGAATATTTTCTTCCCTTTTTCTTCTCATGCACGCGTTAAATCTCTGCAAACACGTTCCAACACGTCTCTGCTTGACTCAGAACATGGTGTAGTCTTACGAAACTCTCCAAATCCCGTGAATATCTCCATCCAGGTCGTGTTCGCATGTATCTTTGCTGCTTCACTTCAACACGGGTTCTAGCCAAATTTAATCTAACCGATGACCTATACCAATCCTGTTAGGCTCAGTCAAGTCTTCCCATGCAATTCCAGCTATTGAGTCTGGCTAAATCATCACCAAAAACTCGAACCAGAAATGTGTTCTTGCTGCCATTGTTTCCCGCAAAAACCAGCGTTTTGAAACGATGAAGATGGGTAGTCCTTATCCAACGTCTTGGGTGCCAAATAACCAGTGGGTGCTATAGACAAATGGGCTACACATAGCCGTTGGTTCTCCTTAGAAAAAGTGGGGGTACGTATAGCAAATGTCCTCCAAGGGTACTCCGAGCAACTTTTCGAGCCGAATTTTCCAACAATATTTATTTCCAAAAATACCTTCAAACACCCAAAACACCATAATAAGTACGAAATCGAGTACTAACAATACGGAACATTGAGGACAAATTAGACACAAAAATGCGTCTATCAAATACCCCCAAACTTATTATTTGCTAGTGCTCGAGCAAATCTAATTTAGAAAATAAAAATGACTACACTTAGCACGTGCAGCAAGCCGTTAAAACACTAGGTGGCCCTAGTGGCGGAGTGTTTTCTCCGGAGGGTTTACCAGAGGTGTACCCACAAAACCTTTACTCCAGACCCTAGCTATCTACGCAGAACCTTGGAAAGCACTAAAGAATCTCCTTGGTTGGCATACTCTCATTGATTACAGGAGGAAGTACCCTGATGCGAAATTCCAATTGTTGTACACGAGTTTGCACTCAGCATACTAAAATTCATATATAAGTGACAAAGCTCTACTCAGATAGTTTCTGTACATCATAACCGGAGTCAACCAATCACATGGAAAGATTAAGAAGATGGATAAAAATATGGTTAAAAGTGAACGATGTTTCCCATATCTGTCTGAAGGCCTCTGCCAAGGTGAACCTATCCTAATAGACTGAGATACCGGTCTGACTAATATCAACACAACTGGCATATACAAGGGGACGAGTGGTCGATAAACCTAACTCTAGGTCAACACAACTGGCATATACAAGGGCACCAGTGGTCGACTTTATTGAATTTATTCCGGTTGGTCTAATGGTTCAGTCTTTTTTTTTTGGTATCTCAATCACTCTATTCCACCCTGGCAAAGGTAACAACTTGAATCGTGTGCCCCACCAAATCACTTAAAAATAAAACACAAGGATTAGGATTCAACGAGATATGGCGAAACTACCATGTTTTTTTTTTAATTCTAACACCTGAGCTCTGTGCTTTTATGAATAGACTCTTTAGATGTTTCCATCTAATCAGATTGGTTCCTCAACTCCTACAACCAAGATGTTCCCATCCACTTAGATTGGTTAGTGCCAACCTTAATAAGCATAAATTTCTACGCTCTGGAGTTTATTTATTGCAACTAAAAGCTAACAAAAAGTTTCTTCCCCATCCCCAAACTTAAATCAAACATTGTACTCAATGTTTCTAATGAAAGAGCAATACCAAAAAGTAAAGTAACATGAGGAATTAGTAAATAAAGAAGTCGGAAAGATAGTACCTGGGTGAAGAGAGAAATCAAAAACCAATATACAACATACAATCGCCTCGATGGTCAATCAAGGGTAAACAGGGTCCTCCAGAGGGACCTCCTCAATATCACTTGTAGGAAAGGGCTCTAAAAAGGGTTTCAATCTCTGACCATTAACCTTCGAAGAACTACTACCATCCGGTGTCTCGATCTCAACAACTCCATGAGGAAAGACAGTGCGAACAATAAAAGGACCCGTCCACCGAGAACGTAACTTCCCAGGGAAAAGATACAAGCGGGTATCATACAGAAGAAATTTTTTACCTGGAGAAAATGACTTTCTTAAGATATTTCTATCATGCACAAGTTTCATTTTGTTCTTATACTCCTTAGCACTATCGTATGCATCTCTACGAATCTCTTCCAACTTATTGAGCTGGAGTTTCCTATGGGCTCCTGCCTTGTCGAGTGAAAAATTTAGTTGCTTAACAGCCCAATAGCTCTATGTTCTAACTCAACAGGTAAGTGACATGCCTTTCCATAAACAAGCCGATAAGGCGACATTCCAATGGGGGTCTTAAACGCAGTACGGTAAGCCCATTAGGCATCACTAAGCCTAGACGACCAGTCTTTCCAATTAGGATTAACTGTTTTCTCTAATATACGTTTTATCTCCCTGTTGGAAACTTCTACCTGACCACTAGTATGTGGATGATACGTGGTAGTTACCTTATGTGTAATACCATATTTCTTCATCAAAAGCCTAAAAGGTCCATTACAAAAGTGCGACCCTCCATCACTAATTATAGCTCGTGGTGTACCAAAACGTGTAAGTATATGATAAACACATTTTTGTGTCTAATATGATCTCAATTGTATATATTTTTAGTGCTCGACTTTGTACTTATTTTGGTTATTTTATGTCTTTATAGGTATTTTGGAGAAATAAGCATTTGCGGCGAAATTGGATCGAAAAGCGGTTTTTGTGCTCGTGGATGTGCTAAAGGGACACCAGAACTTGATAGGGGGAGGTCATCTTCTTCAAAATTCAAATGCAAAAAATGGCGGGAAAAAGTGACAACAGTTCTGGCAGATTTAGGGTTGGATTATTGGACGTGTTTTAATGAGATTCAATGGCCTATTTTCATGGGATGGACGTGATATGGATATACAATGCTAATATGGGTGATTTTATGGGCTGAATTTGGCTAGAATAGCCGGAAAAAGGAAATCAAGGTTAAGTTACACACGGGTCCCTGTTTGGAGATATTTCTGGAATTCTATGGAGATTAAAGTGCTATAAAACTTCCCAAAGATTGGTATCTATCTAAGGAAGAGTTTGAGATAAGTTTGGAATCCCAGAAACGCGTGAAACAATTTTTAGAAGAGATTATTTCCGTGACTGCCAAGAAACAAAAAAAGGAATTTAATTCAATTCGGGAGGTTTCTGAGTGATATAAAAGGATGGGTCGAGTCCCATAAATCAGAATCGAGGTCTGTCGAGAATTTGGGGTCGAGAGGAGAGCTCAGGAGGCGAGAATCAGAGATTACAGGAAGCCTGTCTCTGCTGCTGCTGCTGAAGAACAAGCGCTGCAGAACGAAGAACATCGTCTCAAATTCGCAACAGTGCTACAGTATTCTCTCTGTAACAGCTGAACAACCACATTTATCTTCAGTTAGCCACACCTCCTGTAACAGTGAACTCTGTAATGCCAGTACGTCGTTGCATATTCACTGAATCATATCATCTCTTCAATAAAAACAACTTTTGAGCCATGATTTATTCTTTTGAGCCTGTTTTTGATATGAGAAGCTAAACCCCAACACTGGGATGAAGGAGGAAGCCCTATTTCACGCATGTGGTAATTCTAATAATTCTTTTATGACTATTCGCATTGATTTTTAATCGATTTATGATTTTTATTGAATGGGTGTGATTTCGTTTGATGGTGTATGCTTGGTCTATGTATTTTTGATACATCATGCTTTTGATTTACAATCATTGCTTTTCAAAAATCTACTTTTTGGCAAAGAAGAGTCCATATTTTTAATATTTGATCTATAATTGATTGGAATTATTATTTGAATCACATGAATGGAATTTGGTGGAATCCTGAGTCTCAGTACCCCTCGATACTGTGACAACTTTATTGTATATATTTTATTAAGTCTGAAATCGAACCTTACAAGTCCGAGTTTGAACGATACTCTACTTACCACTTTCAAAACTACATCAGTATATTATCTTTCAAGAACTCAATCACAACCCTATGGTCATTGGTTTTACACGCAACCGCCTCAATCCACTTAGAGACATAGTCTACAGTGACAAGGATATATAAGTTACCAAAAGAATTAGAAAACGGACCCATAAAGTCAATACCCCACACGTCAAAGACCTCCACAACTAAAACAGGGTTCAAGGGCATCATGTTCCTACTAGAAATGGTTCCTAATTTCTGGCAACGTTCACAAGTCACACAGTAACTGTGGGAGTCTTTAAACGACGAAGGCCAATAGAATCCACACTGCAATATCTTAGCATCAGTTTTCTTAGCACAAAAGTGACCCCCACAAGCATGATCATGACAAAAGGAAATAATACTGGACTGGTCACTCTCAGGTATACATCTCCTAATAATCTGGTCTGGACAATACTTAAACAAATAAGTATCATCTCAAAAGAAGTGCTTAACCTCAGCTAAAAACCTAGAACGATCTTGTTTACCCCAATGTTGGGCATTCGACCAGTAACAAGATAGTTCACTATAGTCGCATGCCAAGGTAATTGGGTAACAAAGAACAATTGTTCATCAGGAAAGCTATACCTTATAGGAAGGGAATCATCAGGGGAACTAACAACTAGCCTAGACAAGTGGTCTGCTACAACATTTTCGGCACCCTTTTTGTCTCTAATGTCTGGAGAAAACTCTTGAAACAAAAGGATCTACCTAATCAATCTAGGTTTTGTATCCTTCTTAGACAAAAGATATTTCAAAGCAGCATGATCAGTATATATGATGATCTTAGAACCTAAGAGATAGGGTCTAAACTTGTCTAAGGAAAACACAATGGCTAACAGTTCATTCTCGGTAGTGGTATAGTTCAACTGGGCATCATTCAGAGTTTTTCTAGCATAGTAAATCACATGAAGTAATTTGTTTTCTCGCTGACCTAGCACAACACCAATAGCATAATCTGAAGCATCACACATGATCTCAAAGGGTAGATTCCAGTTGGGTGCCTGGACTATGGGGGCGGTAGTGAGTAAATTCTTAAGCTTCTCAAAAGCCTCTAAACAAGCATCATCAAAGACAAACTTAACATCTTTTGCAAGCAAATTGCAAAGAGTTCTAGAAATTAGGCTAAAATCCTTAATGAATCGACGATAAAAACCTGCATGCCCTAAGAATGACCTAATATCTCTTACGTTTTTTGGGACCTATAAAGTCTTAATAAGGTCAACTTTGGCTTTATCTACCTTTATACCCTTAAAAGATACGATATGCCCTAAAACAATTCCTGAACGAACCATGAAGTGACATTTCTCCCAATTAAGCACTAAATTCTTTTCCTTACACCTAGTCAATACTAGTGACAAATGATGCAAGCACTCATCGAAATACGAACCAAACACTGAAAAATCATCCATAAAGACCTCTAAGAACGTTCTACCATGTCAGAAAATATGCTCATCATGCAACGCTGAAAAGTCGCAGGGGCATTACAAAGCCCGAAAGGCATGCGTCTATACGCAAAGGTACCAAAGGGACAGGTAAAAGTGGTTTTCTCCTGGTCTTCTAGGGCAATAACGATCTGATTATATCCATAGTAGCCATCTAAAAAGCATTAGTGGCTATGTCCAGCTAATCTCTCTAGCATCTAGTCGATGAAGGGAAGGGGAAAGTGGTCCTTCCTAGTGATCTTGTTCATTTTACTATAGTCAATACAAACACGCCAACCCGTGGTCACTCGGGTCGGGATTAACTCATCGTTATCATTCTGGACTACAGTAATACTGGATTTCTTGGGAACAACCTGAACGGGGCTGACCCACTTACTGTCTGAAATGGGGTAGATAATGTCTACATCTAACAACTTAAGAACCTCGTTTCGAACTACCTCTTTCATATTAGGGTTTAGTTGACGTTGCATCTCCCTAGAAGGTTTGGTATCACTCTCTAAATAGATCTGATGCATACAAACAGTGGGACTTATACCCTTAATGTCAGCTATGGTCCACCCTAAAGATTCCTTGTTGTTTTGAAGGACGGTTACTAGCCTACTTTCCTGGTCACTATCCAAGATGGAAGAAATAATCACAGGCAAAGTCTAAAACGGGCCTAAAAACATATATTTCAGGGAATCTGGCAATGGTTTTAGGTCCAACTTAGGAGGCTCTTCTAATGAAGGAACTAGGATAGACTTAGTAACTGGTAGTGATTCGAACTTAGGTTTCCATCCATTACTATTATCTAACAAAGGGGTTGAATCTAACAAAGCATTCACCTTATTAATCACATTATCATCATCAAAATCAATCCCAAAATGATCTAGGCATTTCTCTAATGGATCTTCTAAAAAATTGTTTGGTAATGATTCCTCGACTAATGTTCCTATCATGTTCACCTCTTCTATGTTCGAGTCATCTAGTTCAGAGGGTAGCTTACTAATATTAAAAATGTTCAGCTCAATAGTCATATTACCAAAATACAATTTCATAATACCATTTCGACAGTTAATGATCGCATTGGATGTAGCTAAAAACGGGCGACCTAAAATTACCGGTATCTGGTTCTCTGGGTCAGGGAAAGGTTGGGTATCTAGGATAACAAAATCCACTGGACAAATAAACTTTTCAACCTCTATGAGAACATCCTCGATCACACCACGAGGAATTTTAACGTACCTATCAGCTAACTGAAGTGTCATCTGGGTAAGTTTAATCTCACCAAGTCCTAGCTTAAGGTACACATGATATGGTAGTAAGTTCACACTAGCTCCTAAGTCAAGTAACGCTTTCTCAACACGGTATTTACCTATTGTGCAAGAAATGGTAGGGGACCCTGGGTCTTTATACTTAGGAGTAGTAGTATTCTGAATAATAGAACTCACCTAACTAGCTAGAAAGGCTTTCTTCTGGACATTAAGATTTCGCATTCGCGTACACATATCCTTGAGAAACTTGGCATAAGAGGGAATCTGCTTAATTGCATCTAGTAGTGGAAGGTTGATAGTTACCTGCTTAAAAACCTCCAATATATCATTAAAATTGGACTCCCTCTTAGTTGGAATTAGCATCTGTGGGAATGGGTCTCTAGGGAAAAAGCCAGGCTCAATATGACCCTCATTGGTGTCTCTTCAGAGACTCTATCATTCTTCTCAGTTTCTGGTTCAGAAGGGTAAACTACAGCATGTTCACTATCAGGCGTGGAAACCTTGTTGTCTATCACTCTACCACTCCTAAGGGTTTTAATAGCATTCACATGATCAGATGGTCTTTCACCTATTTCATTAATTCCTCTAGGGTTGGGTTGAGTCTGACTAGGAAACTTACCTCTTTCTCTTAAAGACTCATTTATCTGACTAACCTGGGTTTTCAACTCGGAAATATCCTGAGAGTTAGCCTGACCTATTCTCTTATTTTCTTCTAAACCTTGAGCAAAAGATTACTGAAACTACACAGTGTTACGAGTTAACACAGCAAGAGACTCTTCTAAACTCATAATCTTCTTATCTGAAGGGTTCTGAAACTGTGCCGGAGCTGAAGGATTCTTAGTATAACCAAAACCTGGGGGAACCTGAGCATTACTAGACTGACCTTGATTCTGGCCCTTGGACCAAGAAAGGTTTGGATGGTTTGTCCATCCAGGGTTATAGGTTTCTGAATATGGGTCAAACTTATGTCGGTTATCAAACCTAGTGTTGTTATAAAGAGCATTGGCTTTCTCTTCAACAGCATTGCCTTCCCAAAAAGGCTCATTTCTTCCACTACTACCACTAGAATGACCTAATTCTAAGGCTTCTAACCTTTTGGCTATAGATACTATTTTGGCATCTGACTCATAAGATCCTTCTACCCTATTAACATTTCCTCTACTTAGAAGAATTGTTTTCTGGGTTTCCCTACTATTTTCCCATTGTTGGGTCTTATCGGCGATTTCATTCAAAAATGTCATCACTTCATCAACAATTTTATTCTCGAACCCACCTGTGCATAAGGACTCAACCATGGTTGCTGTTGAATAATCTAAACCCTCGTAAAGGATCTGAACTAACCTAACCTTCTCCAAACCATGATGAGGACATTGAGATATCAAGTCATTGAACCTTTCTAAGTACCTATATAAAGATTCTCCCTCTTGTTGGGCAAAAGTACATATTTGCGTCCTAATAGACGATGTTTTATGCTTTGGGAAAAAACTTATGTATAAAGGCAGAAGTAAGTTGGTCATACATTTCAATTGACTCAGAGTCCAAACTATACAACCAAGATTTGGCTTTATCTTTTAAGGAAAAGGGGAATAACCTAAGTTTCAACGCATCCTCACTTAGGTTTTTAATTTTCAGAGTACTACAAACTTCCTCAAATTCCCTAACATGAAAATAGGGGTTCTCATTCTCCTTCCATAAAAACATTGGGAGCATCTGTAAAGTCCCAGTTTTCAGTTCATAATTTGCCTCGGTTTTAGCTAACTTGATACAAGACGGACGAGAGGTCCTAGTTGGGTTTAGCAAAGCTTTCAAAGTTGCCATTTCTGGCACTACCAAAGGACTAGGAGTACTAGGGGTACTTTCCTCACGAAGACACAGATTCTCAAAACTGAAGTTTCCAAAAACGGGGCTCTCAAAAGAAGAGTCTTCGAACTCCCCGCCTTCACAAGAAGAACTACTAGGTTTGTCACTAATCAAACGACCTAGAGTGTTTCTTTTCCAAGCCCGTTTAAAAACTTCGGGCATACACTAGAAAAACAAAAATAAAAAGAAAAGTCCTAAAAAGAAAGGGATGTTCTATGCAAACACAAACAAGGCTGACTCCACCACAGCAAACCTACTGATTTCTAGCAAACAAAAAGCATGATGCCTCCACTTAGATTGTTTCTAGACCATCTTCTAATCTTTCGAACGGGAATTCATTACAATTTAAGAAAACCCCTCTGGAATCAATCCAAGTTAACGTAAGTTGAATAGAGGCGAGGGAAGCTCGATGGAGCTTTGATACCCAAGGCCTCACCGATATTACAAGGCGGCGCAGTCACGCATTCAAATTACAAAAACCGTCAAGAATTTCGAAGTATGCTTAAAAGAGTAACCAATATTTTTCGAATGACTTTCCTATTAATCTCGTTACCCTATCGGTCTCGTTCTAGTCAAAATTTTAGGCTTAGGTTCGCGTTTGGTGTCGTTTTCCTAAGGCGGGCAAGAAGAGAACGGTGATGAAATCCAAACCCTTATCTTGTATGGCCAGTCCTTGCCCTTTACTAGGAAATTAAAGCAGCCGTTTTCAAGTCCTCAACATATATGCATACGAAGGAAGACAGTAACTCGCTGACAGAGGATTCGCGAGTGTTTCGACAAACTTACCTCCCGTACCAGATGGGGGATTAACCTTTGTAGTTGACTCGGGCCACGACTCCTATGTTATGTACGAACCCGAGGGGCCGAGGTGATATCGTAATCACCGTCCTTCTCTGTAAACAGTTTATACTTAAACTACCCTTCCGTAGGGTTTAAAAATAATGTCCCAAAATTTAAAGTCCAAAAATATAAAGTGCAAAAGAAAAAGAAAGTCTAAAAGAAAATCTACAAAAATAAAAATGTCTTTTTTTTCTCTTTTTTTTTATAAAATAAAGAAAATCTTCTTCTTTCGCTCCTTTCGCTTTGCCTTTCACTCGAAGTCTTTAAGTATTCACCAAAAGCTTTGGCAAAATTTTCTTTCGCTCCAAATTCCGAATTCTGTAAGAAAAAGACAAAAACCCAAAAACGTAAAGAAGAACAAATAAAATAAAAACCTAAAAAAAAATAATCTAAAAACTCTAGCCTAAAGACAAGTACGCATCGGCGGCGCCAAAAATTGATGTAATTTTTAATGATGTTGTAGTATCGTTCAAGACTTGTGAAAGCAGATTTTAGACTTAGTTTTAAATAAAAAATATAGGAAACTTAAATAAAAGTGATATGAAAAATATGGAGAAGACCGGGGCTATGGATTCCACTAATTACCAATATCAAAGTGAATTATATTCTCTAATTATAATTATCCAAATCCTTCATTCAAATTGATTCTTAATATTGCAAAAGTTGATTTTTTAGAAATAACAATGGTAAATCGAAAGTATGGGACATCAAAACCCTAGGATAGCATGCTCCATCAATTGAAATAACAACTGTTTAACAAAAACCATTTTATCTATTTATTTATCAAGGCAAATAATCATATAATAATTGCATAAATTAAATAAAATAGAGATTACCACATTTCATTGGCGAAATAGCTTCCTCCGTCACCCCAGAGGATGGTTTTAGCTCATCATTGTGTAAACTTGCTCAAAATATTGATTCATGCTCAAAATTTGTTTACAAAGATGAAATGGACAGAAAATAATGAAAATCGGGTGTTTGCAACTTTTATAATTGTTTCAAAACACTGTTACAAAGAACGATAAAATTGAACTGTTGTTGTTGTATCTCTGCGACCCTCATGTGACTGTCGTTTTTACTGTAGCATGAACGACTGCCTCTGGTGGTATTTTGTTCTTCGTGTTCTTCTTCAGCAGCAGAAATGGTGGTTCTCTGGTGCGATTTTTTCTCTTCTGTTATTGCTCTCCGCCTCTCCCAAACTCTCCGTCTCCCTTCAGTGATACCCTAATAGGCTATTTATACTCAACATGGACAAGAATATTCGCCCATTACTCCGGAAAATCCTTCCAATACTCGGCAGTAAAAGAAAATATTCTCGGGAATATTTTCTTCCCTTTTTCTGCTCCTGCACGCGTTAAATCTCTGCAAACACGTTCCAACACGTCTCTGCTTGACTCAGAACATGGTGTAATCTGACCAAAATCTCAAAATCCCGTGAATATCTCCATCCAGGTCGTGTTCGCATGTATCTTCGCTGCTTCACTTCAACACGGGTTCTAGCCAAATTTAATCGAACGGATGACCCATACCAATCCTGTTAGGCTCAGTCAAGTATTCCCATGCAATTCCAGCTATTGAGTCTGCCATTGTTTCCCGCCAAAACCAGAGTTTTGAAACGATGAAGATGGGTAGCCCTTATCCAACGTCTTGGATGCCAAATAACCAGTGGGGCTATAGACAAATAGGCTAAACATAGTCGTGGGTGCTCCTTAGCAAAATTGGGGGTCCGTATAGCAAATGTCCTCCAGGGGTACTCCGAGCAACTTTTCGAGCCGAATTTTCCAACAATATTTATTTCCAAAAAATACCTACAAACACCCAAAACACCATAATAAGTACGAAATCGAGTACTAACAATACGGAACATTGAGGACAAATTAGACACAAAAATGCGTCTATCACGCCTCTCCCTACTCCCTTGTTTACGGTGCATACGCCATCTTCCCAGCAGAAGTTAAAATCCCATCGGCTAGGATTTCCGAAGCAGGCGGAGTTCGATGGAATGAAGCTGAAGCATTGAGTGCCAGGGTAGCAGAATTGGACATTGTAGGTTCCAGAAGATCCAAGGCGGAAGAGCACGCACGAGCGTACAGAAATACGGTTTCCAGAGCATATACCAAAACCGTGAAGCCTCGGATTTTTCAAGTGGGAGATTTGGTACTGAAGACTGCCAAACACATCCAGCAAGACGCGTCTGCACCAAAATTCTCCGCAAAGTGCGAAGGGCCTTATATAGTCACGAAAGCGTACAACAGTGGGTACTACAAGGTCATTAAAGAAGACGGAGGAAAACTGGAAGCGGTCATCAACGGAAAGTGGCTTAAGGCATACTACGCCTGACCGCCACCTCGCGCCCCGCCATATCACAAGCACGGATAGCCAAGCATCTTTCCCCTTTTCTTCCACATCTCAATTATCAAGTTTCTTTTTCTTTGTTTGATTGAAGCAAATCAATGAAATTCTCTTATTCTTTCAAAAAAAAAAACCGACACGAAAAAAAAAAATGATTAATACCCAGAAAGAAACCAAACATCTCACAACTACATAACTCAGAAAAGCCCATCCAACAGATTTTAATCCCTCGAAAGCATCATCTTTAACCGGCTTTGATACCCTTCAGTCCTACTCTTCAAGTTCCAGATTGACTCTTCCACCTTCTGTGACTCCATGGCCAGAGATTTCTCCTCTTCCATAATAGCTTTCGCAGCAGGAACCACGCCAGCAAGAATACCGGCTCAGCCGACCTTCACAATATCAAGATGATACCGCAACCAACTAACGTTGAACTTCAAGGATTCACAGGTAGACACCATGTTCTCCCACTTTTGAATAGTTGATTCCGCGACAGCACTGATAGATATACTTTCCATTTCGGCGACCATAGGAAAGAGACAATTCACTGTAGAAACCAAGGAAGACGAAAATATTGCACCACGCTCCTGGTGGCGATGTGGCCATATATCCTCCATATCTTTGTGTAAAGAGTCACGAATTCTTTCCGCACCAGAAACCCACCGACGTTCCGGTAGTTAGAGGAAAGACACTTCATGGGGGTTCCGAACGACAAACCTGCATTGGGATACTCATGACAAGAAATTCCTAAGTCGGCGTTCTCCAGATCTGCAGCAGTTGACGGGATCGGGCTCGAAGCAAAAGAGGTAACCAAATCATCCTCATCAACGATGGTGACGCATGCTCCGACAGGATATCTCTACACAGAAAAAAAAACTTTTGTCATTCATCAGTAAACAATGAAACATCTGTCGGTCAATGAAAACATACCGGTATAATCTTCTTGACTCGGATGATTCGGATAGGGGAATCGTTGCAAAATTCAGGCCTCACGCGTTTGACTAGAGAATCTAGCTGGCTCGAGGATGATTCACTTCTGATTGACATGATGAAGAGATACAAACTCAATAAGAGGAAATCTTTGTTGTAAAACGGGGAAGACGATGCAGATTCACCGGCATAAATACTATGGAAACTCTAAAGGAAGAAAGAGAAACAGATGCTGAGTAAACAGAACGTGATTGCATCACGGCTGAGAAATCAGCCTCAAAAGAAACCCCTCACCAAAACCCAAATGAAAGACAAACAAAGGAAACATGAGGGCGTGATACTTTGGCATTTGAATGAGGAAAGGATTTCTTATTTGAACTACGCATGGAAAGAGGAAACCAGGCCCGCAATGGAAAGATTCACGGTATCAACACGCCACGCTAACGCCCAAGTCATGTCGTTCCAACACCCGCGCCAAGTTTGCGCTAACAGCTTTCTTCCAAGCCGACTAACACCAACTATTCGTTGAGCCAGAACCTCCGCGTTTTCCAGCCCGACAGAGATGATGCGCGACCAAGCCAAGCCGACAGTCTACATCTCAACTAGTAACCGTTTCTACCATTTCATGGTCTAGCCAGCAATACCACAAGTAGAATCAATGCAAGGCCGCCAACACGAGAATCACAAACTCTCCGTACCTCTCGAAAAAAGGTTAGCCGGGTCTTCCTGACCATCTTCCCACGCCTTATCACTTTGGTTTTGTCCTTGCCATCACCATCTTATGCTTACCTCGCAACAAAGCTCCCGTTCCGAGCTAAGTAGGGGACCTAATGTTGATGGTAGTTTTTAGCTTAGGGTTAAAATCGTAAAACCGTACATATGATATGACGTCACTACGACCACCAGCGCATTTATTGAATCAATCAACATGCCTACGTAAGAATTACCAGGGTACCTTTTTTTTTATATACATGTGTCATGTTCCACGGCAGAACCCTTAGCATTGAACGACATCGTCTATACCAAACCCTAATTCTCATGCCACCGTGCCATTGGAAAACCATGCCAACCACGTCTCCGCCCCAAGGCATGCCAACCATGCCAGCAGCACCACCGTGCCAATGGAAAACCATTTCAGCCACGTCTCCGCGCCAAGGAATGCCAACCATGCTAGCCTCACCACCGTGTCAATGACAAACCATGCCATCCATGTCTCCGCGCCAAGGTATGCCAACCATACCAGCCGCACCACCGTGCCAATGGAAAACCATGCCAGCCACGTCTTCGCGCCAAGGCATGCCAACCATGCCAGCCGCACCACTGTGCCAATGGAAAACCATACCAGCCACGTCTCCGCGCCAAGGTATGCCAACCATGCCAGCCACACCACCGTGCCAATGGCAAACCATGCCAGCCACGTCTCCGCGCCAAGGCATGCCAACCATGCCAGCAGCACCACCGTGCCAATGGAAGACCATGCCAGCCACGTCTCCGCGCCAAGGCATGCCAACCATGCTAGCCTCACCACCGTGCCAATGGCAAACCATTCCATCCACGTCTTCGCGCCAAGGCATGCCAACCATGCTAGCCGCACCACCGTGCCAATGGCAAACCATACCAGCCACGTCTCCGCGCCAAGGCATGCCAACTATGCCAGCCGCACCACCGTGCCAATGGCAAACCATGCCAGTCACTTCTCCGCGCCAAGACATGCCAACCATGCCAGCCGCACCACCGTGCCAATGGAAAACCATGCCAGCACGTCTCCATGCCGAGGAATGCCAACCATGCCAGCCACACCACCGTTCCAATGGCAAACCATGCCAGCCACGTCTTCGCGCCAAGGCATGCCAACCATGCCATCCGCACCACAGTGCCAATGGAAAACCATGCCAGCCACGTCTCCGCGCCAAGGCATGCCAACCATGCCAATCGCACCACCGTGCCAATGGAAAACCATGCCAGCCACGTCTCCGTGACAAAGCATGTCAACCATGCCAGTCGCACCACCGTTCCAATGGCAAACCATGCCAGCCACGTCTCCGCGCCAAGGCATGCCAACCATGCCAGCCGCACCACATGTGCCAATGGCATGTCGTGCCAGCCACATCTCCGCTCCAAGGCATCCCAACCATGCCAGCCACGCCACCGTGCCAATGGAAAACCATGTCAGCCACGTTTCCATGCCAAAGCCATGTCGGCCCCGCTACATGCCGCTTGCTACAAAAACGAAGGGTTGCAACAATCAACGACCACCCTTCCATCTGAGATGCATATCTTAGCCGTCCAAGGTCGCCAGCTAACGCGTGGTAACCTTTGGCCCAACGCCAAACCCCAATTTTGGCCGCGCCCAAACTAATGCCAAACCCTAGTTTTTGGCCGCGCCTAACTATGCCAAAATCCTAGCTTGGTCACGCCTAAACCGTGCCAAAGCCATGCCGGCCACGCCTTCATGCCGCTGGCTGCCAAAACGATGGGTTGCAATGATCAACGACCACCCTTCCATCTGAGATGCAGATCTTAGCCGTCCAAGGTCGCCAGCCTATCCGTGGTAACCTTTGGCCCAACGCCAAGCCCCAATTTTGGCCTCGCCCAAACTAATGCCAAACCCTAGTTTTTGGCCACGCCTAACTATGCCAAAATCCTAGCTTGGTCACGCCTAAACCGTGCCAAAGCTATGCCGGCCACGCCTTCATGCCGCTGGCTGCCAAAACGAAGGGTTGCAACGATCAACGACCACCCTTCTATCTGAGATGCAGATCTTAGCCGTCCAAGGTCGCCAGCCTACGCGTGGTAACCTTTGGCCCAACGCCAAGCCCCATTTTTGGCCGCGCCCAAACTAATGCCAAACCCTAGTTTTTGGACGCGCCTAATTATGCCAAAATCCTAGCTTTGTCACTCCTAAACCGTGCCAAAGCCATGTCGGCCACGCCTTCATGCCGCTGGCTGCAAAAACAAAGGGTTGCAACGATCAATTGACACCCTTCCATCTGAGATGCAGATCTTAGACGTCCAAGGTCGCCAGCGTACGCGTAGTAACCTTTGGACCAACGCCACGCCCTAATTTTGGCAGCTCCCAAACTAATGCCAAACCCTAGTTTTTGGCTGCGCCAAACTATACCAAAATCCTAGCTTGGTCGCGCCTAAACGTGCCAAAGCCATGCCGGCCACGCCTTCATGCCGCTGGCTGCCAAAACAAAGGGTTGCAACGATAAACGGCCATCCTTCCATTTGAGATGCATATTTTAGCCTTCCAAGGCTGCCATCTAACGCGTGGTAACCTTTGGCCCAACGCCAAGCCCTAATTTTGGCCGCGCCTAACTATGCCAAAATCCTAGCTTGGTCACGTCTCCATGCAGGCCCGCTACATGCCGCTGGCTGCCAAAATGAAGGGTTACAACAATCGACGGCCACCCTTCCATCTGAGATACAGATCTCAACCGTCCAAGTTCGCCACCCAAGGTACGCTAACCATGCCGCACCACATATGCCAATAGCATGCCGTGCAACCTCTCTGCACCAAGGCATGCCAACCATGCCACATGTTCCAATGGCATGTCATGCCATCCACATCTCCACACCAAGGCATGCCAACCATGCCACATGTGCCAATGGCATGCCGTGTCAGCCAAATCTACATGCCAAGGCATGCCAACCCCACCACTGTGCCAAAACCATGCCAGACTTTCCTTCACGACATTGGCTGCCAAAACGAAGGGTTGCAACAATCGACGGTCTCCCTTCCATCTAAGATGCAGATCTTAGCCGTCCAAGGCTACCAGCTAAAGCATGGAAACCTTTGGCCCGACGCCAAGCCCTAATTTTGGTCGCGCCCAAACAATGCCAAAACCCTAGTTTTTGGCCACGCCTAAACTATGCCAAAATCCTAGTTTGTCCATGCCTAATCATGTTAAAGCCATGCCGGCCATGCTTTCATGCCACTGGCTACCAAACGAAGGGTTGCAATAATCAACGGCTACCCTTCCTCTCAAGATGCAAAATCTCGACCGTCGAAGGTCACCACCGAGCCGGCAAGTCTCTCAAGCTCAACTTGCCAAACAACAGCAGCATGCTACATGTTTTCCACGAAAACACTCGACACATCAACACATGTCACAAACTGGGAGATGCTCATTGGGGTATTAGTTTGGTGGTTTACAGCGTGCGGCGTACACTACGCCCGTTACAAGACAGCGTCATTAGGATGAGGTGGTTAGTAAATACAGGGAGTAATGGTGAAACGCTTTCCTTCATTATGGAACATCAATTCCAGGCGTTACCGGTTACACTACAAAATTAATCAGCTTTAGCCACGATATATATCCGTGGCTATAACCCAAAAAACCGTGGCAAGAGATAAATTGCCACGACAACTCTGACGTTACTAATTGTCCAGTGGATAATAGTTTTTGCCACGACTCTAGCCACGGTTTATGTTGCTTGGCTATCGGTTCCAGATTATTTGCCACGCATTAGCTGTGGCTAGTTAGGAGATTCAAGATTCACACGTTTTTATCTATTAACCACGGAAATATACGTGGCTATTGGTTCAGCTAGTTTCTACTGTACTGTGTTAACAGAAGTCTATTTGTTCTCTTTATTTTAACTAGTTTCAAATGGAGCTAAAAGACAGTTTAGAAATATAAGAAATTCCAAAACATCATTCGTTCAAACAAATATTTATAAGGTCATAATTCATACATCCAAACAACAAGAAAAGCTAAATAAAAATAGAAATGCAAGTCTAATGTTGACTTGTTGAGTTTCCATCCAACAATCTAATTTAACATTAAAACATAAACTTAAAATGAGTGAACCAATGAATGACGCAGCATTCCTTCTCTTCTAATGTCCATCAACAAGTATCTTCCGACACAGAATTCACTTCCAATGCCAATGATGTAGCATTCGTTCGCTTCCTATGCCCATCAACAAGTATCTTCCGACACAGTATTCACTTCCAATGCCATTTAGCAAAACCTACAGCATAAAATACAGTTACACATCACTGTAAACTCAACACAAACACAAGATACACATAAACCTTATCTCTTAAACACTGCCAAGAAACCATGCTCAGATTGGTATATGTACGAAGTTCACCACGTAGACTGTCAAGTCTAAAACTATATAATAATGGTTGACGAGGTAAATAACAGCTATGGAGTTATGTTTAACTATTGCAATGACATTCTAAAACAATAATATATTATTAAATAAAAACCAAGTAGAAGAGGCATCGAAAATGAAGCTCCAATTTGGGTATTGACCCTTTTGGTAGCCATATGGGTTCAGCTAAAACAAAATCTTTCTTATGTGAAACTTATTCAGTTTCATTGAATTCACATCATGCAACTCTTAGGAAGACCTCTTCCTGTGTTGTAATACAGATTCCATAACTTCAATCCTACACCAAATATATATATGTGATCGGTTCATATTATGCATTAATTAATAACCAACAACGGAGGTGTTTTATATAAGTTAAGGCCTGCCAATAGTTATATATGTGATTCAGATGTAATAAACATTAGCCAAGTGTGTAACAAATATGGATCCATAAAATAAATACGAGAGTAATATGCACTTTGAATCCATGAAGTCCACCACAGCATACCTTAATAATTTGTGAAAGCACAGCCTGCACCACATGCTGAAAATGAAAATCCAGAGGGAGATAAGTGATGTCACTGGAAAAATGACAACTCCAATGTAATGAATAGAGTGACAGGAAATTTAAGAAAACCAAATGTACAATCGAATTACGAGAGACTGAAATGGATACATAATTAAACCCTTTCCTTGAATAAAATCTTGGGTGCCATTGTTTACCACTTCACATCCAATAGCTTTGGCAAATTTTAGACAGCATATATGATTTTTATTCCTTCCCAATGGTGTGGTACCCTTTTAGCATCGATTCGTCGATAGTCCCAGGGATCTCCACATTGATAATATAACCACACTAAAAAGTAGTAGACCATTGAACACTACTAATTTCATTGGCACGAAAACAGATATATATATCTCTAAAGTTTAGCATATGATAATGGCTACATAGAAAAAAATATCATAAAAAAACTCCATCTTTCGGAACTTCGAAAAGATCATAAGTCAAAGATCTACAGGAAGGCAATTCTCTATAAATATATCTGTTGATATGAGAAACATAGATGACTTTTCAAATTCACCAAGTGTATACAATAACCTCATAGCCAGCCTAGAGAAAGGTAGATAAGTTCTTTGCACCACCAACACCTGCCCTAGTACTTGTATGGGCTAGCTTACATTTTCAAATACACCTAAGCAATGATGATTAACCAATTTTAATTTCATTTATTAAAAGAGAAAACTTTGACAAAAAGAAAAGAATAATTCATCTCCGCCGATATACATACCAGTATCATATCAGAATCCTTGAATCTCAATTTCTACCTGATGTTCTCCTTGTCCCAAATTAATTTCTACCTGTAAATTAAAGGTAAAACTTAGATGGCTACAACCTAAGAAAATCGATTGAATTGAAATCTCAACAAAAAATCAGTATAAAATAGAAATCCCAATAAATGAATTCCTCTGAAAACTAATAAATTGATGATTGAATTCAATTAAACCACGAAGAATTTCAATTTTCTCACCTTTAGAAAGATTTCAAAATCAACTTCTTCATTCAATCTCCCATTAGAATCAACCAAAAACGAGGTTATCTTCATCAATAAGATTTTCGCAAACAATCCCTAGTTTCGACACCAGTAAATCTTCTAACCTTGCATTTCCCAGATCTCTTCTCAATAAAGTATATTTCGGTGAAGACATTATTTGATTCTTTACCTCGAACCTGTACTAATATCAAAGGCACAGTTTAAATTGAAGAAGATAAACTAAAATACTGCTACAAAACCCTAAGTTTAGAAAATCAAAAGAAAGACCTAAAATATACACAAATCCTAACTTAATTGTAGGATTTCCTTTTACCTGTAGAGAGATTTGAAGTATGGGTGTTTTCTTTTTATATGAGACATGGTCGAAGAACAAGAGGAAGAAAAGAGTTCAGGGGTACTGGAGAGTGGGGAGTTACAACTTACGAATGGGTTGTTCGTAATTTATGGAAAACGTGGGTTGCTCGTGTGAACTTGGATTAGCTACGGCGATACCTTTCATGCCATAACAAAATGTCTATAATACCCACGGACCCACTTGGCCGTGGCTAGGGCCATTTGGTAGATTCATCCCTTATAAAACTGGACTCGTGGGAAATTATCACTTGGTCGTGGCAAATGAGATATCTATTTTCCACGAGTATCAATTAGGTGTGGCAATATGTGATCAATAGCCACGGATCCTTAAATTCGTGGCAATAGGGTCGTGGCAAAAACTCAGTAATTTTGCAGTGTTACCACCTCCTCCCATTTACTCATCTGTTTCCATTTCTTACGAGACCAGAGTACGTTTCACTTAGACTTGTATGAATAGGTCTTACCTATTTCCACCGAACAACAAGTTTTGGTCAGGAACATACAACACTCAGAAAACATTTGTTAGCTTTCCCATATGTTAGATTTCCACCTTCTGATACAAGTCGTTGAACAACTACTCTTCCAGAATCAACTATTCTGGTCTCAACACTCTCTTCGCTTCCATCCCCAAAACCAACCTTTCTCCTTCACTTTGTGACCGAAGCAAGTCTGGAATTACCATTTCTTGGTTTAGGACGGATTTGTACAGATTGATCTCTCGAATCTAAAGTACTCCATAATAGACACATTTTTGTGTCTAATTTGTCCTCAATGTTCTGTATTGTTGGTACTCGATTTCGTACTTATTATGGTATTTTATGTGTTTGTAGGTATTTTTGGGAAATAAACATTTTTGGAAAATTCGGCACAAAAAGTTGCTCGGGGCACCCCCGGAAAAGTACTAAAGGCACCCTCATTTTGGATAAGGCACCCTAGCTGTTAAAGACGCCCATACTCTGGATAGGGGGCAACCATCATCTTCCTCATTTGAAACTGAATTTTGGCGGGAAACTTGTTTCTCACTTGCATAAATTTTTTTTCGAGATTTGAGGACATTTTAGAGAGACTCAATGGCTGAGAATTGTTGGGATGATGTGACTGGTCTTAACAGACATGGTATGGCTTATTTTGTAGGATAAAATTGGCTAGATTCTCGTGTTGAAGAAGACAGATGCGTACGTGCATGGGAAGATATTCTTCATTAAACTCATGGATATTTGGTCGGATTTTCTCTTGTTTTGGATATATACCAGCCTGTTATACTACAACAGGGTTGGTAAGTTCTTTCAATTAGATCAAAGAGGAAGATACACAGAATCTCGTGAAACAGGGGAAGAAAATATTCCCGAGAAAATTTTTCTTCAATACCGAGTAATGGAATATTTGCTGGAGTTATGGAGGATTATTTTCGGTTATGAGAGGCTATTTAAGGTGTACGTAGAGAAGCAGGGGGAGAAATGGAGCGTTAGGGGGAAGAACAAAATGGAGAGAAATCAAGTTTGAGAAACCTGCTGCTACTGCTGCCATTGATGAACACGAAGAACATAAGACGCCTGTAGACAATCGTTCATGCTACAGTGACAGTGACACATTAGTTGTATCGTTCTTTGTAACAGTTAGTTTGTAACAGGCATAATTGTTACAAACCCGGTTTTTCATCATTTCTCCCTTTTTCATCATTTGTAAACCATTTTTGAGCATAAATAAATTCTTTGAGAGGGTTTTCAACATGATGAGCTAGACCCCATCGCTGGGACGACGGACGAAGCTGAATTTCATCATGTGGTAAATTTAATTAATTCCTTATTTACTTTTTGCACCGATTATAAATGATTTATGATTTCTATTAATCAATTGTTATCTTGTTTGATAGCGTATGCTTAGTCTTAGGTGCTTTTGATATATTATGCTTGTAATTTACAATTGATGTTTTACGAAATCTATTTTGGCAAAGAATAGAGTTAATATTTCTTGTGATTGGAGCTGTAATTGCCTAGGATTAATTTCTGAACCACTTGAATATGAAAAACAATGAAATCCCGAGTCCCGGTGAATTCTTCATCCCGTGACATATTTTGTATATAATTTCTTATTTTTATATTTAAGCCTAGAAATCAATCTCAACTAAGTCCGAGTGAACGACAACTCTATTTACCACTATCAAAATTAAGATCACTCCCTTGCAGTACATTGTTTAGGGTTTAGACTCGTTTCTCACCCACAACACACAAAATTACCGAAACCAACATAAACTGTTTTCACCCTCAAACACCTGGTTTCTAACTAGAGGCGATTCTCTCTTAACTTAGGTTTTCAGTTTTACTGAATAATATAATTAGGTTTAATGACTTAAAGAATTCGCTAAGGGATTCGTGAATCCAGGTCCGAATATCTTATCTTTGATAGTTCGTGTATCCTGATCTTGTTACTGTTGATTGAGCCTTTAGCTCCAACAGGTAAGATTGATAGATATCACAAAGTTCTTCGTCTCAGACTTTCTTATTCCACGAGACATTACCTCTATCACGATATTCTTAATTGATATCGAGTAGTTGTTTCTTGTGAGGTGAATAATACTCTAGGCTTCTCTTTAGGAGTCGTAAGTACCGGATTTTGAGGTTTGCTGGACCTAGTCCACTGCAAACGATTTCATATCTCACGTGATCTAATGATCAAATGGAAATCAAAATAGGCTTATCTGTGGGAGACAAATTGGTTTAAAGTCTTCACTTAGGTTGAGGCAACTCTTAGGCTGTAAAGGACGTCAGCTAAGGGAATCAATTACGCAGAATCTTGTGAGATTCAAGAGGAGTAAGGAGCGTGACTAACTAAATCGTGGTGATGGTGGGTTCGGTCTCAACTACATTCCATTTCGAAGTTATTTATAGTAGGATAGATTCTGTAGCGGCTTAATACAGTTTGATGTTCATATTTGGACGAGGTCCCGGGGTTTTCTTGCAGTTACGGTTTCCTCGTCAACAAAACTTATGGTGTCTGTGTTATTTATTTTTTGTAATATATTTGTGTATCTATACAATTGAAATCTCACAGTTTGTACGTTAATCAATTAAAGTAGATATATCCATCCTTATTTTTTGGATACGACTTGATTGATCTTTGGAATCATCCAAGTACTCTCGCGGTATAATCAGGTTCACAGACTTGTTTATGTTTTGCTACTGATTGTGTGTGTGTGAGAGAGAGAGAGATAGAGATAGAGATAGAGAGAGATAGACTCTTTATATTATTTCTTGATTGAAATTCATTAAGTTATAACTCTCAGAATTGTATTTGAGTTTAGTCTATACAGGTTGCCGAACAAAAAAGTTGGTGGTGTACTTGTACCCTCAGTCTTTTCAGTGGTTTTGTTTAAATTTTCTTATTGATGACGCTATACCATCAAAGGTCATCAAATTTTTGTGTTATGTTTTCTTTGGTAGCAAATAACCATTAATGGAAGACGATGGTCAACAATGAAAAAGTGAGGGTTTTATTAAAAGAAGAGAAAAGGAAAAAAGTAGATAGAAACATGCTTGCTTGATGTTAGACTTGTTTTATCGTTTTTATTTATTCTCCTAAAATTGTATTCAGTAACCGAAATTATTTATTTTTATTTGAGAAACATCAGATTTGCACAGAGAAGGCAATGATGGTAGAGAAAAATGGTTTCTTTTCCCCACTGGAGAAAAATTTTCGCCATTTTATGTTTTTTATTGTGTGACTTGGAAAAGATAAAATTCACATCCCTCCTCCACGTAATTTACCACATCACAAACGTTGTTATTCAAGTTGTTATTGAGCATGTCATGTAGCAAAATTGTAGTTGTACCCTCAGAGGGACTAATGTTGTTTACAGCCTTAAGAGAAATAGTTATATCTTTTTCGGAATTGTGTTCATTATCAAATATCTTAACTTACCAACTAGATCACTCTTTGTTAGTGTTGAACGATCGTTTGCTTCTGTGATGGCATATTTTTTAGACTTATATCTTGATGGTAGAGACTTGAGAATTTTACACACAATACATTTCTCTGTAATAAGTCTTCCTAATAAATGTGAAGAGTTAATTATCTGAGAGATTTTTTGGTTAAATTCACTAAAGGTTTCATCTTCAGACATACAAAGGTTTTCCCAGACGGATACTAGGTTTTGAAGCCTTGCTTTTTTCTCTACGGTATCCCCTTCGAATACAATATGCAAATTATCCCAAGTTTCTTCCGAAGTTCACATGTAATCAATCCATTGCAATTATACCTTGCAACACTTATTTCAGCATCGCCATATGTAGCTATGTCTCAAGCAACAATATTTCTCCTTCTCGAACTGTTGAAGGATTATACCCTTTTACAACAACAAGCCATGTATGAAAATCACGAGCTTGAAGAAAAGATCGGATAACTATTTTTTACCATAAGTAATTTGTGTCATCAAATCCTGGTGGAAGGTGAAGTGAACTTGGTTGACAAAATCTCAAATTCATGTCTATAGGTTCGGACCGCTATGAACACAGACTTATTAGGTCTTTACGGTGTTTGCCTGCTCTGATACCAATTGAAAAGGAGAGGGTAACTAGTACACCACCAACTTTTGAACCTATATGGACAATCCTTGTACGATTTATACGTTTGGTTACGAAACTGTATTTAAGATTTTTTAACAAGGTAAATTAGTATATACCCAAACTGTTCACGAACGAGATTCCAACAAGAACAAGTTTTGTAATCTATATTTCAAGATACGAATTCAACAAGAATGAGTCTCATAGGTTCTTTACAGTTAAGTTTAATACTATCTAGGTTTAAATATGTATAACCTGTGATATTTCAATTATAAAGATAAAACAATCTAATGCAGAAAAGAAACAGATACCAGAAGTTTTTTATTAACGAGGAAACTACAACCTTGTAGAAAAACCCCGGGACCTAGTCCAGATTGAACACATACTGATTTAAGTTGTTATACCAATTACGTACTACCAAGTTTCGGACTAACTATAATACCTACTTCAGTTATATTCGTGCACCTGTAAAACGCCCAGCAGAATACGATTCTCTATAGGAATTTCTTCTGTGAATCATCTAGTAGAACACCAATCCTCTTTAGAATATTCACTTGAAAATCTTCTATAAGAACGTTAATTATCTTTATAAGATGATCTTTAACAATTAGGGTTCGTACGTTCCATGACCTAATTGATTCTTCCTTACAAGACCACGTAAAGATAATCTAGAGATATCTTGATCTATCAAATCTAGGGTTTGTGATAAACACCTAGAAATTGGTTCCCTAACTACCAAAAAAAAATAACTTTCCTGTTTTACTATCCCAAAGTAAAGTCTTTTGGAATCTCACTCTTGTTCATAAAGAACAAAGATATAGAAAACAACCTTATGCAACACAAACAAAATTTTATAAGGGATGATTTGTGTGGTTACTTGAAACCTCTATTTATAGTGAATGATTTGGAAACAAAGATACATTGTCTAGGAAATGAAACACCAAGTGCCTTTAGTCACATAGTAACGGTTTTAGATCGTGAACTGTTACCAGAAGACATATAAGTGTTGCCCCAATAAATCACTCATAAGTTCTTCGTCATAACTCGGAATCGAATGATTCTTGGCTCGTTGGATTCATGTTTTTATTCATTAAATTATAAGGACCTTTCTTGGGACAAATGTCATCCTCACAAAATCTTATGCTCAAATATCCTCGAGTGTACATTTAAATATATATTTACTGTACGTCATATGAATTATCCCATAAAGTGAGCACTTGTTTAAATTTATAGAGAGGCATAGTAAACAAAAGAATCACGTGATTCTTACTTTTAATGAAGTTCTCTAAGATCTATTCATGTAGTCTTCAATCTACATTCTTTAAGGATATATTTGATTCAATACTCTGTTACTTAAACCTAATCTAGCCTGAAATTGACTAAATGAAGAATGCGTTTTAAAATCTAAATTTGACAACTTAATTGACATGCCAACACCAGTGGTTCAACCAAGCAATGATCTAACACTAAACATATGAAACAAATTTTTATATTCGATTATGTCAATCTTTCAACTGTAATCCAACTCCTACACCAAAATCTCTTTTGGATGACAATTAATATTATCTAGCATACAATATATACTTTATTAATATAGTCACAAGAGATATGCTTATCTACCGGGACATGAAAATCATACAAATTATGAATATCAAAAAATATTTTGAAAATTTTGGCTTGGGATTTCACCTTGAGTATCAAGGAATATACTTGAAGTCTAGTAATATGAGTTCAACACATGTTCAAAATATTATGTCGATATCTTATGAACTTTCCATATTAACCAAACATATTTTCAGCATCTATGCAAACCTTAAAGTAATAGATAAACAAGAAACATTTATTTGGTTAACCTAAGGATTGGTCCTGCTAGGGATCCATACGACCAGTCCTAGTAGTGATCTTTGGAACTGTTCCTAGTAGAGATCCTTGGATCGGTCCTAGTAAATATCCTTGTGTAAGGGATCCGTCCTAAAATAAATCCTTTGATTCATTTCAACTACGTCTACTTCCTTTGACTCACGTAATTAAAAATAATCTTTGAGGTATGGAATCAACCAGAAATTTCAACACACTAACTAACAAAAAGTTATCAATTAGTGTTACATCGAATATTCAAAGCCCAAGTAGCTAAAAAATAATTTGTAATCCAATGTACCAAAGTTGTGCAAAGAAACTAGTATATGCTTCCTTGACACTTCGATCATAATGAAATGATCAAGTCACCAATACTAGAGATTCACAAATATGCCTTGTATCTTATATTTTCAATCTAAACGACTTGAAAGAAGCGTAGATATAGAAATGGAACAAGTCAAGTCTACATTACTAACCTCGAAAGAAGGGATGATGTATTCTTTGATGCCGATACGCCTTCAGTTTCTTCGGAGTAACACGAGCGAGTTTCAGTATATCTATTGTTTCTAGTCTAACCCAACTAAGTTGACTCCAGTAATCTAGTCAAACAACCTCGATTTTTGTAGATAATATGACAACTAAACTTAACGTACCAACGCTTGATGGGTTCAACCGAGCAATGCTCTAATACTCCGACTCTTGCACCTTCTTAGGGCATGTCCAGTGAGGGAAGCATAAACTAATTGCCTTGAAATCCGACGTGTCAATGGTATTCTAATACGTGGAAAGCGTCTTAGGAATTTGAAGTTCTTTGGAGGGAAACAAGTCAGTTTTCCGATCGCAAGATAAACATCTGATGGCTAGACCATGCACCGAGAATTTGGATTTTACCGTTAAAAAGATTTGGTAAAATTAATTTAATGATGTAAACATAAGACATGGCTACACCGTCGATAGAAGATGTATGGCCACTACACTAAATACCGGTAGCAACAAAATTAATTTAATATAGCTTCTATCGATGGAAGGAGCTAGCAGCTACGGGTATTTGGTGTAGCGACCATACATCTTCTATCGATCGGTTATTAATATAGCTTTCTTTTTATTGTTTTTTGTTTTCTTTTTTTTTGTTTATATAACTAAAATTAATTAAACAAATAGAAAAGGAATACATCGGCACATGGTTTTCCGGTCGCGATACAAAGTGTCTATCAGTCAACTGTTCGCTGAGAGTATATCTTCCGCCTACGTCCCTTTATCCATTATCATAATCTCTAGAATCAGTGTAGGGAACAAGGGAAATTTAGAGGAATTCTCAGCCCTATAATTAAGGCTCGATTTTTACCTTATACTTCAGAATTTTTTCCTCACTGGACATTGCCCTTAGTATCGAGTTGATTTCTAATCTATTTTGCACTTTCTAAGATAAAACAACAATAAATAAAAATTTATAATCTATTTTACACTTTCCGAGTTAAAACAATAAATGAAAAAGCATATATATGTGTACACCAATGTAGTCAATCTCGGCCGATATCATCGGTTTCGGTACTTGAGCGAGATCAAAACCACCATATTGACGATACAAAATATGACCGATAATCTTAGCCGGTATACACTGATACGGCCGATATATCACCTATTGTCGGTCTAAAGATGATATTGTACCGATATTGCTTATGTGAATAATATTTGTTATAAAAATTGTAAGTATAAAATTTAGAACCGATATTTCAACGATAATTTCTTCGATATAAAGTTGTACCAGTGTATTCGTCGTGGCCGAGACAAACCTATAGTACATTGGTGTACACACGTATGCAGGATACAGCACCTAGTTAAAGGTAGTAGATGTAAGGACCAAACACCATATTTATGGTTATATATCTTGTTAATAAATGTTGTTGTGTAGAGAGAGTTGCTACAAATTATGAAGAGCGAGAGTTGGATCCTTCTGTTCTCTTTATATTCTCGCGAGTGATAGTATACACAGAGTCCATCCATCCATCCATAGAGTAGTAAATGAGCTTTCCAAGAAAAGAATAAGAAAAATGCCTCGAAAGAGAAAAGGAGTTGAGAGCATTTAAAAGGAGAACCAACCATCGGTGATGCTGATGATGCAATTAAGTGAATGATGCATGAAAATTAATAGAATGCATGGGGTGCTGGTAGAAATTTAAGGATGCATGAAGAGAAAGAGAGTACTGTCAATGCTGGATCTTCTTATTCATCAATTAATTTTGTATTGATATAGAGAGAGATTGAAAGAATTCAAGTTTTGATTTAATGAAAGCAGTTAGAGTTTGAATCTTCTTACTTACATGATCAATTACTACCTCCTTCAATATCCCACCTCCCTTCAATTCAATGTATGGTTTGGCCCATCATTTTCTGTTGGCATTCACCTGATTAAGACATATTTATTTCATATCTTAACAAATGGAAATTCTAAATGGATAAGCTTCATAAATTTAACCTCACAACACAAGCACAAAAATAATTCTCCTAAAGTTCCAGAAAATATATTTGTAATGACATAAGATAAGAGACAAGAAAACATGTTAGTACTCCTTTAAACCCTCTAGTATGCTAATGTGCTTTTGCTTATCGACACTCCTTTAAATCCTAGTTAATGATAATGTACCTCTTCTCTGCATGCTTGGTATGAAATCAAGAAAGGTGGTTATATATTGAAGTCAAGTAGTCAAGAATTCAACCATCAGACTAATATTTTCAGGTCAAGATATTTAATTATGTAGGTCGACGGAGGTGTGACTAACTCAAAAACTAAGTTCTTACATTGTTCCAAAGAGCAAAGGGAGTGAAATCGAGATTCATTAAATAGGAAGATGAATGGGGTCATAGAGAGATGTGGTAGTTTACTTGTTTTTAATATCTCTCCATCGATTTTAATGGTTGTATGTATGTGCAAATGTTTGAAAGCTTCCTCTTAAAGTTTATGAGTTTTCTCTAGGTGACCAAAATCTGGAAGTTGGAGTTATTGCATGGCATTCAATTTCACTTCAACTGTATACCTCCTTGGCATTCTCCCTCCTCATTTATTTATCTACCCCACTCTTTCACTACCTCAACCTCAACACCTGTATTAACTAACTACAAATTAACTACTCTGGTCTAAGGGTGGATGCGGATGCATATGTGGCTTGGCTAATTATTAGCTAGGCTTCATTACGTTCTCCCCTAATGATCTAATGATTGGTGTTATATCTAAAACAAAACATATAAAAGAAAAAAAAATAAAAAAAAATAAGGAAAACAAAGTGATACACAAAGATTATACGTACGGGCAGTAGCTCAATTATGGCGCACCTTTAATTTTTATGCATGAAGCCGTTTGGTTATGATAGCATTGAGAGGTGATTCTCACTTCGATTTTGGTGTTAGATGTGCGCTGCAGGATTTTCAACTTTTATGTACGATTTTAATGACAGTTTCTGCTCTTCATTAGGAGTTGTCGATGATGGCAGAATTTTCGGATTATTCATAGTTGTTGATGTTGGTTTTAAGTTGGACGCCTGCAAATTCGAACTTTTTACTTTTGCACATACTCCAGTCTAAGTGTGTGTTGCACAAGTGGCCGATCAAAAAGAAAGAAGTCTTAACGCGAATTAGTAGCAAATTGGGCTCAAGTATGTACGCCCTATGTGTCCTAATAACAGCTGATTTCAACGTGGCAGGTGATTTGGCGGAAAGAGATGGTTTTATTCTTTCCATGTCATGAGAAAGAAAATAAGAAAAAATTGCTAACCATCTTCTCTGATAATTTTCTTTCTCAGAAGAAAAATATCTTTCCACTACTTCATATTTCATATCCACAAAAATCTCAAGCTCGTTAACACCTAAGAATTAAACTGATTTCTTCCGTTTTCCTCTTTTTTCTGCCGTGATTTGTTTGACCTCAAACAATATCAAATTTCACATGGAAAGTTAGGGAAGATTTTTACTAATCCTTAAGCTATTCAAAATCTTTATATTGCGGTCAATAAAATTAATTAGAATTGATCCACACTAAATTGATTTGTTGTCCTGGAATTCCATGGCATAAATTAGGGTGTTTTTATTTTTTACTTGAAGAGCTTATGGCTGGTTGGTTGATGTAAAGAATGAGAAGGTTAACATAACATGATTGTTAATCTTTAAAGAAGAAATGTCTTTAATAACGATTGAGCTTGAATTTCATGAAAAGATCAATTTCCTTATTACCTCTTTATATGAGAATCATGTGATGTGTATTTTGAATTCCTGATAGGTGTATGTTGATTCAAGATTATACGCGAAGGAATAAGACTCAAAATTAGGAAACAAAATAAATGGATGGAAGATCGAAACCATATACATGCGCGGATTTGATGGCGCCGATTTAAGATTATATGAGAAAATTTTCTCTTCATGCATCAAAAGATAAAAACTTCGTTCAGAATCAGAAAAGTAGATCTGGTATTTGTTTTGTTTTTGTTCTGATGACGTGGTTATGAGGACTCATCACTGCATCCCGACACATCGGATGCCACGTAAGATCCGCTGGTATTCAGCTGTCAACTGGCTGTTCACCTAGCAGGATTAGCCGTAGTAGCCAACTTAAACTAGAAACTAGCAAGTACTCTGTAGCTACAGAAGCCAATAGAGCATAAGTTTGCATGGGAAAGAAACTTTCATGGAGAGGTGGGCCCTTTTAATGCTCCTAATAAATTTGGTCCTCTCTTAGATTTTCTTGTTTGCTATTCTTTGCCAACAAATGTATATGTGGTTCAAACTCTCCTATATAAACCCCTCATCACAAGTATTCTTCAAAAAAGAGAAAACGAGAAAGAGATCAGCTTACAAACTTGATTAGAATATTACCATGGTTTCTTTTCAAACACCTAATTTCCCACTTAATCAAAGAAAAACAACCTTGCATAATGAGAATTCATCAGTCGTTTCATTATCAAAGAAGAGAAGGTTGGAAGAAATAGTAGTAGATGATAAAGATCAGATGAATTTCGAGAAAGGATCGAATAAGAAGATGGCTAAAGTTGTCGACAAAACAAACTTATTCCGATATGATACTGAAAATCCTTTACCATCGGAATGGCAACGTTGCCTTGATATTCAGGTGAATAATAAAGCTGTATGCGCATGCACAAATTAATGTTCTTTGAGGCTTTTACTTACTAAATAAATTTGTATATAGTCTCTGAAACTTTTCATTTTCTTTTTTCTGGCAGTCGGGAGAAATACACTTCTACAACACGAGAACCCATAAGAGAACTTGCAAGGATCCAAGACTATTATTATCAACAAGTCCGAAAAAGAATCCAGATCACATGGGTTTAGATTTGGAACTTAATCTAGGGTATGAATCATCAGTTGAAACCCATGTAGACGATACTCCAACTGATAACTTGATGTCTTCACGCGAGATTTACGATGCCAAAACCAAAGACAAACCAACAAGAAGCTTGGGTGGTTCATCGAATTGGTTATCAGTCGAGGTGGATCACAGAGAAATGGTGGCAGCCGTTTGTATGAGTTGCCATATGCTGGTTATGTTTTGTAAATCTTCTCCTTCTTGCCCTAACTGTAGATTCATGCATCCTTTAGAGCAAATTCCTTCAGCAGGTACTAGTCTGAGCAAGCCTAGGCTAAGGTTCTCGCACTGTAAAGATGGATCGAGGCTGAATAATGTCAATTTCATGAAACTCTAGGTTTCTTTCTGTGTACTGCATGGTAAATGTTATGTACTTTCAACTGTTTTTAACTTCAGTCTCGTCGGTCTGACATCTCTGTAAATTATCTTTTCTTTAAATAGACGTTATATTTCCCTTTCTTCTGTCTGGTAGGTTTTTGTTTTTTTCACCATGGAGAAGATTTGGGGTGGAGAATTATTTGCTGAACACGATCTTGAAATGATACAACATAACATAGATTTCAGAGAGGTACAAGCAGGATTGCATCACAAATTACAAACTAATAATTTCCGTGAACTGTGGGTACTAGATTTACCCTAAAGAATTCTTGCTAGTTATTTAAAACCGTAGTCTGTTACTTTTGCCCTTATTCTGCAAGACTTCTTTAAGAACTGAAGCTATTCTATTCGCCATATCTCGCTCCATAAACGTCTCTTTCACCCTTCCATACCCTTTCTTTCCCATTTTTGACCTCATCTCAGGGTTTGCTGCAAGTTTCACGATGTTCTTTGCAAGAGGTAAGATACCCTCTTTCCCAACAGGATGCAACCAACCTGTTGATCCATCAACCACAATTTCCGTTGTACCTCCCGCTGCCGTTCCCTGAGAACCAAAATTACGTATCGACTTCATTAAACTCAACTGATTAGATCATTACATAGTCAACAAAGATGTTTCAAGAAAAGACTCCATGGACAACTACTTGGACATGTTCACGTGTGTATTTACTTTGGCTTAGGTTGTTTCATTTTACACAGGATTTGGAATTGGATAGATGGGTTACCCTTACTCTTTCGCAATCAATACTATATTCACTCTCAGTCTCTCACTTTGTTAACATCAGAATGGGCCCACATGATTATTACAGGGTTGATGTTGATCAGCAAGAGGACAAGATCATAAGAGGAATAAAAGAAAAAAGCTTTGCTCATTCTCACAAGGGTTAAGCTGAATGTGAAAATGAGGAGGTAAATGCTGGAAGATGAGTAAAAGGTTCAAAAGGTGGGCAGTACTCTAACATGTATAATGTGGATTGAAACTGCCAAGATATCTCTACTCTAGGCATGTGACCTAATGCAGCTCTAATTTGCAAATTTGAGCTGAACTGGAATCTTACTTAAGTGGTTTAAGCATTTAAAGGTGGATAGAATATTTAAACTGTGAAGTGTGAACCAACTTGTACTCTAGGTATGTGACCTAATGCAGCCAATTGGCAAAATGATTTAAGCAGACTCTAAAAGTATGTTGGAGCATCCACAAAGGTGGAAGCTCAAAATGACAAACTACATTTGACCTCAACAATGGCACTTTCCTAAATCCCACACTTGTGGAAATTTATATTATAGCTGGCGGTGTTAGAAAATGAGCTTCATTGAGACTCAATTTTTAATCTTTTCCCACAAACCACATTAAATTTATGCTAACATTACTTAATTAAAAGAAAATAAATACTAAACCTTATTTTTAGACCGAGAATAAAACAACAACAAAATCAGCTCACTTTAAGATTGTGCCTGGCTTACAGGCGTACTTTAAAAGTACACCCCATGCCTGACATGGGGTGTATTTATAATGCCCTACCAAATTTGACAGTAAAATTTGGCAATTGCCAAATTTACCTCTTTCCACTACGGTGTTGTTTAGTGCCAAATTTGGCTTTTCTAACATGCAGTGAGGATGCTCTTAGGTTGATTAATACAAGCCATATATATAATCAGACCATGCTCAAATGTGGCACCATAAGTTAAGTGTAGTACATGGCTCTGTTTGGCCAATAGCGCTGGTCTTCTTGCTACCTATCAGGGAACAAGATGGACCTAGTAGCCAACTGATTATGCAAAGAGTAAAAGATGGACACATATACGGAACACAACAGGGATATAAGATGGAGAAGGCTAGCAAAAATCTGAATGGGGTCTTACCAATACTGGCAGCTGAAATGCCATAGCCTCAATGGTTATCCTCCCAAAGCATTCACCCCTGGCCTAAAGGGAATGATATGATCAAGATTAAGCAGGTAATTCAACAAATGATACACTTAACTGGAAAGTGGGTTAAGGGTTCATTATGCAACAAAGATTAATATAGAGCAAGCAAAGTACCTGAGAGTTTTGCACAAGTACATCAAGTGCAGCTAAGTACGGAGCTACAGCGAGGGTTTTATTGACAAAGTGCACATGATCCTGAATCCCCTTATCTTTCACGAACTTACGAAGTTCCGTTTCAAACTTAGTTTGGGCATTCATGTCACTTCCGACTATTACAGCATGCATCACTGGCACTTGTAGCTTCTGATCCTGGATTATTTGTAGACTTTCGTGGAAAGCACGGAGAAACAGATCTTGACCTTTTCCACGTGAAACACCTGGATTTTGCTAACTATCATGCTTGAAGCCATACAATGTCCAATTCAAATCATCATAAACTGAAATCAAACTGGGTTCTCTATCACTAAGAGGCATTGCATATCTGTGAATTGTGATTGATGACATGTATAAACTGGAAAGTGGACCTAAACTACCAATCTTCTACGCATTTTCACTTTTTAGATGATCGCTTGAATTAGCATATAACCAATGATTCTATTTTACTTCAAAGTAGCAAGATCTTACTATTGATAACAGCAAAGAGTACATCTTCATTCCGCACTCCTAGACTTTCCCGTATATGCTCACGTAAAACCCTTCTAGCCACACTATCTTCAGCTACTTCCATTAGCTCTTTGCTATTTCCAAGATGAACAACATACGTCCGGGGCATCTTAATCCTACAAAGAGCAAAATGATTAAAATCTGTTAATAAAAGAAAAGAAAAGGATAAGTAAATTCAAACATTGAAGTGCAATCCATATCAAGGTACCAATACCAGCAAATGGCAGTATAGAAAGTTCCCGAGCAAGTCGAAATACTTATTGATAAACCAATAGAGATATGGAGTAGAATGTAACTGACATTACCCCAAACGCTCTCGAGTCCTATTTTTCCAATATTCAGCCGTTGTATGTGAATCAATCATAGCACCTGCAACAAAGGGGAGGTGCTTAACATACTCCACACTGAAATAGTGGCCTCGCATTTCATGAATCCACCACAAAATCTTCGGCAGTACACGAGAAACATCGTTTTTAAGTACAGCATCCAGCCATTTCCCAGCAACCGCAGTGTTTAAAACAACCAAATCAGCTTTAAGTGCTGTATCTATGGCTTCTTGTCCCTTTGCTGGAAGGACCTAACGACCCCATGAAAGGCTTATTTACTAATTAGTATAGGGAAAACTTGGTGATTCAAAAACTACTAAACCCAACTTTTAACAACTACAACTTCAGAATTCTGGACAAAATGGTATTAAATGAGCTTCTTTAAATAATCGAAAAAACAAAGAGTATTCTACCTGAACTCCTCGACCCAGCATCTTATGTTCCAAACTATGCATTTGTTGATCTTCTACCGTTGGTTTTTGGTTGGTAATCCAAACAACTTTTGAACCAACACTTGTTAACAAAAATGCCAGCTCCATCAATAGCAACGGTCCACCTGCAAAACCATACAATTTACAGAAGTCCAAACATTCATTTCTCAGATAAATACATAATTACAAACTAAGCCACAAGTTTTATAAGCCGTCTAAGTATCAATGCATGGTTTGAACCTTGTACACTACTTCTAACAAAAATTTGCAGTTTAAAACTTCTAATCACCAATACAAGAGATGACAACATTTTATGTCAATAGCTCAACCGAGCAAAACTTAAATGGGCATGCGCGCCGACCATAATCCACACTCCTGGAAGGAATTTAAATCTCAACTGTAAAAAGGATCCACTTTAGAGCAACTACTGTATTTATACAAATGTTATAAAACTACTAATTGATAGAAGAAGAAAAAACAGATTGAGAAAATTACCAGATAAAGAGAGCTCATGAGAAACCAAAAGAACAAGTTTAGATTTCATGAAATCCAATGGATTTCTCTCAACTTCTGCATTTCCAGTATTTACTTGAATCAGACCATCATCATTACTGACACTGTAATGACCATGGGGATCACAAAAACCGATTGATGGTCTAATAATGAAAATCATTACAGATGAGATTGAGAATATAAGTAAAAATATCAATAGATATCTTTTCTTCGGTGAATTAAATCCAACTGAGTGTTTTCCCATAACTAAATACCTAAAACAAAATTGATCTAGGGTTTCAGTTCTGCTGTTTAAATTCAGGCGCAATGAATCCCTATGAAGTATCGAATTTTGGGGTTAGTGAATTTGAGGTACATGAGATCAATTGAGAAAGTAGTACCGTAATCAACACTCTCCTAAGTTTTAATGTAGCTTCTTTTCTTACGCCCCAGTTACATCCCCAGTGTACAGGGGTGGTTTTCTCATATTCTTTCTTTTGATTTTGGATTTTGGGTGAAACCAACCGAACCAAACTAGTCTTAATGCGAACCGAACCATTAATCCGACGATTTTTAATGATTTGGGATTTTTGAAAATCGTTAGATATTGGTTTGGTTCTGGTAGACACTAATACCGAGCAAATATTGGTTGTTTTAGACTGAATAAGTTTTCTTCGATGAATTAGTAATAGCATTAACCTATTGAGTTTTCTTTGGAATTTAATTGATTTCCTCTACGGTATAACTTCAATAAATGAATGTTCGATAAATAAATAATTTCGTCAAATGAATAATTTTTTGTGGTTCCGACTTGCATTAAGAGGCTAAGTTAATAACCTCATTAACTGCATTGATGAAAAATTGAGTTGTTAAAGGCCTTATGAAAATATAAATAAATAATTACTAAATTTCATACTAAAAATATATGTAAATAAAGCAAAATACTTTATCCGATTAACATTGTCCATATAAGAAGTTATTTATTTTCCTTCTGCCAAAACAAAAATGCATCTCATCCTTTTTTTTTTTTTTTTGATGCATGCACAAAGTATGAAATACTTTGCTTGTGTTATAGCAAGATATTTTTCATAATGATTACTGCTTGAAATACCTCTTTGCCAACACATTTGATATGCAACTACTATCATCTAATTCATGATCATTCTCATCATTTATTACTAACTCGACAATTTCTTTATCTGTAGGCGATTCCATAACTGCGTCATTCTTGTAAGTATAGTTCAAACGACATTCAACATCCATCACATTTCTATAGTAAAAGTTAGAAATGACGTCATATAATTCTTGATTTTTTTTTTAAATTGTTCAACTTATGATTCAGAAATATCAAAATCATATACTATGTAAAAAACTAAAAATACTCTCTAAATAAATAAATAACCTCGCTAAACAAATACTTTTTCCGGTCCCAGGGCATTCATTTATCGAGGTTAGACTGTATTTTCATTTCAGTTTTCTCTTTACAAAAAGAATTAAGGCAAAAAGGTCTTTTTTACGGTCTAAAAGAGAAGTTAAACAGTCACTCGTGTTAACCCGCTACCACCACCTCTTGTCTCTCACAACCACCGCCGTCAGTCCAGTACGACAACACCAAAGATATAAACGAATTTGATGAAAATCAATGATTAGTTGGAGCAATTGGTGGTAATTAGGTCATGTTATATGTTATTCTTATTCTTCTTCTTCAATTTTGTTTGAATTTTACAAGATCGGAACCTGGGGTTTAATAAACCGGGACTTTTAGGAGGCTTTCACATTTGGTGTCCTTATTGAGTTATTAACATAAATTCGTGAATTTGATATATGATTCAACACTATCATAGAAAATGAAAAATCCCCTAAAAAAAGAACATTTATTGATTAATAAATTTTTGACATGATTAACTTCAATTGGATGCATGATTCTTAAGTTTACTGTATTTAACTGTTAAACCGTGAACTGAACCGAAGATTCAGAACCGAACCTATTTTCAAACTCAGATGTAATGGTTTTTCAATAGTAAAAATAGTTCCTAAAAAGGAGTGAGTACCTGATACACTTCTAAATTTTTTGTACATGAACCTGTATGAACAATTCCATGTACAATCTATACGTATATAGATTTCTAGAAATAAGATCATTGTTCTTGATTGTATATCGAGGTCAACCTATTATGTACCTGAACTGTACATGAACCGAATTCCAAGAAGAACATGTCTTGTAATCTATATTTCAAGACACAAATTCAACAAGAAAAAGTCTTGTAGGTTTTTTACAATTGAGCTAAAACTATTTAAGTTGATTAATGTACTATTTGTGATATTTCAATTTTACATGTAAACAATATAATACGGAAAACAAATAGCACAAAACACAATAAAAAAAATTAATAAGGAAAACCGCAATGTATCAGAAAATTCACGGAACTTAGTCCAGTTTGAACACCGCACTGTATTAAGCCACTATAAACATTAGCCTACTATCATACGTTGAACTGCAATGTAGTTGAGACCGAATCAACCCTCCAAGAAATTCAGCTGCAGTTATGTTCCCAACGTCTCTTAGATATTGAAAGACCGTACGCACTTGATTACTCTAACTGAAGTCCTACAAGTCTAGGAATTGCTTCAGCCGAAGTGAAGACTTTGGCTAATTTTCCTATAAAAGATAACTTATTGATTTCCTTCATATACATTTCAATCAAGTTATGGGAAATCTATTTTGTTATGACGGATTTTCAAGAAAAAAGAAGATATCAAGAAAATACCAAAAATAACTTACTTTTTTCAGAAAGTTATAGAGATTCTTAATCGATTTTACCTCACAAGAACAATCTAAAACTAGTTTTTTAGATATAAATCTTGTGGAATTAGAAATTCTGGGACGAAGCGTACTTTTTAATTTTTATCAATCTTATTCCTTAATCAATAGTTATTGAATTGTTGTATAGTAGAAGAGACGGGCCTTATAATAGACAAGAATTATGATGATCAAGATAAACTTTTGGACATCTTGAAATATCATGTAAAACATAGTGTAATCGGACTTCGGGAATACCCAAAAATATGCTAGTTCACAAACTAATAAATCAGTTTGTGTACATAATATATTTGAAATATCCTGGAACATATTCAAAAGTGCCTAGCTCGCGGACTCATAAATTAGTTTGTGCACAGGAGAAAACTTGAAAAAAGTTCTAGGGACATACTCAAAAATGCATAGTTCGCTACTCATAAATCATTTCATGAATATAAGAGGAAATTTGAAAAGTTTACAATAACACCTTGAAATTACGTAGTTCCCGAACCCATAAAATGGTTTGTGATCTCTTGTGCACTTTGGGCTCGGGAACATCAAGTTTTTACGTAGTTTGCAAACTCGAAATTTCAATTGATGGAAATATTATAACTTGAAGTTTTTAAGTTTATAATTTCGCAACCATATCAAAGTGATAAACCTATAAATCTGTTACTTGAATTTATATTTTGAGATTAATCATGTACAAGCTTTAACTCGAAATTGGTTATACTAAAGACATACAACATGGCCTCAGTAAATAGAATGGTAAAAATATTGATTAAGTAGGATAATCAGTCTTCATATATATTTGTTGATGAAGTCCTCGCAGATATATCAACATATGGTTTTTTGTAACTAACGTTGGCAACAAGCTTGACACACCAAAACTTGTGAGTTTGACCGAGCGATGCTCTCAAAGTTCGTCATTCCTACGGTTCTGGTATCATCCAATATCAAACTAAACCATGTGCAAACCTAGTTATCAAATATAAGTTAAGGACCAGGTGAGAGATACTATGATGGCAATTAAACTTTGAGTATGGTTTGATGAAGGATATGGTATGCATGTTATCATGAATTACTTGGATCTTGAAAATATGGTTTGTCATACGACTATCAATATCGTATTGGTATTCACTGATACAAATACATAAGTATTGGTGATGCTGACATATACCGACTAAAACCAATTGATAATGACTGAGTTAAGGGTTTCTGTCTAAATAATATTATTGACGGTGGATTTTTGACAGAAGGGAAAATCGTAAAATCCCCCCCATATTGTAACAGAAATACAAGATTTATGTATAATTGTTTATGGTCATGTATTAGAAATATAGAGTTTGTATTTATATTTCACATTCCATAAGAGAATTGAGAATACATATTTTGCTAATGGCCGCAGGCACTCTATAATGATCTTTTAGCCTCTCTTTATTTTTATACACTACGTACGTATTAGAGTTTCACCCAGTTGAATTTTCAATATTCCATGTATATATATTATAAATTTGTATTGTATACCCTAATACTCACTTCTGTATCAAATCTACATTGACTATAAAGCTCCTACTAGTATAGATCATCATTGTCCTCATAATGACACTAATGCTGGTTGCAACTCCTTTCTAGATGCTCGTTGACTATACATAATACACAGTCAAGACACACTCTTGTTCTCGGATAAATATCAAGCTCCTATATGGATATCACTAGTATAAAGCAGCATTGAACTTGTCTCAAATTGCAATAGTTCCATGGGTTTTGTTATCTTGTGCACCCATGCACAAGATAAGAGACAATCATCGGCATGGGAAATTGAAAAAACAAATAAAATATAAGAGAGATAGTGTTTCTTTGCATTGGAGAATGCAAATATTCATGGATTTTTAAATTTCTCTCTCTAAAAGTACATTCTCCAATGCAAAGAAACACTACCTCTCTTATATTTTATTTGTTTTTTCAATTTTCCATGACAATGATTGGCTCTTATTCTGTGCATGGTAATGTTTTAAAACCCAGACCGGACTTCAACCCAATAAAATCACCCGATCAGGATCAACTGGTTTAACCAGTGGATCACTGGGTCAATATTTTTCTCAGGTATTATATATTCACACCATGTAATATAGTTATAATCTTTAATTAACACTACTAATCCTAAAAACATTATGATAATACTATCCACAATCGCTGGGTAGTGGGGTCGTGGGGTAGTGGTTAGTATATATTGAAATGCAAGGATTTCACAGAAATTAAGAAAGTATTAAAAAATTCCAATCCCCCATAACTACTTCTTCTGGTTCTTTCACATCTCCCTTTTCGCCTCTCAACTCCTAAGCATACTATCACAGATCCACACACATATGAGAAAAGAAAAAATACCACCTTCTTTCCTTCTTCGTTCATTCATCATGCTGAGAATTTTTTTTTTTTTGATTTTCAAATATATGATATAATGAATGGATTTTATACATAATAGATTTGATTCATATCGGATTTGATTGATTCTCTAAAGCAAAACCCTTCTTTCAATTACATTACAAAAACTCCAGAGAGTAATACATCACAAATTATCATGATTAATTGTTTGGGTGATCCATCCGTCTATGATATTTATTTTACTTCCATAGTCCCTTCTATTTTTTCTGTTTCACTTCTTTAATTTTTGAACTATGTTTCAATACTGTAACTCCTTGTTTTCGAGATCCAAAAGAAAAGGGGTTAGATATTCTCTTGATACGAATTATCTTCATTAAACTTTTATTTTTTTATTTTTTTGTATAGGTGAGTCAAACCAGTATTAGACCGGACTGGGTCTCACGGGTCGCTGGTTCAACCACCCGGTTCAGCCGGTTCACTAGTTTTTTCAACATATTAGTGGGTCAATGTTGAATCGGACCGTTTTTCTTGCTGGTTCACCGGTTTACTGGTCCAACCGACCGGTCCGGTCCGGGTTTTAAAACACTGGTGCATGGGTGCACAAGATAACAAAACCCTAGTTCCATATCTAAACTTCTTTAATTATATATATATATATATATATATATATATAATTAAAGGAATTTAGATATGGAACTAGTATCAAGACTCCTCTGAGAAATATTGACTTGTTACTGTATTTTATACATCTATGAATGAACTGTATACTGATTCACTAGGATGATAATTGCTAAGCATATTCATGTTTTCTCCTAACTGATCATATGAATTCAAAATAATGTCATGGTAAAATATTTACAATAAATTACAAAATCTACTATATAACATTTGGCTAGCAAGTCTACCACATACAATATATACATTTACTTGAATCAATTATTGAACTAATGCATGGCTATTCTCAACAGAATTCCATGAATCCTCCCTAGTTCAGGAGCTAGTATATATTCATCTTTTGAATAACATAAAAAGAATGTCAATTTCACAAATAGAAGAGCCGTGCTACTAGAAACAAGTATTGACAACACCAAGGTGCGAGTGATAAAAAGAGAAGTGTCCCTTTACTGACTTGTGGAACAAAATCCAGCATCAAACATGTTAGCCAACCCATTCTACCAATGGCACTGGTAGCTTACCACGACGCTAAAATAGGATAACACTAACCTATCTTCATAACGGCGATGTCTCTTTCCAGCGCTAGCTATCTCTTTCATGACACTGACACTTGCCAGCACTGGCCTATCTTTCCTATGGTGTTGGATATTTCTAGCACCATCCCATCTTGTTTTTGCCGCTGGCCTGATGTTGGAGACCCTCTTTTGCTAGCACTCTCTAGTACCCTTCTCCACCTGAGCAGCTCTATTTTCAGGTATTAGTTACCGTTAGCACCAACACCACTCTTAGGCGTGACTTGGTACAACGCTAAGTCCATTTGCGTCACTAACATCATGAAATCAGACTAATCTATTGATATGATGAGTCATAAATATTCTACAAGTGAGCTTCTCAGCTGAGATCACCTAAAACACCACCATTGGAAATTCATATTACTGAGTACCCATCTTACTCTATGTCCGCGACTGGCATCACTAGAGCTCACTTATTACACTTAATTGCTTAGATTTATTAGCTCACAACTCACTACTTATATCTCATCACCTAGATCACATTTCTCACATCCTATTACTTAAAGCTCTAAGCTCACATCCAATTACATAGAGCTCATTGCTCAAAATCTATCGTTTAGAGATCGATCCTCATCATCACTTATGTCTTACTTTAGTAGTCACATACTGGTCTCATCAGACTCGACACTAGTTTGTTTATACAGAGATGAACGTCTGGCCTCAGCAAGTCATGACTATAATTAAAAAAAAAAAACGGCAGAAATTCGTAACTTTACTATTTTTCGATCGAGGCATCAAATATATTACATGGAGGGGATATTCACTGGGTAATGGTTTGACGGTCTACAGTAATATGCGGTGTAGCAGCATACCCATTATGAGAAAGTAAAAACTAGTTGGAACATGTAATAATGGTTAAGAGAGTGAGTGGAGTAATGGTCGTACCCAACAGATAGTCTTCCCTGACGTAGCGTACGATACATCGGCACTACCTCCATAGTCTCCTCTTCTCTAACCCTTCCATAATTTCGGCCACTTACTATATCAATGTATGCTACAACTACTATAAATTGGTTATTCAACCTATTCACGGGGAGAGATCTTAAACTTACATAGACAAGTTTTATATATACCTTCTCTCGGCTTCATCTAAGTCTTAAACTGGGAAGCCTTAACAAAGTATTTTCACAACAAATGCCTAAGGACTTCAATTGTAGTTCAACAACACCATAAATTACAAACATCATTCTATGATCTAAATACTTTATTTTCTTCCCTCGCTAAGACCAATTCTGCTTTTTTCTATGTGACCGAAGCAAGGCTTGATCCTCCTTCGACCAATTATCTTTGAAAAGAGACATAACATATATCTAGCATACGAGCATAAGGTGATTCTTGTGTGTGGCCTTGTACTAGGGTGTAGCCACATTGATATTTCTAGAATGTGATAATTGGACTACGGTGACTAGCACTACAAATGCTTTGCGAATTAAAATAATTTTACACATTATTTTTATCGATATGAACGATAGCCTTGGGTGATAGTATGACCTTTTGGAGATGTTCGAACTGACAAGTGAGGATATGGGGTCTGAGGGGAAGTTCATGTTCGCAATGGTACCTATCTATTCTATCCTTAATTCAAAGAGATTTGCGAATTATATCAGACACCATTGACGCAAAACTCCCTACAAATATCCACAATTGGATACCCATCAATCAAGAACAAGTTTTCTACTTTTTGATTTCACTTTTCTCCCGACGTTATCAAATTTCTTATTTATGTGTTCTTGGTTGAATCAATGGTTACAAACCTTAAATCTGATTAAGAAGTTTATGGCTTAATTGCAGTGAGTCAATAAAAAGTAAGTAAGTTTAAGTTAAGTTAAGTTAAGTTAAATTCAAATTCCAAAGCATGAGCGACTCAACGTTTAGGGGCATATCCGGTCAGTTATAAGTTTAAGTTAAGTTAAGTTTTCGACTCCCTTTATAAAAAAAATGAAAAAAAAAAAAAAAAAAAAAAAAAGCAAACGCACTAGGGAGGAGACAGACTCAGTTTCCTGGGCTCGCACTAAGTAAGAGATAATAAAAAAAGTCAAAAAAAAATAACATAATGCAATAAATAATAAAGGTGATGTACCACCACATTTTATGGACCGAATGATACGAAATGCAGAAAATCGTATACAATTCGATTTTCCCAGAAATATACCAATCTAAGACGGTGTTTCAAACGTCCGCGAATAAAACATGTATTCAGTTAATTCGGCGCTATTCGCGAATAGTTTTACGAGTTGCTAACTAGGATACGGAACGAAGACATTATGTTTTTGACGATTCATTTACTAAAACTATATTGTAGCGTTTAATAAATTATTTTAGATATTACAATTCATAAGCATGTTCTTCGATGTTTGCGTCCGCAAAATTTATAATGCGTTTAAGATTAAATCATCAAGCTGGTTCGACGAGGATGATGACTCTGGCACTATTTGAAAAATCAATAAATCTTGTCTTTGTATTAATTCTTCGGTATGTACAAAAATAAAAATATTTGTTGACATAAAGATTAGTACAAGCAAACAAAAAAATAATCTCAAGAAATGGCCACGTGGATACCACGTCATATAGGATGTATTGGGTGCACAAAATTTGGCATCCACGAATAGTTTTCCATCTCTAAAGTTTAATATTCATATTCTGAAACTTTGGAGTCAGTTTTGAAGAAACGGAGGAAATGTGGTGCATCTCTTCAGCTAATCTATCAGTGCCAGTGAAATGGGAACCATTCGAAGAAATTCAAACCAAGTAAAAGAATAAGACAGGGAGATCCATCTCCCTTTTTGTTTCTTTTAGTGGATGGAATGCTTACCAAGTTACTTTTAAAGAGCAAATCAAAATAAAAGTTGGAGGGATTTACTGTAATACTAGCTGGGATTGTAATATCCCATTTATATTTTGTTGATGACACGGTAATATTCTTTCTTTTTTTTTTGGTAAGATGAGTATATTAACAAAAAACTAGCTGAGCCTTACATATCTAGGGAAGGCTCGTCCCTGAACATCACTATGCAAGACAAAACACAAAAAATCAGGAGGGTGTTCAATCCATACACTAGCTATACAATCACCAGCTGTTTTTTTGTACAAAATATCTGCAGCAGAGTTACCCTCTCTATAGTGATGTTGAAAGCAAACCTGTTCAAAACCAAAAGACAAGTGACAAATGTCTTGCAAAAGACCTTTACAAAACCAAGTACAGTTGTGCGTATGTAAACAGATGTTAAGAGCATATTGCGAATCAGTTTCAACGATTAATTTCTTGACTCCAATGTCTGCAGCCAGCTGTATTCCATCTTGAATAGCCCATAATTCAGCAACGTTGTTGGAGTTTGTGTGAATGTACTTCGCAAAACCAGCCACAAAACTTCCATCAGTACCGCGTAAAATACCACCAATACCTGCATGACCTGCATCATTTGACGCCCCATCTATATTAAGTTTGATGTACCCTTCTGGAGGAGGTATCCATTGAACATAAATAGGCTACTTGATAATAGTGGGAAATCTATCCACAGTGGCACGAGAATGCTCATCAGCAACCCTATATGCGGAAGCAAGAACAATTCTCCAAACAAAAGGTTGATGAGAAAAAACAAAGCGATTTCGTGCACACCGAATAAAACCAAAGGATATATGAGAAGATAACTGCCCATTGAACTACATCATCATCTGCTCGCAAGTGTAACACAATATACAACCAATCTAGAGACATATGAGCGCGCTGAAATTGGATCCCATAAGAAAAAGACAGCGAGTCCCAAATAGGTATAACTTTGTCACAAGTTAAGAAAATGTGAGAGATGGTTTCTTCATGTTTCCCACAAAGAGGACAAAAAATAGGAACATCCATCCCTCGTCTCCTTAAATGAGCTGGGCAGCGAGTTTTTCAAAGATGCTTCCATTTAGGGTCAAACTGAGAGTAAGTACCTTGAGACGTAGCCAACCAATTATAACAATTCTTGACTGAGACATTCCCGTCTTTGCTATGGGACCACACCCGTTAATCAGGAGAAGTAGAATGTCTTGATAAAGGAATGGAAAAAATATGATTCTGCACAGAAACTGGAGTAAAAGAAGAGATAGCAGAAAGGTTCCATTCATGTGACTGAGGATCAATCAGGTCAGAAACTCGAAGAGAAGGATTGACCTGGGGTTCCAAGCCTAAAATCTGGAATAAGGGAACATTATAGCACCAAGTGTCGTGCCAAACATGGACCTGGTCTCTAGTCCCAATATCCCACTTGAGACCCGCTTTAATCAGTTCCTTCCCTTTGAGAATGCTTCTCCAACTCCACGAAGCACGACTAGGGGAAAGAGCATCCCAAAAGTGAAGAGTCTTATGATATTTCGCCTTAAATAGCATAGAAACTAAGGACTGGATATTACTAGCAATCTGCCAGATAGTCTTTGCTAAAAAGAAATATTATGAAACTCCAAGTCCCTAATACCCAATTCACCAAGCCAGACAGGTTTACAAACCATATCCCAGTTGATAGGATGGGTTTTTTCCTGATCTTGCGAATCTTGCCATAGAAAATTCCTACGCAGTTTATCAACTTGGTGAAGAATGAATTTAGGAATTTTCAAGGTATACATAAGATGGTTCAGAGAGGGATCTAAAACATACTTGATAAGAACATCTCTACCAGCAAAGGTGAGAGCCTTATTTCTCCAACCACCGAGTCGATTAGTTGTCTTGACTAACTGAAAAAGCGGGGGTCTAACAACCACACCCAATTATTCGTTTGGCAATCTATATGGACTAACTCCAATATACTTTCAAGAGAATCAACTAGACAGTCAGACTCAATCTTAAGAAAAGTATATCAAAGAGTTATATCTCAATTTCTTAATTCAATCCGCAATCAAAAAAATAGGAATTTGCGAGCCTAATTGAATATAAGAAATAACTTGGAAGGTATCAAAAACCAATATCCAAGTGTCAATTCACTACACCAAATCCTGGTTTTTGCAACGCCACAATTTTTTGATGTGCAACCAAAATAGACGTTGCATATGGAGCGACGAGATATACGTTGCACAATAAAATATCTGTTGCACCTTTTATAAATTAACTCATAATAATAGAACGTAATTTGTGCACCGTTGATATAGTTTGTGATCCTACGGTTGTTCTAAATAGTGTTATTTTCACGGGTTTTTATATAGTTATCTGTTTTTATTTTCTTTTTCTGTTTCTCATCTTCCTCGGTTCCTCCTACACTCCGTTTCTTATCTTCCTCCTACTCTCCCTCCTGAAAATCTCATAGATCCAATCTCAGCTCTCACAGATCAAAGACTAATCATAACCCCATCTGAAAATCAAAACCCATATGTATCATATTTTACTGAGACAATCGCTTCGATTTCCCCAAGTTCTATTCTTTCTCCGGAACTTCTCTTTACAGAATCAAAGAAATCTCACTTCTACTAACATCCTCTCAGAAGATTTGTGGATTTGGGGGAGTTTCATTCAATTAGTACAACCCTTTATCCCTTCGTACTATTACAAACCCTAGATTTGGACCAAAATCGGTGAGCTTCTTTGATTTTATAGGATTTCAAAGTTATTTTTTTGATTTCTTTATTACTCTGAGTTACTATTTGTTTCTTGTTCATATCCATTTTGTGATTTAGGGTTTGATGTGGGTTTTTCTTGATTTGATTTGGGTTTTTCATTTGGGATTAATTTTCTTGATTTTGATTTGGGGTTTTTTTGATTTTTAGGTTTAAGTAATGGCGGATTTGATGGTGATTGATGGGGTACCAAATGAGAAGTTCGTTTGGTTTTTTCCGTAGGTTTGTTTCATATAGGTTTGGAATTGTGACATCTGATTTAGGGTTTTTGTGATTTTGAATTTGTAGCTCTACCAATCTAGTCGTCTAGTTCTAATAGTGTTTCTTAGCCTGTCATTTTTAGTGATTGTTGGATTTTTAGTGGTGGGTGATGCTGCTTGGGGTGGTGGATGCTGGTGTTCATTGGTTGGTGGTGTAGAGAGCTTTGAAGTTAAATATAATATATACTACTGTGATGGATTTGTGGCTTAGCTTAAGTTAGAAAGGCTCACAGTATCCATTTTTTGCATTGTTGCTTATTATGAGTATAGATTTCTTGCATTTCTATCAGGAAAATTGGGATTTGCATTTATGTACTATTAACACTCCTAAGAAATTGAGTCAGGCGAGATTTTGAGCTGGAATTCAGGTGGAAGTGAAGCTGTTGCTGTCCATTTCTGTGTGTATATTTCAAGTGTTTATGAATGATTTATGAAGACAAGGAAATGAGAAGGGAGAAGTGGCTGTAATATGGTGGTTTTGAGCTCGAGTTTGGGGCTGAAATGGGTTCAATTTGGAGTTGATTTTGCTTGGAAGATTTGGGTATGAAATGAATTCGTTAATGGAGGCGAAGTTGTTCGAATTGGAGGAGATATGTTTGAAATGATGAAGCTGGTGGTAATGGTTCGAATGAGTGGTGGTTTGATCAAATTTGGCAGTGAAGATTTAGGAGCTAAAAATCGGTAAAGAGAAGCTGTTAATGCCATGGATTCTGTGGGTTATTTGGGTCAATCAGTTGCTCGAGTATGTGTGATGGTTGTAGCTCAAGTTGCAGGCTGAAGTGGGTTGAATTCTGAAGCTTAAAGTGAAATCCATAGATGTGGTTGCAGTCTGGGGTTTATTGAGAAGGTGCAAAGGGTTATACAGCAAAGAAGAGGAGCTGAAGCCGTTGGTCTACGGTGATGAATGATAGTGATTGTGGATGTTCGCAAAAACTGGAAGCTGGGGATAGCATGGATTTTTTGGTACAGAGTGGTTCGAAGAAATGGCTCAGTGGTTCTTTGTTCGTTGGTTGTTAATGACATTTGTTCTGGTATCTGCATTGGTGAAGGTCTGGTGGACTATTTTAGAAGGTCCTGGCAATAGCTAGGATTCATGCTTAGAAGGCAACGGGTAGTTCGAAAACAGGGTGGCGCTTACACCCTTTGGAGTAGTGAATCTGGAAGATCCACCTTTGGACCCATTCTTTGTACACACTTTTCACAATATGTTCTGAAACAAGAAAACAGGTAAGCTAAACCTTTTTTATCTTGTTTGTTGATTGTGTGTGCGTACTCTACTGCATCTTTATTCTTTTCTGCTTGCCCTGAATATGCAGATTAGTGTAGGGAGTCGGGAGCCAGTTATTGTCAGCTGCTCGGTCGAGGAAGACTTTATCCAAAATCATCAGTCACTAACAGCTTACTCTATGTAGAAAATGCAGATGTAAGCATTTCAGTCACTAGTTTCTTCACAATCATCATCCACCAACAGCTTATTCTCTGTCCATAGGTAGACGATGCCACCTAAGTTCAGTTTTTAAGCAATCACAGTAGATCTTAATCCTATAATTTCTTTTTGCAGAGATTGATTTGTTTATATGGTGTCAGGTTTGGGTGTTCTTCCTTTGCGTGGTGGGTATAACACCTTTGGCTGAGCATTTAAAATATGCCACTAAGTAAGTTGTCTTTGGCTTGTGGGACTTGGAAATATGCAATTCTGATTGGGTTCTGTAACTGAAGCTAACTCATGCCCTGTTTTTCTTATTTAGCTATGTAGGCAATTAGCTTACTACATGGGACTACTGGTATGTTTTACTCCTAGTGTATGAAATACATTCCTTATCATGTGAATGCTAGATATTCATGGAACAGTTAGCTTAGTCTTTTAAACTCATAAGAAACAAATCGTTTTAGATTTTATAGTTTTTTTTTACCATAACATATTGGGATGGTGGCATTTCCAAATGTCTAGTTTATGAAACTCAGTATCATGCCTGTCATTGTTCTTAAATGAGTGAGCCAATGTGCAGCCAGATACTTACAATTACAATAAAAGTTATGCCCTATGTTGAAAATTTCTCTCTAAAGGTTATTTCACCTTAGCAAATGGTTTTAGTCTCTCCAGCATAATTTGGACAATAAGGTTTTTTATCTCACCTAATAGGACCTAGAGGTGATTGTTGTCGAGGTTCAAGTGGATCAGCTGCTACTTCTACTATTACAGATTTGTCAAGAGGAGATCATGCCAAAGGTGGGGTCTAGCAGAGGTCGTGGTAGAGATGCACCAAGTGCCAGTTCAGGTAAAACTATTAATACTGGTGGGAGAGCTTCACTTAAGCACAAGTGCTGGAACTGGAACAACTAGGGGCAGTGGTGGAAGTAGTACAACTACACGGAGTGGAAGAAGGGGCAAAACAACATTTTGGATGCCATAAACTATTAGATCATCTCAACTTATCTCTGTTTGCATGGCGCCCTTCCCTGTGCAAAAACTAGAGACTGCAAAACTTGGCGAAAAGGTCCCTCAGCATCTTTTTCCTCGCAAGGTGATACTTTTGAGCTGTAGCATTCTAAATCCTTTCATTTGCTTCCTTTCATGCTACTATTTATCTATCTGATGTTTCATGTGATGCTGAGATGGTATAAGAATTACAATTGATGTTCCTTCCACAGTTCTAGTAATTCTAATAACATTATTGAATTCATTGTGTATGAAATTAATATCGGGAAAGAATGTGTAAGACTATTAGAAAGATCAAAGGTGAATGCAACAGGGGTTTTCATATGATTCATATATTTATTACAAATAATTCATATATCTTGATGCATTGTTCATATGTAAAATTGGGTCTTCTAGTTGATCTAGAATGGTATATGAAGGTGTAGAGTACACACTCGGGTGCAGAAATCTGCCGGAACTATAGCCGAAATTCTTTTCTTTTTCACCTGAAAATAATTTTGCAACGTATATAAAAGTTGCGCAAATTAGTATTACACGTTGCCTAAATTAATATAACCGTTGCGCAAATTTAAAATTGGTTGCACAAACTCAAGAATCCGTTGCACAAATTCAAGAATCCGTTGCACAAATTCAAGAATCCGTTGCTCAAATTGCAAAATAAAAAGTTGCAAAACCTGTGAACCAACATTTATATGTTGCACAAATTAATTTGTGCAACCTTTCTGGCGTTGCAATTTGCTACGCCATATTACTAACGGATATATGCATTGGTTATATCCGTCCCAAATCGGCTGTTTTGGTGTAGTGCAATCAATTTAATCAACAACCAAAGGTTGGATTCCCAATTGATTGAACTTACGCACAACCTGTGGTATTTCAATTATAAAGATAAAAAATATAATGCGGAAAAGAAATAACACAGACACCAGAAATTTTGTTAACGAGGAAACCACAAATGCAGAAAAACCCCGGGACCTAGTCCAGAATAAACACACATTGATTATAAGCTGTTACACCAATTTCCTACTACCTATTCGGACTAGATGTAATACCTACTTCAACACTTGTAAAACTCCTAGCAGAATACCGGTTCTCTTTAGAAATTCTTTACGCAAATCTTCTAGCAGAACCCACGGGTCTCTTTAGAAGATACAACAACACGACTGATATGATTTGATATTTTGTTTGCACAAAACACCGATTTGATTTCCCTTTAGATGTGAATCAAGGTTTTGGAAATCTTGTGTTTGTTTTGATAAAAAACAATTACTAGGTAAAAGTAATATCAAAAACAAACTTGTAGATTAGGGTTTATTATACTCTTCAATAATAGGAAGAGAAACCTAATAACTCTACAACAAGAACAACTAGAATAAATCTAGAGATAACTTGTTTAAAACTTCAAAAGGATTTTTACGAGATACCTTAATCGAAGTTTTCTTTCTAGCTTCCGATTTCGACTAACAAGTGTTGGTATACGATCGGAAACTAAAATCTATCAAAACCCAGGGTTTATGATCAACAACTCTTGAATGGTTTTATATCAGAAGAGAAAACCTTAGAATAGACAAGAGGTGAAAAACCTAGATTACAAGTTGTATAATCAATCACGAAGATTAAATCCAACTCGGCTTTGTGATCCCCAATACAAAGACTTTTATCTCACTCTTGTTCACGAAGAACAGAAGACATGGAAAACAACCTTATGAAGCTTACACCAAATTTCCAAAGGGGATGAAAAACGTGTAAACTGATGAACCCTTTATTTATAATGAATAAGTTATCTTAAAATCTAAGCAAGAGTTTTTACTATTTTCCTTTTTCAAGACTCTCCTAAATATGGGAGTCTTTCCTAAGTTACAACTCTTGCCAAAATAATTAAATAAATAATTAATTAGCAAATATTGTATTTATATGAATAAATCATATTTTAACTTAGGCAGGAATTAAAAGTTATCACAAACACTTTAATATGTAAATAAAATATGTTCGGATTAATAGCCATCTTGTCTAGATAAGGAAACATCACCAACTTGACCAAAAATGCCTTTTAGTCGTAATTGGGCCCAAGTCCGTGAACCGTTACAAACAGTCCATGGATTGTTTCCTACTAACGAACTGTAACAACTACAGCAACATTTATAATTGTTACTGTAATAAATCACTCATAACTTCATCGTTATAACTCGGAATTGAGTGATTCTTGGCTCCTTGAATTCGTAAGCTCATTCACTATAACATGAGATCCTCTATAGGGATAAAGGTTATTGTCACCAAAGTCATGAATCAAATAACCTCAAGTATATATACATAAATGTACATTTACCGTCATAGGAATTGTTCCATAGAGTGAGCATTTATCTCGATAGATTAGAAAGGTAGAATTGAACAAGAATCCAAATGAAATCAAATACATACCTTTATTGATGAAGTATTTGTTGATGTCTTCTTATAGTCTTCAATCTTCATCCTTTAAGGATAGCTTCGATTCAACTTCTTAGACATAATCTAGTCCGAAACTATCTTTAGTATGCTAAATCAAGAATGCATTTTTGCAACTAAAATTGACAAGTAACTTGACATACCAACGCTAGTGGGTTCAACCGAGCAATGCTCTAACAATCTCCCCCTTTTTCAATTTTAGTGACAAAACCATTTTACATATGAATTGTACTTGTTAAAAGCATTACAGCTCCAAAATCCTACATGCTTGATTTCCTAGGATCTTCAACTCTGCGTGTGTTCATCCTGTACTTGTTGAAGATCTATCATAGTATTATTACACAACATCAAAGTTTCATTGTATCACAACTTTGATAATAATACTACGGTGGTATGTATCACTCCCACTTAGTCAATACATCAACTCTTTATTTCAATCATTGAAACATTCTTCTATAATGTCAATAGCCGTTTTCACACACTATTAGTATCAAAGCAATTTTCAAGATATTGAAATAATCATCATTGAAACCTTCCAAGTCTTACACCAAATGATTCTATCACACAAACCATGTAAGATGTTACTCGGCAATTTTCTCATGATATAAGATGAACTATATCGTAACACAACTTATGTCTCAATAATTGGAGATAATAGAAATAGACTTTCCAAGTGATAGATAAGTTCAAGTCTCCATATACCATTTGTCGAAGAAGTTCCACAATCTCCCCTTAGTAGTTCTTCGTCTTCAAGATATGAACGTCGAGAGATTTAAGCTCAACTATACTATCTATGTCCTAGTCCGAGATATCTAAAAATAGGCTAGAAATCAAGACTTATAGTTTTGATCACTAACATTGACAAACATGTTTGAGATAGCAAAGCATGCGAGTTCGACCGAGCAATGTGCAAACACACTATATATGCTTATATTCAAAGATAATTACGTAATCTCAACTCTTTATTTCAATCATTGAAACTTTCTTAGAGGACGTTATATAGTTGTTGTTCACAAACTATTTTTCGTCAATGCGATTTTCAAGTTATCGAAATTATCATAATGAAATATTCCAAGGCAACACCAAATGATTGTATCACACAAACCATGTAAGATGTAACTCGGAAATTTCCATATGATCTTTTTCGGACATTCGTCAACGAATGTAAGATGAATTAGGCTAAAGCGAAAGCTTGCCAATCACATATTCCGAGAAATATATAAGCAAGATAAACTCATCTCGAAATCTCAAATTTGTATAATAGAAAACTATATCGTAACACGACTTATGTCTTAATATAGGAGATAGAGTAGAAATATACTTTCCAAGTGATAGATAAGTTTCAGTCTTCATATACCTTTTGTCGATGAAGTTCCACAAGCTCCCCTTAGTAGTTCTTCGTCTTCAAGAGATGAACGCCGTGAAGTCTAAAGCTTAACTACACAATTGATGTCCTAGTCCGAGACATCTAAATAGGCTAGAAATCAAGACTCGTAGTTTTGATCACTAACATTGACAAACATGATTTAGATAGCAATGCATGCGAGTTCGACCGATCAATGCTCTAACAATTCTCTTTTGGTCATGAAGTATCTCTATGAAAATTTCATGAGGATCCCACTAGTTTTCGTACCTTTGCCACTTATATTGACTAAAAGGGGGAGAATTAATGTGTAGTTTCATACTACAAATACATATAGTTTACAGATCATTATGTAAGGGGGAATGGTTTTCATGTCGAGATGAAGTATTGACTAAGAGGGAGTGATACATATCACCATAGTATTATTGTCAAAGTTGTCATACAATTGAACTTTGATGCTGTGTAATAATACTATGACACCGTATAATAATGATCGAGAGCATTTTTTCTTCTCATTGTTATCGTTACGGATCTTCAACAACTATGATGCTGAGTTTAACACGTATAGAATCATGGAGTACTTGAAGTGACGAAGATTTCTAGTTGTACTGAAGATCCCAAGGAGATCAAGCATTTGGATGAGAAGCTACAAAGTTTTATTTGTTTTGTAATCCATATGTATTGATAGTTTTGTCACTAAAATTGATAAAGGGGAAGATTGTTAGCGGACTGCTCGGTCGACCTCGCATGCGTTGCTATCCCAAGAATGTTTGTCAATGTTAGTGATCAAAACTATAAGTCTTCATTTCTAGCCTATTTACAGATGTCTCAGACTAGGACATAGATTGTGTAGTTGAGCCTTAGACTTCACGGCGTTCATCATTTGAAGATGAAGAACTGTTAAGGGGAGATTGTGGAACTTCATCAACAAAAGATATGTGGAGACTGAAACTCATCTATCACTTGGAAAGTCTATTTCTGCTATATTGAGACATAATATAGTTTTCTATATATACGTTTGAGATTTCGAGCTGAGTTTATCTCTCTTACATATTTTTCGAAATATGTGTTGGCAAGCGTGTAGTTGCATCTTTTCTGATGACTACGCCCAAATAAGATTATAGACTAAAAACTACTAAAACATAGAAGATTCGATATGAACAAGATGTAAAGAGCATGAAAAGTAAAGATTGACACAAGCAAATAACGTGGTTAGGCCATGAAGACCTACATCCATGGAAAAGAAGATGTTTTCTTATTGATTATAAGGTCTTACTCTTGAAAGACCATCTATTGTTACATAAGTTGTCCATCTCCTTATACATGGACTGGTATTTATAGGCAAAGTAGACTCGTGATGGCTTGTTCGTCCGAGCTGGTGGAGTCATAGTACATCGTCTTTGCTGATTCGGACTGGCTCTATAGTATCCCTTGAGATAGCTTGCTTTGTTCTCCCTCAGAGTCGTATCGCTCTCCTCCATATCGCGTAGCCCTTCTTTGGAGAACCTCGTGTTCTATCATCTCTAGATTATAGTATAAGTCGTCCGAGTCTTCCATCACGATGTAGATCTACCCACATCTTTCTTTTATCCTTCATTAAATGCAGTCCTTATTTTTAGACTTGACCGTCTGAGCGGATTAGACTACTCCTTACACGCGTTATTCATGTGACGCTGTAGCAGGTGTCTCGATTCAGACAAACTCACCTTTTTGGAGGATGATTCGATGCTCATATCTCATCATCTTATCATGGATTCACCCCTTAGGATGTTGACACGTTTCCATCGGTTATTTTACCCTCACATATTGCTCATTTTCTTTGCAACTTGCCGAGGGCATGATGGGAAGAAAACTTAGTGACCATGTTGTCTTTATCGCCAGGTGTACATTTGTCTGTAAGCCTTAGGGTGCCTGTCATCTTTCTTCAGACGTCGTGAGAGAGAGGATATCTTTCCTTTTGTATTTTTCCTCCAGGATTCTTATCGTCTTGTTCGTCGCGTTTTTGAACTTCTTGGGTTTGGCAAAACTGATTGGTTTTTCGAGGATATCCATTTATATTTAAGAAAAGTTCTTTTGTGGTAAGGATGTGAGTTTTGTTTTCCTCCTATTTTCCTTCTATAGAGTTCAAAGCTCCTTTCTGTAGAAGGTATCCATGTGTGTTGGACGTTTTCCTCCTCGTCCCCCATGGTGGCCGGGTATTTCTTCTTATTTTCTCCGACATGACGGTATGTCCTCTCATTTATGAATTATTTCGGTTTTTCTTGCTCCGGATTATAGATCATCACCAACGTTTTCTCGGAAAGACCTATCTTTTTGCATAACGTCTTTAGCCTCATCCGTTTGTCAAGTGACTGAACTTTTCGCCGGGGGATTTCGTGTTTACCATTGTGTTTCCTTTTACTGGAAAGCTTGGAAACACTTCATATATTGTGTTTTTTCTTGCGATTGGTCTTGGAAACACTTTACACCGTGTGTGTGTTCACACGTTTTGTCTTAAAAACATTTGCTGCTGGAGGTGGTGAGGTATAAAATACTACCTTTTTATTCGAACGTATATATATATATATACCTTGCCCCTGTTTTATGCCTTAGCGCCGGAGGCTGGTGGCTGAAGCGGAGTGAAGGTGAATTTGCAGGATGGAATTCTCCGATTATTGCTCTTGTCTGAGGTGTTCGTGTAGAGAGGGATCATTCATGCCTGAATTGGTAGCTTTTGCTCCGGACGAGGATCAGATGAGTATTAAGTCAGTTGTTCCCAGCGAGGTGTGGGTGCGATGCTCCTGTCATAGGACTTCTTTTATGTTGTTATGTAATATGACTTCTTTGCTGGAATATTTATGACATTGTTTTGTTTACACTTTGGTACCTCATGGCTCTGAGGAGTTATCGTATGTAGTGTTGGTCCAACCATGGATGACAAACCCAAGGAGTGGTCAGTTCCTGAATTTGGATAAGGTATCACTTATAATGTTGGACCTTTGCACATAAGATGTGTCCTTCTCGCCTGTTGCCCAGTTGGTTTTTTTTTTTATTGTCATGTTTTAGGTTACTCTTCACTCTCTTGGTTTAGTGATCAGATGTGTTCTGAGTAGGGGAAGACTCAGGATGCTAGGGTTTACAAAAGTTGCAGAGAGAAAAGAGTTTACAGAGGGGGAGAGAGAAAAAATTCCAAGCGAACCAGAGAGTACCCAGTTAACCCCACGCTTTTGGACGTTTTCTGGATTGAGAAAAAACTCAGGCTGCTTTAAATATTTTTCTTTCTTTTGGACGTTTTCTGGATTGAGATGTACTGAGAAAAGAGTTTACAACTACTTAGAAGCAAAAGTGTACCTGCTCACTGCCAAACGTCCTCTTGTATTTACATGTTAACCCCACGCTTTTCTTTTTTCTTCAACTTTTGGTAAAACAATTGGATAAAATGGTATAGAAGCAAAAGTGTACCTGCTCGCTGCCAAAGTCCTCTTGTATTTATATGTTAACCCCACGCTTTTACTTTTTCTTCAAATTTTGGTAAAACAATTGGATAAAATGGCATATGTAGAATGATATTTTGGCGCTATGGTGCACTGATACGGAGATACTGATACGGCAATACGAATACAGGATTTGTCAATTTTCAAAAAATGGGGATATCCTCTCTTCTCCGATAATTGTGGAGCTCTCCAATGGAGTTTCCTTTGGCGATTCTTTCCAAGAACTCAGCCTTCTTCCCATTTCAATCATCTGTGATTGATTCAGTTTAGAAGTGTGCTATTCTGAACTTCTCCGCCGTCCAAGGACGGATCTCTGATCCTTCCCCTTGGGGCAGGGATTTATTGGGTAGTAGAGTTCTTCGTCGCTTTTTAGGGATTTTATTATTATGGAGTTAAATCAAATCCCTTCTCTAGTTTTTGCTTCTAAATCTTTTTCTTTCTTTTGGACGTTTTCTGGATTGAGATGTACTGAGAAATACAAAAACATCTCAAACTACGTAATTCTACCAAGATTAGCTTTGCCATGGTTTTACCTGATGATGGCGTTAGATGGAGAATTTGGAGTTGGAAAATTTTGGTCAAAAAGATTTACTGAAACTGTAATACAAATTCATTGGTTCGAGAATTCCTCTGGGAGTTTTTTAAGAATTGATGAAATTTAGACATCATCATCTCCAAGAAGTTTCATCTGTATTCCTTATGGAAGGAATGGTCATATTTGGAGAAAGTTTCTGGATTCGTTGAATCCTTCTTTGCTTTCCAATTCTAACAAATCTTCTGGGATTCCTCGGCAAGATTTAAACTTAACGGAAGAAAACTTTCCAAGTTTATCAACTCCAAAAACTGATAGTAGGGATTTTTATCATCTCGTGTTAGATGTTGTAATTCATTCTTCACATGCTGGATAGAGCAGTATTGAATTGGACTTGCTGAAAAGGCTAAGCTGGAAAAACAAAATAGCTATAAGAAGCATCCATGGGAAATTAGGCTTTCTATATGCAGAGTCTGCATACGTTTATAACAAATTCAAATAAGAACAATCCATATCAACATGAAAAACACTCCCCCTTACATAATGATCCGTAAACCATATGTATTTGTAGTGTGAACTACACATTAATTCTCCCCATATTTGTCAATAAAAATTGGCAAAAGTACAAAAACTAGTGGGATTCTCATGAAATTTTCACGGAGACACTTCATGACCAAAAGAAAGAAACATATCAACTTTGTTTAGATGATATCACAAAGTCGAAACTTAGTGACTTCATCAAGGAGTTTATTAAGATACAAGTTAACCCCTACATGTTCCAAACCCGCTTCTCCCTACAAAGATATGACCATCAAGCACAAGTTGATTTAAGAACTCTCCCCCATAAAATGGCATTCCCTAAAGAACAGCATGAGTGACCTTTCTTCTGAGAGAAGGATTTATATATTGGATTTTAGAAATCCTACAAGGAGATATGATTTAAGAACCAATCATTGAAAGTTTCTCATGAGATCGTGTTACTAAAAATTTAGAACTATCTCATGGTAACAATACACAACATGTAATCATGAAGATCAAGTATTGTGATCATATTTTCTAAGATACAAACTTGTATAAATAAGACTTGATATGCTTAGAAGTAAGAATAACCTTTTCAACAAGGATTTACACCAAGAATGGTTACCAAAAGTGTATGCAAAAGTTTCTTTGACAATAAAAATCAACATCCAATGGCTTTGATTATTGCTTCTAACCTGTTATACTTAATAATTTCAATCACAAATCAAGTTAGGTAATTAAGAATCATACACGTGGTATTTATCCATATTCATCTTTCTCATAACTAGTTCCAATGACTTCAAAAGAACTAGTTGAAGAGTTGTTCAATTGCTTAGATATTTATATATAGACACAATTGAAACAAAATCGGTTTGATTCATTTGAATCAATTCATGAAAAATATAGCCACGGTTTGCAAAGATTGCATTCCTTATTAATTTATTTTTTAAGTTCGTGAACTTCCGATTTGAGAAATATAACCAGCTTGGGTACGCGTACGGGTACGTGCACCTTAGCTACCGGATTTGAGTTTACAAACTCAGCAGAAATTTTCGGTTCGAAAACTTCCGTGGGTACGCGTACCTAAGGTAACTGGTTTACTAGTTTGCAAACTACAAACTCAGCAGAATTTTCCGGGAGGAAAAGTTCCGCCAGTACGCATACGGGTACGCGTATCCAACCTATCTCCTTCACCAATACCGTATGCACACATATGCACACATTTGATTTCCGACACATGGATTTATACACTAATGTGCGAACACACTATATATGCTTATATCCATAGTTGGTTATGTAATCTCAACTCTACATTTCAATCATTGAAACATTCTTCTATAATGTTATAACAATCGTTATTCACAACTATTGTCATCAAAGTTATTTTCAAGATTGAAACGTCATCATGACATTCGTCACGGGTAAAGATGAACTTGGTTAAAGCAAAAAGTTTCCACATATGTTTCATGAAATATGTAAGCGAGTTAACCTCAGCTCGAAACAATAATTTGTTCCACATATTTAAAAATTACCCAATATAATATGTGCGCCCCAATTCTTTTGCAATCCTCGCCGTATTTACAAGGGCTTCTTGGTGAGGATGCACTTCCAACATAATCAGGTTGTGTTGAGGTGAACAAAATCTTTCTCACAAAAGGTATTCGAAACAAAATCATACATGGACTCTAGGAATTTAACAACTTCCTTGAAACTTTCAACAACTGTTCCATACCTTTTAAAGACGTTATCCCTTGTCGAACTCTTGTCTGGGAGATCCTTCTTAATAGTACTCGTTGTTATATTGGTCTTATTTGGTACCCATTTCTGAGCAGTTTTTGGAGCAAAATATTTCTTCTTCTCTCCAATATAAATATGAAACTTCTTGGGGGGAATACTGGAAAGACTGGTATTATGAGACTCATTTTTTCTCCAGTTTTGAACATCAGATCTTGTCATCTTAACAGAATTGGATCTGGTTTTATCTCGTTTAAGAAATCTGCAATTCCTTTGCAAGTGACATGGTTTTCCATAACAAAAACAATGTTTAGTAGAATGGAAAAAGTTATGTTTAGTGTTACCTGAATTTGTATGTGCTTGCTTTGGAGCTTGATAGAATTTCCTCTTTTCGTCATCCGCAGTTGGTAGAGATACTTTACTTTTGTCAACCGTGGAAGGTTTTAGTTGATAAGAATCTTTAGCTTTGACAAATTTTACCTCTTTGCAAATACCAGGAGCGTCTATTCCTTCATATCCCAATCCTCGTGTATCACGATGAATTCTACATGCTCCTAATATCGAGGATAATTTATCTGAGCTGTTATTTCTAGACAAACTCTCTTTTAAGCTCGAGTTTTCTTCTTCCAACCTTTTGACCTTTTCAAGTGCAATAACTAGATAATTCTTGGATGATTCACATTGAACTTTGAGATCTTCTCGTTCCGAATCAAATAACAAGTTCATCTCAATGTTCTCCAAGTTATCTAGCTTTGCTTGAAGAGTAATTTTCCGATCTCGACTTCTGGCAATTTCTTCTTTAAGCATTCGTATTTCGTTGAGATAATCTCTTGCACCAATAGAATCAAGTTGGTCTTGCAAGTCTTTATTCCGAATACGAAGTCTGTCATATTTAACTTTCTCACTGAAGATGGTGCTTTCATCCTCCGAGAGTTTCTGATGACATTCCTTAAGAAGATTATTAGCAACTGGATCTTCATGGAATACTTCTTCGTCAGAATCAGAATCAGTATCCCAAAGAATTTTTCCAGAAGCTAATGCAACTTCGCCTGCGTACTTTTGGTGATCACAATATTCGGGTCCATCATCAAGAGTAGGCAAAGCTGCTGCATATGTCGATTGTCTACGGCTCCAGCTAGGAAATACTGAAGAAAGGTGCCCGAAACCACGAGAGTTATAACATTGTACATCATCATTAGGATATGTTGTAACTTTGGAAGAACTCTTTTTCCTGTCTCTCAAGATTTTTCTAAATTGTCGTGGAGTAACATCCTTCGTATCTGGCGAACCAGGTTTATCCTTAGAAGAATCAGAATTCTTTGCAGCTCTAAGAGAAGTCACCTCTTTTCTAGATGCGTGTTCATTATCAAAGATTTTTAACATTCCAACAAAAGTATTTCTGGAGAGTGTAGAAAGATCGTTTGATTCTTCAATGGCATGTTTCTTATACTCGTATCTTGATGGCAGAGACCTGAAATTTTGCACACAATAACTTTCTCTGGAATAGTTCTTCCTAATGAATATGAGGAGTTAACTATTTGAGAAAGTCTTTGGTTAAACTCATTAAAGGTTTCATCATCAGACATGCGAAAGTTTTCCCAGTCAGAAGCTAGATTTTGAAGCCTTGCTTCTTTCTCTACGGCATTCCCTTCAGATACGGTTTCTAAGATATCCCAAGCATCTTTATACTTATTACACGTACTAATTTGGTTCTGAAGATCTTGGGTAATGGCATGGATGATATCATTTCATCCTTCGGAATTTTGCTTTACAGCAAGAATCTCAAGATCATTAAAATCACCAATATCCTTTGCAACAGTTACACCGTCTACTGTAACTAATGGAGGATTATAGCCATTAATAATACGAACCCATGATTGAAAATCTCGCGCTTGAATAAAAGAACGCATAGCAATTTTCCACCATAAATAGTTGGTGCCATCGGAGACCGGTGGTACGTTTATAGAGATAGCACTTATGTCCATAACAATCAGATTGCTTCAAATTAAGGTCTTAGCGTGTTTGCCTTCTCTGATACCAATTTAAAAAGCGGGGGTCTAACAACCATACCCAATTTCGTTTGGAAATATGTATGGACTAACTCCAATATACTTTCAAGAGAATCAACTAGAAAGTCAGACTCAATCTTAAGAAAAGTATATCAAAGAGTTATATCTCAATTTCTTAATTCAATCCGCAATCAAACAAATAGAAATTTGCGAGCCTAATTGAATATAAGAAATAACTTGGACGGTATCAAAAACCAATATCCAAGTGTCAATTAATTTAATCAACAACCAAAGGTTGGATTCCCAATTAATTGAACTTATGCACAACCTGTGATATTTCAATTATAAAGATAAACAATATAATGCAGAAAAGAAATAACACAGATACCAGAAATTTTGTTAACGAGGAAACCGCAAATACGGGACCTAGTCCAGAGTAAACACACACTGATTATAAGCTGTTACACCAATTTCCTACTACCTATTCGGACTAGATATAATACCTACTTCAGCACTTGTAGAACTCCTAGCAGAATACCGATTCTCTTTAGAAATTCTCTACGAAAATCTTCTAGCGGAACCACGGCACTCTTTAGAAGATACAACAACACGACTGATATGATTTGATATTTTGTTTGCACAAAACACGGGTTTGGTTTCCCTTTAGACCTGAATCAAGGTTTTGGAAATCTTGTGTTTGTTTTGATAAAAAACAATTACTAGGTAAAAGTAATATCAAAAACAAACTTGTAGATTAGGGATTATTATACTCTTCAATAATAGGAAGACAAACCTAATAACTCTACAACAAGAACAACTAGAATAAATCTAGAGATATCTTGTTCAAAACTTCAAAAAGATTTTTACGAGATACCTTAATGGAAGTTTTTTTCTAGCTTCCGATTTCGACTAACAAGTGTTGGTATACGATCGGAAACTGAAATCTATCAAAACCTAGGGTTTATGATCAACAACTCTTGAATGGTTTTATATCAGAAGAGAAAACCTTAGAATAGACAAGAGGTGAAAAACCTAGATTACAAGTTGTATAATCAATCACGAAGATTAAATCCATCTCGGCTTTGTGATCCCCAATACAAAGAATTTTATCTCACTCTTGTTCACGAAGAACATAAGACATGGAAAACAATCTTATGAAGCTTATACCAAATTTTCCAAAGGGGATGAAAAACGTGTAAACTCATGAACCCTTTATTTATAATGACTAAGTTAGCTTAAAAGCTAAGCTAGAGTTTTGACTATTTTCCTTTTTCAAGACTCTCCTAAATATGAGAGTCTTTCCTAAGTTACAACTCTTGCCAAAATAATTAAATAAATAATTAATTAGCAAATATTGTATTTATGTGAATAAATCACATTTTAACTTAGGCATGAATTAAAAGTTATCACAAACACTTTAATATGGAAATCAAATATGTTTGGATTAATAGCCATCTTACCTAGATAAGGAGACATCACCAACTTGACCAAAAATGCCTTTTAGTCACGTAATTGGGCCCAAATCCGTGAACAGTTACAAACAGTCCACAGATTGTTTCCTACTGACGAACTGTAACAATTACAGCAACACTTATAATTGTTACTTTAATAAATCACTTATAACTTCATCGTTATAACTCGGAATTGAGTGATTCTTGGCTAGAGTTGTCAATTTATAACCCGGCTTGCGGGTTGACCCTAACCCGGCTTGTTTCAACCCTCCCCGGCTTTGCTTGTTGTCTAAACGGGCCGGGTTAGGGTTGGCATATACAACCCTACTAGAAAACAAGTCGGGCTAGGGCCAATCCGCGGGTTACCCGTCAACCCGTCAAAATTAATAAATATATCCCTCAATCCCACCAACTCTTTAAAATTCATGATTTGCAAACATATATTAGAATTAGTTAATTTTAAGTCAATAAATAAAGCTAATTTTGGATCTATCCAAACAAATATAACAATTTTTAGATTTTAAATAATCAATCAATAAATTAAATTACAACTTAGATTCATCAATCACATATTTATTCAGGATGTCCTAAATTGATAAAAAGACTAGCATAATTTAAACAGTGAGTTAGTCTTACTCACATTAATTTAAACTTATAAAATGATAAAAAAAAAAGTAAAATGCTTAGTTGATGTTAGGGTTCTCTGCCTAAGAAAACTAAAGCGTCGTAACCGGCTATATCGTTGATTAAGTGGCAATAAAAATGTCCACTTTACAACTCAGTGGTGAGACTTCTAGTTAAACACCAAATTGACCTAGGTTCGACCTTTACTAAATGAATAATCCTAAACAATCCTAAATTTTAAATTTAATTTTTAAATTGATAACATTAACAAGCCAACCCGCCAACCCGTCAGGGTTGACCCGTCTAGGGCTAGGGTTGGGGTTTTGAGCTTGTTCGTGAATAGTACTAGGGCTAGGGTTGACCCTAACCCTAGTACGGGTTGGCAAGCTAGGGACGGGTTGACCCTAGCTTGGCCCGTTTGACAGCTCTATTCTTGGCTCGTTGAATTCGTAAGCTCATTCACTATAACATGAGATCCTCTATAGGGATAAAGGTTATTGTTACCAAAGTCATGAATCAAATAACCTCAAGTATATATACATAAATGTACATTTACCGTCATAGGAATTGTTCCATAGAGTGAGCATTTATCTCGATAGATTAGAAAGGTAGAATTGAACAAGAATCCAAATAAAATCAATTACATACCTTTGTTGATGAAGTACTTGTTGATGTCTTCTTGTAGTCTTCAATCTTCATCCTTTAAGGATAGCTTTGATTCAACTTCTTAGACCTAATATAGTCCGAAACTATCTTTAATACGCTAAATCAAGAATGCATTTTGGCAACTGAAACTGAGAACTAACTTGACATACCAATGCTAGTGGGTTCAACCGAGCAATGCTCTAACACTAACGAATCAACAAAATTAACATGGTAATATTCTTGAATGTCGACATCAAACAGGTAAGAAGCTTGTTTTTTAATGATATTTGAAACACCAACGGGGATAAAATTGAACATGGAAAAGAACAATGGTTAATATTGGAGCAGATGGTCTTATTGTGGAGTTAGCGGGAGAAATGGGATATAAAACAGAGAAACTACCTATCAAATATCTAGGACTACCATTAAGAGTGACTCCCAGATGTTTCACTGTTTGGGACACAATGTTGGAAAGAATGGAAAATAAACTTGCCCAATGGAAAACGAAGTATTTAACAAAGGCATGAAGACCCACTTTAATAAAAAGCACTTTGTCTAGTCTCTCAATTATTATCAATCCTGGTGACTCTTCCAACACTCGTCGAAAACAAAATGAAAAATATATTGAAAAAAACAATGTGGGGTACCAGAAAAAATATACTCTCTCCGTTCTAATTTACTTGTCAAAATAGGATTTTGCAAAAGCTTGAAACAAATTCAAATTACTTCCGTGTACACCATCAATCTTTCAAATCACTTGTTTAATATACAAGTTTTTGTATCCTAATTTTTATTTCTTTCTTGATAATTAGATAATTTTAGTGGAAAATATAGTAATTTTTTGGTACACTTTTATTAAGAAAAACACAATATTGACAAATAAACTAGGACGGAGAGAGTATTAAAGATGTGTTGGATGGCATGGGGAATGGTTTACAGGTCAAAAAAAAGGATGATGGTCTCGGTTTGAAGAATCTTAGATTTTTTAACACAACTCTCTTGTCAAAGTGGATTTGGAGGTACTCCAAATAAAAACAAAGCTTATGGAGAAAGATGGTGCAAAAACAAACAAGCTCAAGTGCAAACACTATAGTTTCAATTGACATGAGCGTCGTACAAAGAAGGGGTCTTTGGAAAGGAATTTTGAAATCAAACGGTGCTCTAGCAAAAAAATATGGAGCTAGGAACCTCTTTCTACTTTTGACATGATTGGTGGATTTTTGTAGGTTCGTTAAAAGACTGATTTCCAAGCAAGAACAAAATGGTACACAATTAAAGATTGCATAGATAAACAAAGCCACTGGCGATAGCTTCATTACTTAAATACTAATAGCCTGTTCGGTTCAAGTTTTTCAAATCTCAGGAATTGGATTACAGGGTAATCCAATTCCTAGAATTGGATTCCAAGAAATGGATTCCATGGTAAAACAAAATCTATTTGGTTGGGATAATTGGATTCCATTGTAATTCAAATCTATTATTTACTTAAATATCCTTGAAACTTCTAATAAAGCTAAAACTCAAAAATTTAAGAATTCAAAATTTCAAAACAAATTTGAACCATGGATGACTATTGTTCCACTTGTGTATGAAGCGCCTTTTTCCACATGGTTCTTTAAGAACTTCTCAAGTGAAACTATATCTTTTTCATAGACTACAGATTTACTGATTACTTACATAAAACTGAGCGAACAAATTTATAGAGTAGAATCACAACCTTATTTCGAAAGGCAAAAACAAAATATAAGATTCTATTGTTGTATTTCGAATGTAGAGTTCGAACATATAGAATTTGCCAAAAAAATACAACGCCATCACAGAAAAGTAGCAGGTGACAATAATGCAGAATTACTGATCTTTCACAGCAGACTATACAGCTGCTGCAGATGGAGAGTTGCTGTAATTCATAAACTTGTATCAAAGTAATTAAGAAGTTAAGCCAACTAAGAGTGCTTTTTCTTGCTTCCTAACCTAGATTTATAATCAAGAGTTCTTACCAGCTTATCTCATATGCCAAAACTAGCTTCAGGTTTCATAAAGTCTTAAACAACTCTTCAAAACTACACAAACAAGAACTTAAATTGAAATTGGAGAAAGTACAGTTGTTTCTAACCAAATACCCGTAAGAAAACAAAAGAGGAATTCAGTGGACCTTCTAACGCTTCCTTTTCCACCAATGCGGTTCACACCAGCCATCTTCTGAAGCTTCTTTTTTTCACTACTACTTGAGTATTCTATTCTTCACATAGTGAGCCCTCTTCCCTTCTTCCATCCCGAAAAACATTTTGGTCTTCGTAGATGAATCAAGTATAATCGAAGCAGCATCTATCACATCATCATCAGTAAGACCATCAATCTTCTGTAGCTTCTCAAACAACTGTTTGTTGGTGTCTGATTCTTGGGCCAATGTACTACGAATTGCTTCAAAATGTGAAAGAGTTCCTGATACAAACTTGCTGAAAGAATTAACCATCTGATTAAGACCATTCGAATCACCACTTGATTCACCAGATCCAACATCCAAAGAAGATGATCTAACCCTCTTCCTCCTCCTACCTTTATCATTACTATTATTGGCTTCGTCCACTGATACAGATTGGTTACTTTGTTCGCGTTCTGTTTCTTGTTCAGTTTCCTTTTTTGTTTCGTTCTCCCTTTCTTGCTCATCTTCTTTATCTATCTCTTCCAACTCTTCAGCTAAAGAAGCATCTCCTTTACCATTTGCTCTATCTTCAGCAAATATTTCAACCAATGCGTCCAAATGAGGAAAAACTTTCCCATACACTCCCTTTATACTTGGATGAGACTGCAAAATCCACAAATTGGGACTTCAAAAAATAAGAACAACAAACTGGACAAAATTAAACTAGAAACTCACAGTTCATAAATGAAACGAAACAAATGCAAAATGAAATTGCGGACTTGCCAGAGGCAGTGTTATTAACGCGAATGTAGAAGCTACACCCATGATATTAGTTAGTGAAGACACAGGTGAACGGTGAGTATCAGTGCAGTAACAGTGCAGTTAAAATAAACAGTGCACTGAGTATTAGTTGAGTAACAATTGAGTAACAGTGCAGTAACACAAAGATGTAGAATAGTAGAATTACTACTGCGCGTTCAAGCCTTGACTTCCTCAAAGTCCATACACAGAGACCTTATCCCACCACAAGGTCTAGTTATCACCATCAATTGATGCCTATAATGGTCATCGTTACCAAATTCACTAAATATACTTACACTGTTCACACTACATGGTTCATAAGGTAGCTCAATCTCAAACTTCGAATAGTGATTAGAGGAGAAATTAGAGACACAACTAATTAAATAGAAAGAAATATATTAAATAATGGTTTGAAATTACCTTAGCCCATTCATCAAATAAATTCTTCTCACACACAAGCTTATTGTTGACATAATCCCATTCAAAACCACTTCCAGAACTTAGCATTTCGTTGATTGCCATTGAATGCTTCTTCAAATTCTTTATTCTCGAATCAATGTTGGTAGTACTTAACCCGGAATTGGGTAGTTTCTCAGCTAATTTTTGCTCAATCACTTTCAAATAGCCAGATTTAAATCCTGTATCACTCTTCCACTTTCCATCAAGTGAAAGTTCCGTCAAAACATCAACCAATATGTCATCTTCAGCTTGTACCCAACTCCGATGAGGTGCCATTACTTGCCTGTTTACAACCAAATTATGTCAAGATAATTTCATAAGTAGTTTAACTTCAAATGGAACAAGGAAATGAACCATAGTAACTCACAGATTAACAGTGAGATTTCATCATCTGTGATTGTTGTAAAGGCGGAAAACATAGTAGTCATTGCTGCTATCAAACTCACACAGATACTATAAGATAGAGACAAAAATCAACCATTTGAAAAAATAAATCTGAAATGAACCATCCCCCTTACTATACCATTAGAAGATAAGTAATAAACCTTGTTCTTGTAACAGTTCAGTACAAATGAAAGTGATAAAAAATGTAAGCTAATACAGGAAAATGATGAAATCATTTTAACTAAATATGCGCCTACATCTACGTGCAGTCCATCTTTCCCACATTTGATTAGCTAACTCCTTTCTCTGAACATCCCAATAATTCGAGGAATCGACATGTTCGATCATTCGACTTTCTTGAGGAGAAACCAAATTAATTGGTTCATCTTCATATTCATCTTCCGGTAAAAATTCATCCATAGGAATTTCTCTCCTAATAAGGTTATGTATCAAACAATAGGCCATGATAAAACGGCAATGTATGTTCACAGGATACCATGAGGGACCCCTAAGTATTGCCCATCTCATTTTCAACAATCCAAAAACTCTTTCAATCACATTCCTATCCCTACAATGTTTCATATTGAACAATTCTTCAGCTGTCCTGGATTCTAAACGATCTCGCCCCCATTCCTTCAAATGATAACGTTGACCTCTAAAGGGAGCAAGAAATCCTCCACTATTTGGATAACCGACATCAACAAGGTAATAGTAACCTAAAATAGTAAGCATGTAAACAACCATCACTATCTTAATAAAAAACATGAAAAACACTCGCTAATCCGCAGATTCAAGTTATAATATTCTAACAAACTTACCATGTGGAACTTTTAAGCCATTTTTTTTTGTAAATGGCTTCCCTAAGAACACGAGAATCAGCAGCTCATCCTTCCCATCCAGAATATACATATATAACCTCCAAGTCTTGAGAACATACACCTAAGACATTGGTAGCAATTGCGCTTTTCCTTGTACGATACCTAGGCTTGTCTGCTGTTGCAACGTGGACACTAATATGTGTTCCATCTAATGCCCCTAGGCAGTTCTAAAGGTAAACAAGGTGATGTTAATAGTTCATTAGTGATACGAAAAACCAAGTGTTAATATTCATGACATATAAGGTTAAAAAGGTTATAATATTTCATTTGAGACAATCTCATACCTTAAAGCAGTTCCATCTCTGGTCAACAGAACTTGTAGAGACTGCTACCGGTTCTTTTAACAACTCTCCTTGAAGCCTAATAACTCCTTTCAACACCGTGTTCACATGTCTACTAATCGTATCTCCTGATCGCTTGAATTGAAAACCCACAACTCTATTCTTATGGTGATGCGTAATTACATATAAAAATATCGCTACCATTTCTTCGACATCACAATTCCTATTATCTTCTAGTCGACTAACAGTGCGCAACTTATGACAAAGAATTCTAAAAGTGCGTCTAACGAGACGAAGTTGGGATTTACATTTGGTGTCACTTTTGTATACCAAATCTTCCATCACCCACAATCGTACCATAGTTAATTCAAAACGATCATTAGCTCTTAACACACTGCTTTGATGACGCAATACATATGAATAGAAATGAATGTAAAATAAAGTTACAGCATCCATCGTTGTTCGGATATTGTCTGTCATCATTTCAAGTTTCCTTTTTTTTGTCAAGACTAGAGGTGCCATACTGGAAGTGGGTCTGAATTTGAAAAGGATAAGAACAAAATGGTCAACCATACATGACTATACAGACACGGATGATAAAACAGTAAACAATCATACAGCCACAGGGTGACTCAATATAGGTCTCAAGTCAAATATCAAAAGTTTTTCAGGAAAAAAAAAAGCATAATCTAAGTTAGTTTTTCATTGTCAAAAAAACACAACACAATCAAGGGATAGTTAAAAGATGATTTCATGGATTATATCATAAACCCAACATACACATGCATAAGCTAATTTTATCATAAAACTAAAAAATTACCGAAATCAATTTAAATGAAATTGGTGAACGGATTATACCTTGAAAGTTCTTATTAGTTGAATCAAAGGGAAACGCTGATAATACTGTAGTTGATTGAGTCGGGAAAAGAAGAAATAGGTACTGTTGAAAATGAAAGTTAGAGTTCTTGTGGAAGAAATCATTGTTCCTGAGTTGATGACCGATTATCACAAAGCCGTAAATCCAATTGAGGTGATAATTTGTCTTTTAATCAATCATTCCTGTAACAAACTGAAAAGAAATCAAAACCCTAACAAAACGAGCAGTTAAAAAAAAATGAAATTACATAAGATAGAGAAGAAAGAAAATACGAGAAGTTAAAACCACAACCTAATCATTGTATTTCTCCATCTCTCATTCTTCAGTGGTTTCTTTCTTCTTCTCTCTCGATCTCTTCTTCTCTCTCGATCTCAAACGAAATGGTTAGAAATGAAAAATGAAAACCAGATTCAGATTTTGTTTTCAGAGGGACAGATTCGTAATTTTCGCTCAATTCCCTTTGTTTTTTACGGAATCAAATTCCTTTCCACCCACCCACCAATGCAATAGAATAGAGCCCATAGGAGGGAATTGGATTCCTTAGAAATCAAATTCTAAATTTTTTTGGGCTGTTCGGTTCAGGGGAATTGGACCTATTCCCTTGGAATCCAATTACTGGGCTCCCAATTACCCGAAACGAACACGCTATAAGAGTGAGAAATCACGTTATACTAAGAGTGAGAAATCACGTTATAAAGATTGCATAGATGAACATCCTCCTGCTTTCACTTGAATTCTCTCTCTCTCTTCGTACGACTTACTCTCTCTCTCTCTTCTAATCGCCTGAGTGTCCCTTTTTTCTTCCCGGTGGCATTTTCTCTATAGCCATTGGGCTGTCTCCTAGCATCCAACGGCTCTTTTCTTCCGGAATGTTCGGCAAGAATTAACGTCAACTCGCAATTCACATGTCAAATTCAAGCTATCAGTTTATCATTAGTTCCCCTACAACTGAATATTATTTTCTTGCACTCTTCTCAGCCTATCTTTCTGGGTTTCAATGAAGTTACCAACAATCAACACTAATTTTCTGAATATCTATTACCCAAATCACAGTGGAAGCTATTTCTTCAACTGCAATCCGAAAGTCACTAACATATACCCAATCTCTGCAATCACTACAATCACCCCAGTCACTTCAATCACTATAATCATAAACAGAACAAAAATCACAGAAACAAAACTTATGGAAGCTGGAAATTCTCCCTACATGGCATATTTACAACATCTGAATCACAAGGAAATTCTTCCCCTGCAATTCCAGATTCTCCGTTGCAAAAATTACAACACATCCTACACTATTTTTCCTAAAGATTGCAAACAAATGATACTTCTATCTTGAAAAAAGTTCCAAAACAAAAATCTCAATTACTATAAGTACAACTGGTTATTCCTCCTGAACAACACCACAATTTCATTCACTATTCAAGGGAGATGGACTGCTTTCTTATTTTCCTATAAAATAAACATTTCTAGGATGATTCTAATCAGGCCTGAGCAAGTAAGTACCTCTGCTATATTAAGTTATGCCTATGTCCTGTTTCTTGTTATCCAATGCGTGAACAACAATCCTCATTATGTTTTTGTTATGCTCTACACATATTACATAAGTTTTCATACTAAGACTAGACTGCACTACACTTTTAAAGCAACCTACTGGCCAAATCCTAATATCACTACCAATTTATTTGAACAAAAAATACCCACTCTTCACAACATTCAATTCAAACCTTTAATCTTTAAACCAAAAAAAAAAACTTGTTTGTGATGTCAACCAAAAAAAGACTTTCATGTTCAGTTACTTGAAAACAACTCACATCCCTCTGAAAATTAAATTAAAATTTACCAGTTTAACTAGTACTAGCACCTCCAGTTGTTCTTCTAGCCTCACTGCAGGAAGTGCAGCAGCAGATTGGTTCTCACCAGTATTGGCTCTAGGTTGAGTAGGCTCTGGCTCAGTTTCTAGTACCGGAACATTCTGAGAAGGATTGGCTTCACCATTACAAGAATTAGCAACAACAACAACATCTGTAGCCATACGTCCAACTACAGGGGTCAGCATATCCAAATTTGGGAAAATCACAGCACCAATAGGTATGGGAATGGAGGCATTTTCTCGAATGTCAACTCTCTTAGTCTCAGGCATGGTCACTGCATAGAAACCCTGGCGCACACCACCACAAACAATATACCAGTCTCCCACAAGTACCATTCCTTCATTGATCACGAATCGGCCTCGACGGGGATGAGTAGCAAAAACCACCCAGCCATCCCTTGCCCCCCAAATTCGACCACCAACTGGCGGAGGAGGAACTCCCCGCTGACCTTGATATCCTCCACTAGATGTTGTTTCACCATCTCCACCTCCACCATGATTACCACCACCATTATCATCTACAACACCACTACCACTACCACTACCAATTTCATTCACACTATCAAGAAACACATGCCTTCCCCTTCGAGTAGACCCCTCTATATCTCCCGCATCACCCTTAAGATTTGGTGGGAAAATAAACCCATCAACATAATTCAAATTCTTCTGGAAGCAAATGCCTTTAGCAAACATTACTGTGAAAAGAAATTAAAAAAATTTCTGAACATGCATGTCACAAAAAAATTACCTGGAAAGGAGGCAGATTAAATCAAGACCTCGTTACAATTTGGACATGGCCAGGAGGAATTTGATCATACATCTGCTCCAATTTTATTCGCCGATTATAGTGCAAATTATACTAGTGCCAGTTGAAGTTGCGGGTATAGTTTGCTGCTTCTCTTCCGTTGGGGAAAGCAATTCCGTATGGCAGACTTGAAATGGTTATACGAGGATCATACCAGTCCAGTGTACGTTCCATCAATATCTTAGGGGTCTCTTCCACTATCTCCCCCTCGCAATACAGAACTCGCGGCATTCTCTGATCCTAAAAACTGCTTATCTCAGTGGTTCTGATCGAAATAAATTGAATAAGAAACTGAAAAGCTTTCTCTTGTTTATATTTTGGCTGGGAAAAGCAACAGACTGCACATCACAGCCGTTAACCGTTTCACTCATCCCTCTGATCTCTAAGAAAATTGGTCTTAGAGATTTGGGTCAGTTGCAATTGCGTATCGGCAAGCCTACAGCCTACGTGATTGGTTCTTCACCTACAATAACACCTTATTGGCTCATGCGGAGCGGCAGTTAACACTTGGCAGTTGCAATCTTTTCACTATCTCGGATCGGGTCTCGGGTAAGAATCAGATTATTACGGGTCGGGTACCAGGTATGCACACAATACTTGGAAATCGGTCCATCACAATTATAATGATCCATTTTTACACCGTAAGACTATGCATCTCCACAAATATCTGAATTACACATCTCAGGCTTCAATATGTAACCATTATGGCTTGGAAATATGCCAAGGCTATGCTAGTACAACACGTGCGTCAAATGGGTTCAAAGGCATTAATTGGTTCAGAGACTTCAGCAGCAAACGGTCTTTCAGGTTTAAAAAAAACCACACTCAGTGCGACATAGCTAACCATCTGACTGACTCAAGGAAACAACCAACCCCAAATACGAGACCAACATCTTCACACTCCTAGTCAAATGAAAGTCGCAATACTTATTAACAGCGCAAATCCAATCACAGGTAAGGTCCCAACTCTGTCTCTTTATACTAATCAATGTTTTTATCACAGGTCTAATCACCAAGCACAATTAGCCATCTAGCATGGCCCCCCTGCTACAAAGGAAAGATGCACAACACCAATCTGCTATCAGGAAAGTTTTATGTTATATCAACATCAAAGATATCAAGTCAAAACAAAACTACGCAAGTTCCTATGAACTTCTAAATCAAACAAAAGTTGATATGAAACAAAATTTCAAACCCGTGAATCATTTTCAAAATAAAGCATGCACCCCTTTCCCTCACTTTTCCAACTTACATACTCACCCCTCCCATACTAGTGAACATTATTCAAACCCCTTCCTTCACTGCAATTATGCTTACTATCATTATATGGTATCCTCATCAACCACTCCTCCACCTAGCATTGATAATCTAGTAAACAAAATGAACACTGTGCTTACTATCCTTGAGGATCTATTCCCAAAAGTCTTCATTAACCCTGAAAATATCAGATCTAAACAACCCATTGACTGGAAATGGTGTTTCATTGGAAAACTCTGTAGCAACATCTTCTTCCAAACTTCAAAGGTCAGCTCGTTCATCAATGCTTACTGTGAGCTGCAAAGTAGAGTAGAAGTGGAAAATTGGAACAGGAGAAGAAACTACTACATTCTCAGACTTACCCATGAAGAAGATTACTCCACTTTGAGAAATGGTAGAACAAGATGAGTCTTTGATAAGCTTATGGTTTTGGTTGGTGTTCCTACAGGAGGACCTGAACTCATTGATGAAGAACAGTTCTCAAAGATAATGATCTGGCTTCTCATCAAAAGAATTCCATCTCATATCATACCAGACATTCAAAGCATCCTCAGACCAGTTGGAGTCTTCCAAACTACTAAGAAAGCTTATGGAAGAGATAGATTTGAAAAGAATTTGGAGGTCAAACTTACAATTGATGTTACCAGAGCTCTCAAATTTGGTATTGAAGCTTTTGAAACCACCACTACTTCACATTGGATTGAATTTGCTTACGCTCTCAATGGAATAAAATTCTGTAAAGTCTGCAGAATCTTAGATCACCCAAGTCCCTCTTGTCCTACACCGCCAAACCACACTCAATCTCACTACAACAATTTCCCAACACCCCAACCAGCTCCCCCACCAAGAACTCAACAACAAAAAATTGTGCAAGCTGGAAAAAACATTATCTACATACCCTACTCTGATACAGATGCTACATCTGAATTTGAGCTAAAAATTAAATTAGCAAAAAAGTTGGATCTTGAAACAGCTATAACAAAACTTGCCTCATCTCCAACGAAACCAATTATCTTTAGTGCTCAACCTGAAATTCCCTTAGAAACTTTCCCACCTCACCCAGATGTCCTAGCTTGCCAAATCAAAAACAAAAAATTGGAGCTGGCCAAGAGAATTGTTGTAAACTACAGGAAAAACTCTCCAAGGATGAAAACTGCTGCAAGAGCCAAAAATTCTATCGCCTCAAACACTGACAACCATCATACAGTTGACCCTGTTAACTTCTTCCCAACCTCCCCACCTCCAAAGACTTTCCATTTCAACTCCTTGCCAACTCTAACTCAAATTAAGGCTAGAATGGAAGCTGAACAGGAAAAAAAAAAAGGAAGCATGGAAGGAAAAAAAGAAAATCCATGTGTTTGATCTCTCTACTTCACAAAATTCTCTGGACTCTGTGATGGAAACCAAAAGAAAGAAACCTATTCAAGATGAGGATGATATTTACACCAACTCATTTGATTCTGACTGCCTCAAAAGATTCAAAGAACAAGGTAACAACCCTGCTATATCTTTGGACTCCAACAACAATTTGGTGGCTAATGGTGACTTGGGAGCTTCCTCGGTTGTTGATATGGTACACTTCTATAACTTACTTCACCTTTGCCTATCAATAATTTTACACTGGTTGCCTATCTGTTTGATTTCACTTGCAATCTATGATTCCATCACTAGAAGATTATCTTCAAAATATCCTCTCGTGTCCTATTTTTGGCAATTCTTTATAACTCTGGCATGGAATTGTCAAGGTCTGGGAACAAAGGATGCTAAAAGATATCTCAATGACATGTTAAATAAACTAAATCCTGACATCATTTTTATCTCTGAGACAAAACAAAAACAAGAAAAGCTCCAGAGAACTATGAATGAGATTAATGTCCAAAATTATTGGTTTGTTAATCCAGGAGGTGCTAGTGGCACTGATGGTGGATTAGCTTTGATATGGAAGAGTAACCTTAACATTGAGATTCTTGAATTCTCTCTCAATCATATCAATGCTATTGTAAATCCTGTCAGTGGCCCTCCTTGGTTATACACTGGCTACTACGGTAGCCTCTATGATACAGACAGTAAACTCATCTCTTGGAAAATGTTGGAAAGCATAGCTGCCATTAACAACTTACCCTGGTTAGTTATTGGATACCTAAATATCATCCTTCATGACACTGAAAAATTTAGTGCTCATCCCATTGATACTAATGAATCTGCTATTTTTAGCAACAAAATCCTTGATTGGATCTGATGGATTTGGGATCTACTGGCTTCCTGTTCACCTGGTCAAACAAAAGAGATGGTTGTAATCTCACTGAACAAAGGTTGGATAGAGGGTTGGCTACTGATAGTTGGCTTATTCTATATCCAAATACTACCATCTCCAATATGCTTGATATTGGCTCAGATCACCATCATATTCTTCTCAATTCTAACCCCTCTTGGCAAACTGGTAAAATTCCCTTCAAGTTCTTTGGTCCATGGTTAGACCACAAGGACTGCAAGGAGATTATAACTGAATGTTGGAGAAAGAATATTTATGGATCCAATGCTTTCCTTATAGCTGGGAAGCTTAAATACATCAAGCTTCATCTCAGAAAGTGGAAAAAGGAGGTTTATGGTAACATTAAAACTAACATTGAAGAATGCAAGCATCATCTCCTATGGCTTCAAACCAACTACTTCAGAGCTGATAGAAATCAAGCTGTAAAAATTGCCAGACTTCACCTCAAGGATTGGCAGGATATTGAAGAAAAATTCTGGAAAACCAAAAGCAGGGATCAATTCATAAAGCTTGGAGACCAAAACACAAGCTACTTCCACAGAGCCTCTAAGTGCAGAACAAGAAGAAACAAGATTGATGTTATTCAAGACATCCAAGGAAAATGGATTACTGATTACCATGAGATAAAACACTGTTTCACCCAACATTTTTCCAAAATGGCTACTGCAGAAAACCCACTCATCAACCCAGAAATCATTAACCTAATCCCCACCACCATCACCTCTACTGATAACAGTATGCTAAACAGAATTCCTTATCACAAAGAGGTTAAAAGCATTCTTTTCAGTATGGCTAAAGACAAAGCCCGAGGACCAGATGGCTTCCCTCCAAACTTCTTTCAAGCTAACTGGGATATAATTGGAGAAGATATTGTCAAAATGGTGAAACATTTATTCATGTCTGGCTATATGCTAAAAGAAATGAATGTAACCTTTATATCTCTCATCTCCAAAGTGTCAAACCCCACCTCCCCAAGCCAATTCAGACCTATCAGTCTTTGTAACACTACCTATAAAATCGTTTCCAAACTCATGGCCCAAAGATTGAAACCCTATCTCAACAAATTAATATCACCCTACTAATCTGCTTTCATACCTGGAAGACAAATATCTGACAATATTGCTATTGCTCATGAACTTATACACTCTATGAGATTCAAAAGAGGTGTCAAAAGTGAGAATGGAAGTATGGGCATAAAGATTGACATGGCAAAAGATTTTGACAGAGTGGATTGGAATTTCCTCAGCACTATTATGACAAATATGGGTTTCAATGATCAGTGGTGCAACAAGATTATGCAATGTATCACCACCACCACTTCTGTTGTTCTCATAAATGGCTCACCAGACTCCTTCTTCAACCCTTCCAGAGGATTAAGACAGGGAGATCCTCTATCACCTTATCTCTTTCTTCTTTGCATGGAAACCCTTTCTAGAACTCTTATTCATGCTGAAGATTTTGGTATCATCATTGAAATAAAAATTTGTGGAGGTGCCCCCTCTATCAATCATCTACTCTTTGTTGACGATTGCATGGTTTTCTGCAAAGCTAACAAAGTGGAAGCTCAGAATCTCAAGGACATTCTTAATATCTTTTGTGAAACCTCTGGACAACTTATCAACTTCAACAAATCAGGAGTATTCTTCAGCAAAAATACTGATCATAACCTCTTTCTTACCATCGGCAACGTCATGGGAGTTCAAGTTCTGCAATTGGATGACAAATATCTAGGTTCTCCCATGTTCACTCACAGAAGTAAAATCAAGTCTTTCAAACCAGGGGTGGATAAACTAAAACTGAGACTATCAAGTTGGAAAAATGTGCCTCTAAACCCTGCTGGCAGGGAAGTTCTAATCAAAACTGTTACCTCAACAGCCAGCATCTACCAAATGAACTGCTTTAGAATTCCTAAACAAACTTGTCATGATTTAAACAAGCTTCAAAGAGATTTCTTCTAGGGCAAAAATCTGGAAAATCCCAGAGGCTATTATCCAAAGGCTTGGACTGCAATATGTAAACCAAAGAATATGGGTGGATTAGGTTTCATGAATATGAAACTCTTCAACAGCTCTATGATCACAAAAATTGGATGGATGCTTGAACAAGACAAGGACTCACTCTGGTATCAATTTATGGATGCCAAGTATCTTCTAGGAAGAAATGTTCTAAATATGGATACAAAAGCAAAAACTGGAGACTCTTGGATTTGGAAAGGAATATTGGAAGGGATACAAAACATACAACAACACTGCACCTGGAAGATAGGCAATGGAATGAGAATCAACATATGGGAGGACTACTGGTTACCTAACTCTACAACTAAGCTTCTCAAACCCATTCATTGCCCACAACAAATAGAGATGATGACACACCTCATGCACCCTGATGGAAGCGGGAACTCTCAACTCACCCACCATAGTTTCAACCAAAACATCGCCCAAGCCATCTTGTATCTCAATACTCATCCAAGAGAAGAAGACACAATACAATGGAACTTCGATGAAACTGGAAAGTTCTCTGTCAAAGCTTTATATAAGACAAAGATAGACTACCTGTACAGAGATGATACTCTGACAAGGAATTGGGGGGCTATCTGGAGATTGAATACTTCTCCAGCTATCAAAACTTTTATCTGGAAATGTGCTCATGAAATCCTACCCACCAATACAAAGACTGCAAGTATTCTGCACTATATTGATCATATCTGTCAAATATGCAATAGTGGGGGGGGGGGGGGAAACCATGACACATCTCTTCTTAAATTTCCCTGCTGCAACAGAAGTTTGGAATGAAATTATTGGAACAAACCATGGAAAGTTTGATAACACCACAAACTTTATGGACTGGTTTAACTCTTGGTTTGATACTGGAGCTACTTCTAGAAAAACAATCATATATGCTACTACTTGCTGGCACATTTGGAAGGATAGGTGTGACCTGATCTTCAATAACACAAATCCTAATGCTAAACACACTTCTCAGTGTATCTAGCAATATTTATGTGATTATAACAGAATGCACAATATACCAACTCATGCTTTAAATGATCTTTACACATCTATGGATGTGTCAGATACTGAGGCAGACATCATAATTCCTTATAATCTAAACCACACTCCACATGATTTTGGATTCATTATAAGGATTTGTACCATACAAGATCCTGAGAACCTTAAATATTTCTCTGCACTAACTATATTGGATGTTGCAGGAAACATCATTGATAACAGAGGATACTCAGGCCACTTTGGAGAATGGGGAGAAACAGGAGGTGCAGATCTAGCTTTCAGCTGGGCCAAGGAAAAGCAGCATATGAATATTGAGGTACAAGCTGAATCAAAAGAAATCCTATTAAGGTTTCACTATCTCTACCATCAGGCAATTAAAGGAAAGTTCAATATCAATCATTATGATAACCCCAGAAGCAACGCTGAAGACAATAGTTCAAGAATCAAGCATATTCTTTCTTGTTAAGTAGTCTAAAATTTATCCATAAAATGCAAAATTCGGAAACTCTTAATATAACTATTTAATGTAAGAACAATGAAAGCAGACTTAGCACAAGTGCTGCTAACACCTTGTATGGTCCTTAGTTCTTTTGCCTAAGGTTTTTCTATAAAAAAAAATATGAGAAGATTTGGTATACTTCCAACTTTGGGATCATAAGACGATTTAATTAAATAGTTTCGTATCTACCCTCCTAAGTTCCCCAACAAACAATGTTATCAATTAATCCAAATTCAAGAATCCGGTGTAGCATCTAGTGTGATCATTCCATATGCTGAAGACATTGCAAAATTTATATGGAAGAAGGATGTCTCGCCGAAATTGTTAGTATTCCTTTGGTCAGCCTTCTACAAATCAATACCAATTTATAACAATTTGACTCATATAAGAATTCATGTAGCTGATACTATGTGCAAACCTTGTGGTTTGGAAGATGAAGACCACTTGCTCTTTCACTGCCTATTATCAAGAAAGGTTTGGTACTACTTTATTGAAGCCTTCAAAATCCCTTGGATAATGAATAAATCTCTACTTCATAATGGTAGAATCAAATTTTATATTTTTTTAGTTAAGCATTTGGTTTTCATTAGTTTAAATTTTATCAGTAGATAGGAAATAAGTTTGAATGGATTTGCCAATTCAAACCGGTTAGAAAAACGTCTTGTTAGTATTCCCTATTTTTTATGAGTCTTTTAGTCATGAGTTTAGTTCCTAGTTTGTAGGATTTATTGATTAACTGGCTACGTGATCAAGTTATGGTATATCTTTTGTAATCAAGATATGTAAATCAATAAGAAAGATAGGATTGAAATTATCAAATACAAATACATTTCCATTAGTTAAGCTAATGACAACGTAATGTTGGATGAATCAGTTCATACGCTTACTCAATCCACTCCACCTTAAAACACGAAGGAAATTCCCAGAAGTGTTTTCCGTATGTGTCTTCTTCTGGAGAAATGTCCAAATGCATAAAAAATTTGCAACCATGGCTTGAGCATTCACTAATCATTTGTTTTGTAAACTCTACTTCCCTGCAGTGGTCGGATTGTGGCTTATTCAACCGGACTTTAAGTTTCATATTTTTCCACGATGATGCTTCTTCACAGTGGTCGGGTTGTGGATTCTTAAACATGGCATGAAGCTTCAAGTTTCTCTAAGATGTTGCTACCTTTTCATTCTTCTTGCTCCTTCATCACATCAACTAACATTCGTTGTTCTTCAGAACCGTTAGGATCTTGACATTGCAAATACCTGAGATTTTCTGGTTGTGATTCAACGACCATTCTGTTAGCTGAAAAATCAACTTGTGGACACTTAGAATGCATCCAAAGATATTGCATCAGACTGTGGTCATCCATGAAACATAATGGGAAAACCTCTTTTGCTTCCACACATGCAAATTGTTTTCCTTTGCTTTTAGAAATCATGGTGTTGCTTGGGATCATTTTCGGTTGAGAATATTTGTGGATGTGTTTGGAAAATATTGGTTAAAATGTATGCTTTATACAAGGAAATGTATGACCACTATAATGAAGCCGTTATCTCGTCTCACATTGAGCCGATCGGCCTTGGTTGAGCCTACAACGGCTAGTCTCATCCGATGCCTATTATTTCACTCCCTATAAAATTCAACGATTTCATCTCCAAAACCACATATTCTCTGTCTTAATATTTCTTTCATTCACAAACTTTTGTACCAAAATTTGTCAAAAAAAAAATGTCTGCTAGAATTCGTGGTCCAAAATTTACTAAAGAAGAGGATTTAGCTATATGCAAAGCCTATGTTTTCCATAGGGTAGAAAATATTATGCGCGATCAAGACATGTCAGACGCGTCTTTTTGGCAGAACATTTTCGTCTCAGAAACGGGGAACTCTGGAAACCGAGATGATCGTGGTTTGTATCTTCGTTTTCATTCAATTAGTCGAGTTGTCACGCCATTCCTTGATCAGGTACGAAAAATTGACCGAGAAAAATTCATCAGTGTAATTTGGTACACGCCCGTTGCAATCTTCCATAATAGATGTCGACCAATATTCTTGAAAATAAAAAATTAGATTCAAAACACGGTGGTATTCGAGACAAGATTTAGATAACTTTTAAGTCATAAATGTGAACAACCTTGCCAAGCAGGATATATAAGAAGAAAAAAAATGGAAACATTTGAGGAGCCCAAGTTAGATTTCTCTCTCTTTCATAAACCCATTATTAAGATGGTATATATATGCAGGCCAAAATATGAAGTCAAGGGTTAAAAATAGAGGTTTTACCTATTTCCCATCCCCGCATTCCTTAAATCCCATCCCAACCACACAAAGCAGATTTTGTATAACCTATTTAAATTAGGTAAACAAAACTTACCCTTTTTCCCCTGCTAATTGACTTTAGTCACCGTCTTCCTTCTTCCCCTCTCTCTGGAATCTAATCTTAAAGTTCGTTTTAAATCCACCTACCACTGCTAACCTCTTCTTCTTTTTCCGGTTCCATTACTAACCTATGTAGCTTATGATACTGCTATATTTGTACTCATGTGATGATCTAATGGTTTTATACCAAAATTGAAAAGAACGATGACAATAATCAACCATTGAATCGGTAATTAAGTTTTTCTTTCTTTATTAAACTTTTCTATGGATCGAATGGAAACAGTGCGTATAAGTAAAATTGATATGCTAAGGAAACATATAATTGGGTTTTAAGTATTCAATTATCCAAAATCTTAATAATTTTTATTAATGGATTAATTTCCTGTCCTCTCGTTATGATATTATTTACAGAAATAAAAATAAGTTCTCCAATTTAATCTTCAGCCCTTATAAACATGGTGGTTTGATCTATAAAAATGAAAAATAAATGAGTGTTTTTTTTACCCAATTTTAAAAACGTTATACAAAATCTAGTTTGTGTGCGTGGAAAGGAAATTATAAAAAATGGGGATAGAAAATAGGTAAAACCAAAATATAGAAAGATCTAGATCGATTTGTACTTTCACATTTTTAGCATGACTAAATTAACCTTTATCCATTACACGTTATTAACAAAAAGATCTAAAAAAAATAGTCAATTCGTAATGAGCGTAATTTTTATGATCTAGTTGTTACTTTATTTAAAAAATCTAATAATGGACAACAAGAAGACTTTTTGAGAGAGATAAATATGTAAGTCTTTCAAAATTTATGGAACTAAAATTCACCGTTTTAGTCTCTCTCTAAGGCTTAGTCCTATGGTTGCTAATCTAACAGCTAGATTAGCAGTCCGCGTCAGATAGGACTACCTCCCAAGTCTTGTGGGAGTGCATTCTAACAACTAGATTAGCAGTGCACGTCAGCCCAACGCTGTTTGGTTCAGCGCTTTAAATCTCATCCGTCAGATCAAAAAATAAATCGCCCAGCGCTGAACCATTCAGCGAAAAGGTAGTTTTTTTAGCGCTGAACCATTCAGCGCTTCAATCTCGCTGCTAGTTCAACTGCGAGCACATGCTAGGAGAGAGAACTAGTGTTAACAAATAAACCATACTTTTTTTTTTGAACTGCAACACTTTTATGCTAATCTAACAGCTCAATCTAGTCCATAGGACTTAGTCTAAAAGACTTCCATATTTATCTCTCTCAAAAAGTCTCTCTCTTGTTGTCCATTATTAGTTTTTTTTTGTGTCCAGAATTTAGAACCAACAAGTGATAATTTGATGCTTTAAGTAAACAGGTGCAATCGAAGAAGAAATTTTAATTCTTATTATTTCCATGTAATTTGTATAAGCTGATTTCTTTAAAGAAATTATAGTTCTTGTTATTTTTATGTAATTCTTAAGGGTTGATTTGTTTGTTTGATCCTTGCATATGATTCTAATCTAATAGATTCATGGTTGGGGCTATACCCATTTTCCTCAAAGTGCACTAAAACTGAAGACCCGGCTGGAAGAGTCCGGTTATTATGAGGGAAATAATGGATACGAAGACGGAAGAATTTTGGCCAAGCTTCGGTCAACATGTATTCAAAGTCAAATTCAAATTCAAATTCAATGAATACAAGTAAATACTATCAAAATACCCATCGTATCCTTAATAACCTATTCTCGATCCTTAACTTCCTAAGAATCAGTTGTACCAGTGTTTATTTATTCATCTAAAAAAATACCGAATAGGACCAAAAAAAAAGTAAATACTTATTGGATATTTTTTTACTGTGGTTACTAATGTTTATTGATCTCATCGTTGATCAAGTTCAGTAATAGACTTTCTCTTTCCACTTGCGTTAATCCAATATGTTATGTGGTGCTGCCGTAGCCCACATACAGGTATTGAAGCTTTTGGTTTTTCTAAAATGGAGTTTTGTTTGTTTAATGATTCCCTGTATCTCTCAGAATCGCACTTCATATGTTGTTGTTTTCTATGTATAACAATTGATTTTCAACTGTAAAAACTACTCATCAAGTTATTGATACTAGAGATAAGTTTTTGCAATCAAGGATGTGATCTTGTTATGGGAAATCCAGAGACCAATGAATGTGGTTGACAATCATATATGATTTATCATACTTACAGGAATGCATAAATATGTTGTCAATCATAAGATCTGTAGGGAGGAAGAGGAACTGTATTTTTCTAGTTGTTTGCTTCGAAAATCCTAACTAATTAACACCAAGGATATCATTGGCATTTCATCATTTTCTGAAAATTCAATCCCTCCTCAAAATTTTTACTTCCCTCCACGTATCCATTCCTTCACTCCCAATAACAGGACTCGGCTGGAAATGGTTTCAAACGTGCACTTGTAAAAAAAGCTGTCTGAGCATTTTATGTATGGCTTCCACTCCAGGATTTGCAAAGCTACGTGTGTATTTTCTATACAAGGCTTCCACTCTAGGATTTGCAACGCTATGTGAGCATTTCTTTTTTTTTTTTTTTGATAAAAAACTATTATTACTTGAAACGTTAGTTGTAAGCCTAACAAGCTAAACTCCAACAACGCACTACTTTTAACAGGTTACCGTGCTAGTCTACATTATTTTTTTTATTTTTTTATTTTTGCCACACAATGAATCAATAATTGTGCAACTAGATTGGCAAAGATGCATAAGTTCTCACTTACTCTGCTAAATCTACAACAACGAAACCTCTATTAATGTCTATGTATATAGTATGTTGTTCGTTTTTTACGTTTTACATCTATATCAATTTTAAACAAAACCTCATATGGATGATTCTATTTAGCGAATGATTGATAGTGAGCCGGTTTTTCACGTTTTTACATCTATATCAATTTTAAACAAAACCTCATGTGGATGATTCTATCTAGCGAATGATTGATAGTGAGCCGGTGTAAATATTACTCGATGATCATTAGAGGTAATAACCGAGATTTTTACAGGTGACGGAGTGTGAAAAAAGAATTTTCTTGAATCTAGCCTAAGACTAATTATGTAAAATTTTCCACCTAACGTTTTGTGAAAACTAGAATTTTCACCAATTTTATTATAGTGCTAACACTATTATGGATGAAAATCAAAAAATTTCACCTGATATTTTGTGAAAATTAAAATTCTCACCAATCAAATTACCGTGATGTTTGAGGATGAAAACAGTTTCTGCTGGTTTCGGCAATTTCGTGTGATGTGAGTGAGAAACAAATCTAAACCATAAACGATGTACTGCAAGGGAGTAATTTAGATTCGAGATATCAATCTGTACAAGTCCGGCCTAAACCAAGAAATGACCGTTCCATACTTGCTTCGGTCACAAAGTGGAGGAGAAGGGTTGGTTTTGGGGAGGGAAGCGAAGAGAGTGTTGAGACCAGAATAGTTGATTCTGGAAGAGTATGGGAAGCTAACAGATGGGAAAGCTAGCAAACATTTTCTGAGTGTTGTATGCTCCTGACCAGAACTTGTTGTTCGGTTGAAATAGGTAATGCCTATTTGTACAAGTCGAAGTGAAACGTACTCTGGTCTCATTAAGAAATGGAAAAAAGGTGAGTAAATGAGAGGAGGTGGTAACCGGTAACGCCTGGAATTGATGTTCCATAAAAGAAAGCGTTTCACCATTACTCCCTGTATTTACTAACCGCCTCATCCTTATGACACTTTCTTATAACGGGCGTAGTGTACGCCGCATGCTGTAAACCGCCAAACCAATACCCAATGAGCATTCCCTAGTTTGTCACATGCGTTGATGTCTCGGGTGTTTTCGTGGAAAACATGTAGCGCGTTGTTGTTGTCTGGCAAGTTGAGCTTGGGAGACTTGTCGGCTCGGTGGTGACCTTCGACGGTCGAGATTTTGCATCTTAAGAGGAAAGGTAGCCGTTGATTATTGCAACCCTTCATTTGGTAGCCAGTGGCATGAAAGCATGATCAATATGGCTTTAATATGTCCTAGTTTAGGCGCGGCCAAAAGTTAGGGCCAAAGGTTGCCATGCGTTAGCTGGTAACCTTGGACGGCTAAGATATGCACCTTAGATGAAAAAGTAGTCGTTGATTGTTGCAGGCCTTCGTTTTGGTAGCCGCATAGGGAAAGGCGACATGGTATGGCGCGGCAAGGTGGTTGGCATGTCATTGGCACACGTGGCATGGCATGCCTTGGCGGGGTTTGGCGTGGCCAAAACTAGGGTTTTGGGCCAAAGGTTACCATGCGTTGTTTGGCGACCTTGGACGATTAGGATTTGCATCTAGGATGGAAGGGTGGCCGTTGATCGTTGCAGGCCTTCGTTTTGGTAGCCGCATAGGGAAGGTCGGCATGGTATAGCGCGGCAAGGTGGTTGGCATGTCATTGGCACATGTGGCATGGCATGACTTGGCGCGGTTTGGCGTGGCCAAAACTAGGGTTTTGGGCCAAAGGTTACCATGCGTTGTTTGGCGACCTTGGACGGATAGAATTTGCATCTAGGATGGAAAGGTGGCCGTTGATCGTCGCACGCCTTAGTTTTGGTAGCCGCATAGGGAAGGCCGGCATGATATGGCGCGGCAAGGTGGTTGGCATGTCATTGGCACATGTGGCATGACATGCCTTAGCGCGGTTTGGCATGGCCAAAACTAGGATTTTGTGCCAAAGGTTACCATGCGTTGTTTGGCGATCTTGGACGGCCAGGATTTGCATCTAGGATTGAAGGGTGGTCGTTAATCGTCGTACGCCTTCGTTTTGGTAACCGTATAGGGAAGGCCGGCATGGTGGGTCAAGGAAAAATGGCGCGGACGTCTTGGCATAGTGGGGCCAAGGGTTTGGCACAGACGGCTTGGCATGGTGGGTCCAAGAAAAGGTGCGGTTGGCTTGGCATGGTGGGGCCAAGGGTTTGGCATGCCATTGGCGCATGGTGCGGCTAGCATGGTTGGGGCCAAGGCAAGGTGCGTTTGGCTTGGCATAGTGGGACCAATGGGTTTGGCACGGGCGGCTTGGCATGGTGGGGACAAGGCAAGGTGCGATTGGATTGGGATGGTGGGTCCAAGGGTTTGGAATGCCATTGGCGCATGGTGCGGATAGCATGGTTGGGGCCAAGGCAAGGTGCGGTTGGCTTGGCATAGTGGGGCCAAGGGTTTGGCACAGATGGCTTGGCATGGTGGGGCCAAGGGTTTGGCATGTCATTGGCGCATGGTGCGACTAGCATGGTTGGGGCCAAGGCAAGGTGCAGTTGGATTGGCATAGTGGGGCCAAGGGTTTTGCATGCCATTGGCGCATGGTGTGGCTAGCATGGTTGGCATGCCTTGGCGCGGTAGATGTGGATGGCATGGTTGGCATGCCTTGGCGCGGAGATGTGGCTGGCATGGTTGGCATGCCTTGGCGCGGAGATGTGGCTGGCATGGTTGGCATTCCTTCTCGCGGAGACGTGGATGGCATGGTTTGCCATTGGCACGGTGGTGCGGCTGGCATTGTTGGAATGGTATGGCGCGGAGACGTGGCTGGCATGGTTTTCCATTGGCACGGTGGTGCGGTTGGCAGGGTTGCCATGCCTTGGCGCGGAGACGTGGCTGGCATAGTTTGCCATTGGCACGGTAGCGTGAGAATTAGGGTTTGGTATAAATGATATCGGTCAATGCTAAGGGTTCTGCCATGGAACATGACATATGTAGAAAAAAGGTATCCTGGTAATTCTTACGTAGGCATGTTGATTGGTTCAATAAATGCGCTAATGGTCATAGTGACGTCATGTCGGATGTGCAGTTTTACGATTTTAACCCTAAACTAAAAACCACCATCAATACGTGAAAATTAGAATTCTTCACAAATTGCACACGTGAAAAAATGGAATTTTCTTTGAAAATCCATGATAATTTGAAAGTTCACGAATTGCACTAGTAAAAAATAAAATTTGAAAAAATAAAAATTAAACTGAATTTTCACAAAATCTCATATACTTTAGGGAGATATTATATATATATATATATATATATATATATTACTTTTTTGAAGCATGAAATTTATTATTAAACTACTAAGGAACTATTACATGAGGGTATATAATACCCCAAGATTCACCGATTATAATAAGATTGGTAAGCCATGAATCTACAGTAACATGATATTGGAGTAAATTTACAGACTTCGAATCATGGTTGCATCGGGGGCGGATGTTGGTGTCGAAGGTGTTTGAGCATGGCTCGGTTGAACCCACCAAGCGTTGGTATGTCAAGTTTGGTTGTCATATTTTAGTGAATCAAAACTCATTTTAAGAGTCGCTTGATTATGTACTAGAGTCAACTTCGTATAAGTTAGCTTGAAAGTATTAGGATATGAGACATTACAAGTATTGTGAAGACTTGAAGAAGTGAAGAAGTAAGAAGCTACAACGACAACATCATCCTTCCACTTGAGGTTAGTGATATTTGACTTGAACTATTTCATTCCTTAACATATCTTTCAAGTCGTGCATATTGAAAACGAAATTGTGAAGCATGAACACTCTAGATAGACATAGTATTAAGGAATACAATATGAAGTTTATTGCTTAACCATTAAACTTTGAAGATAGGACATAGACATAATCGTTTAAATGCTATTGTGATTATGTATGGGTATGAGGTGAGGATTTCACCCTAGGAAACAATGTTTTTACATGTGTTTCAAGGAAGTAAGTTCATAAACTTGTTTATGAATCGAAAAGGAAATCGCCAGGCGTTATTGGGATTGTTATTCATTGCATATCTTGTGAACATCCAATATGTATGATTTAGTATAACCGCTCACGACATTTTTTTGTTCTTGGTAAAACTATTCACAAAGGCTTGACTTATGTATTGGTATGACTTTTATTAGTGAAACCGATCTTAAGTAATCACCTGAGATGGTATGATCGAGTTTGTGATTTGTTGAACTGAATCTGGGTAAAGGGGAACCGATCCTATGAAGAGGTGCAACACATCACAAAGGGGAATCGATCCTTGTATGAGGTGCAACAAGTTTGTAGCAGAAAGGGAACCGATCCTACGGACATGTACAACACGTTTTTAGGCTAAGGGGAACCGGTCCTATAGACATGTGCAACACATATAAGTTAGATACCATATATATGTGGGGAACCGATCCTAGTACCTAGTTAACCGAATTTTGGAAAGCAAGTGTGACTATGCACAGTACTCACATGGAGGTAGAACCGAAACTTGTTTTGGTAGAACCGTTAAACCCATGATTTGTAATTGAGTGTTCTTGATCAATCACATAGTTCTTGAAAGTCAGATGAACCAATTCTAAACTTGTTTGGAAGTTTGGAAAATCGGTTTCAAGGTTGTAAGTATGAAAGAGGACTTACAAAGTAAGGATGTCGACATACTTTGAACACGTACAATAATGTTTACCTTTTATTGTTCAAAGTTATTCCTTAATAGGTAGAGGAAGAAAATCCCAGGATCGAAATACAAATAAGTTAAGAATCTTTTAGTTAAGGTTGTTAATTTTATTTTAGGAAAATGAGAATTAGTAATATGGATTTACTAGTTGAGATTTTCCAAAGAGATTTTCGGTCATTATTTTGGAACGAGCATTTCCAGGAATTATGGGAACCGAATTTGGAATATACCGAATATCTTTGAGAATATATTGAATATCTTTAAGACTAAAAACTTTGTTCCTTTCAATAAGCATTGCTATTATTGTAGAGATAAAGGTCATATGCAACGAGATTGTAAAATTTGAAAGATACAAAGCGCTCTATCTTTTGTATCTAAAGAATTGAATAGTGTCATCTCCAAAAATCTCTTAGATCATCACTGTCCTGTGAGACAAATGAATTTTTACAAAAATTCAAAATCATATCCTAAAAGAAACTTTTCCAAAAGGAAAAATGATGGAAGAGGTGATACCTTTTTCAAAGGGGATAAGAGATATGATGTTTCGAGATGGAATGATGTTATGTCACAAGAAATGAAGAACCTTCATTAAAAATCCACCTACAAGTTGATACCAAAATCTGAGAAGGTATCCAAAAGGAAGTTATCTAAAATAAATTCTAAGAAAAACAATCATGTTTTAATCTTAGACAAAGATGACTATGAAAGTCTAGTGCTTAGACTCAAAAAGATCTAGAGATATCCACTGATATCAATGTGAAAGCATCTTTTGATGATTTGCTAAACTCTAGAAAAATAAAAGGGGATTTAACCTTAACTCTATGACTACTCAGAACTTTCGGTAGTAGCTTTGTAAGTATTAGGCTAGGTTTTTGTTTCGGTCGTTATGTAGAAAAACTTTCTTATTTTGAGTTGTTACCTTGAAAAAGGAAAAACAAGGGATTACAAATAGGTGCAATTATGCTCCTATGATATCACAACCCTGTGATACAATGCTTTAATCTTATGAAGGTAGTGAGGAAGACTTAATTGAAGAACAGAGAACCAATCTATGTATGGCTGCTCAGCATCGTGACTGGCTCAAAGAAAGAGTTATTCAAACAAAAGAAGTTCTTGTTGAACTTAAGGTTCTAATTGAAGAGCTTGAAAAACAAGAAGTGGTTGCTGACAAGTCTCTTGAGACATGCTTTAAAAGTTTGAACACTGAAGAAACCTCAGTGAACAACAAGAGCACCACTAGAGATTAAGTTATATGTTGAAATACTTAATCAAGAAAAATATACATCAATTTTTGATTTATTTAAATGATTGTATTAGGTCTATTATGAATAAAAACTATTATGAATAAAATTATTTGATTTATAATTTTTCTTGTGATAGTTTTGATTTACATAGCTTGTGATTTAATGGTTTATTATTTCTATGGATGTTTATGGGATGGTTGATTTCGGTTTTATTAGCTTGATATTCGACCTCATAATGTTGTGAACCCTTACGGTTTGGGTGACTTTTTGATATAGCAGGATTAAGTTCTAGTCCATGTTGGTAGGCTTTTTAAAGGATCATGAGGGGTTCTGGTAGAAACAATATGTGAAAAAGTCACAATATGTTGAATCGGTTTTGGTTTAGCATAAAAGCATATGTGTTTCGACGGTTTTCAACTTTTGCTTGCAATTGTTAAAACCGGTTTTCAACCTTTCTCTGGTAAAGGTTGGTTGTTGTTATTCTTTTGTTTTGCATAAGGATGACAACATAATGATATTTCGATAACAATTCTCCCTGAAAGAAGATGCAAACATATTGGAGAAGTGGATACGAAATTTGAGGTAACAATGTTGTTAGTTAATTGTTTTCCTGTTTAAGAAAAGCCTGATTTTTAGTTCATACATATTTTGCTTTTGCTTAACAAAATTTCGGTACAATTGATGTTTTATTCCACGATGTGTGTATGCATGTGTGTGTGATTCAATTGGTTCCATTTAAGAAAAACTATTGTTATCTTGCTTTATTGTGTGGTATTAATTGTTTAGGCTCACAAAATTTCGGTGCAATTGCGGTGTTTTAATGCTTATGTTGATTCAATTGCTTCCGGTTGAGGTGAACAATTATGCAAGTTGATTTATTTGGTTTGTATGAATTATTTATGGCTTAACGAAAGAAAAGGTTTACGGGATGAGTTGTTTAATCCAATTCGATTCTGGATAAGAGAAGCTAAGTTTATCTTAGTTAAACTTATCATAGTGTAGGTTTAGGTTATTCAAGTATAATCGAATGCCTTAGAAAGAAATGCTAGTTAACTAACCTGTCTTGTTTAAATAGAAAGGTCTACGTTATATGGATAATTAGAATCTGATGAGAGAAATAGAGTTATGTTTATTTTGGTCTTATCGAATGAAGCGGTTGTATTTGTGCAATCGTTTTAGCAAAGGAACTAAGTTG